>NC_092451.1:1390799-1690799 GCF_036169615.1 Heliangelus exortis | reverse complement strand
AGAAAACAGACAGCAGAACTGGACTGCTCGGAGTAGGAGAAAATGAGGGATACAAATCCTGAAGCAGATAAAACTACATCCACTTCCAGGTGCTTTGTGTTGGAAGGAAACTCTGTTTGAGCTGTTCCCTGACTTATCTTTTGGATTTCTTTTTGTGTGAAGGCTCTGGTACTGGTTTCCTCCAGAAGCCAAAAAGCTAAGTGTGTGTTTTTTAATTTTTGTGTTTGCTAGGAAATGATGTACATTAACACCAAATGAAGTGTCAGACATAAGCTGTGCAATGGAAACAAACATTTTCATGCTGCTGACACACACTGCTGTCTACAGAAAACTGCAATAGAATGGGAATGCTTTTGCCACCTAAACTGGTGAGATTGCTTCAGCCTCTTGGCAACATTCTGTATCATGGCTGGGGGAAAAATAGAAAACAGTATTATTTCTGATTTATGAGGCACCAAAAAAACCCCCATGTTTGTAGCTCTGCTTAGAGCCTGCTTGTTTGTTTCTATTTTGGGAACTGAGAAAAGAAACCAATAGCTTTTGAAGTTATAAAAATATCTTTGAAGCAAATAGATAAAATATAAAAGTTAAAGAAAAAACTACAAACCCCTCTCATTGAGCAAAGGAAAAGCTTTAGCCACTGCAAGACAGAGAGAAAGCCACCACTGGAAAGTATACTACAGAGAATAAACAATGAACAAACAAATATGCAGAAACTACAAAGAATGAGTGAAAATAACTTTTGCATCCAGACTGAGTCAAGTCTCTATTTTTTAAACTTTCATATATATATATAAAAAAAACCAAAACAAAATAATTCCACCTTTCTTCTGCTTTTAAATTTATATCTTTTTAATTATTACAAGTGCAAAGATAAATTCTTTGAAATAAAAACACTTTCACTTGCTCCTCAGTTAAGGACTGATCAGCATCTTCTTTACTGACTCCAAATTTGAAAATTTGTACTCAGGATCAGTATTACTTCTGCCAGCTCAGAATCAGCTCTGATCTTTCCAGACCTCTTATATTCTTACCCTTATTTTCATTTAAGTTCTTATTTGTTAACTAAAGAAATGTTTCATTTCTATTTTTGCCTCATGAAAGAAACAAAGTTAACAAGTTGTGCCTGATAAATAACCTGCAAGAGATTAGTTTTCTGTTTCACAGTATTGCATTTCCTTCACAATTCCCCATGGGATGAAAAGCAGAGCAGAAAAGGCACCTATTGGAAGATGAACAGGGGAAAAATATTTCAAAAAATAGGGTAATTGCATCAATACCTATTAGCTGAGAATGCAAATTACAGTCCTAAAAATAATCTGACACAATCATACAGATACAGCACGACCCATAAAGGAGTAATAGGATCACACTCCAAGATGAAAGAAACACGAGATACTTAAATACTTCAGTCTATTTAATGCAGATGGAAATTCAGCTTCTGAAACCACACACAGACCCCCCGGCACAGCAAAAGGAGATGAGTTTATTGCAAACAGAGACCTGGAGCTGAGCTCAGCTCCACTCATCACCTGGCACTAACAGCTTTCCTATCACTGAGCTACAGCTTCCTCTTTTACTGCTTCACTTTCCCAGTTCAGTGAATGCTGTTACAAATGTCACTTGTGTGTCAGCTGAGGACCAGCACTGATATTAAAGTGATATTTCACCACTGCACAGAGCATCACAGGGACATTCTAAAAACCTGTCTGTAGACAGTGTCTGGATGAACTCCTCAGAGAGGCTCAGAGGAATTAACAGCTGGAGAAACCAGCAAAAAAAGCCTGTGTGCTGCAACACCTTCTTGTTGCTCCAGCAGTGTTCAGAGGCCCAGAGTGTACCTGAAACCAGCTGTGCTCCAAGGGGATTTTGAGAGATCTCCATCAAGCCAAAGGTGACTCAGTGCTGAATGCCCAGAACTCTCCCCCAGGCCACAAGCTCCTTTCAGACTACCAAAAATAGGCATAATACTGGAGTTGTTCCTCCACCTCTAGAGCAGCACAGGAGATGATGCACGGGACTGACATGTAACTACACACTATGAAAGGATTATTCTCAAGATAATCCAGTATCCTGGAAACATAAAAAGAAAACTTTGAAAAGATAAAATTAAAGAAAAAGCATTGCATCTTCCAGCCTTAGCATCCCTGATTGTCCCTGTGGCTGCCATTTCATTGCTAGGAAGTGATGAGGAAGCACTCTCCCTGCATGGGTAGGGAACACGTTTCAGGGTAGGGAGGAACTTGCACATTTCTTTGTTCTGAGACTGTGCAGCTCAGTGCAGGTGTTCTGCAACTCTACAGCTGCAGGGCTGATCTTCCTGGCTCCTCGCTGTTTGTTGATTGTAACAACTACCAAATGCCAGATGCTTTCCAGGCATTTAGGAAGGGCAAATCCTTTCACAGGGAACTCACCACAGAGTGTATTTGCCTTTATTTAACTTCTGTGTTAGAGGCAACAAACGGAGTACACTTTGACCTTCAACAGCTCTAGCACCAAGAGGATTCATCTTGGTGCTTTGCCAACCTCCTTGCAAGAAAATGTAAGCAGCTAAGTCGTACATTCTGTGAAATATGTTGCAGCAGGTGGCTGTAATTATATTGCAAAAAACCTTTATTTGGATATTTAGAACCCTCTGATAATTAATAGGTCAAGTATGTGCTACAGAAATCCAGTGGCTCAGAACCCAACGTAGATTTCCAACTCTGCACATGGAGCCCTCTGGAAACCATCGTTATTCACAGTTACATCTCCTGACGTGGGCGTGTGGCAGAGGCCACATGGAGCAGCTTACAGTACAGGCTTTTGGCCACACCTCGACACAATTCAGTGCCAGCTGTTACTCACCTTGAATGCAAAGTCCTTCGGTGCAGTTCTCTGACTCCTGACTCAGCCCCTCACAGTATTTCCCCCCGTTCCTCGGCGGGGGTGCGATGCATTCCCGAACTCTTAGATGTTCACACTCGGGGCTGCACACCGACCACTCACTCCACACCTCCCAGCTTCCATCCACTGCATGAGGAGGAAATAAAAACACCCAGATCAGACTGGTGTGGTTAGCAGGCCCTACCAAGAAGACTTGCTTCATATCTGTCTCAGGTCACAGCAAGGAAACCAAGCATAATTCTCAGGAGCAATAAATCTATCAAATATGAAGTTACAGTCCAGCATTGGAAGGCACCACCTCAGGTAATATGGAAGCAGTATGGTGAGGTGATGCCTGCTTGGTTCCTTCTGCAAATACATTAATTAAAACTGCAGGAGGAAATATCTCGTTAGGCACCTCACTATTAGCTTCTAATGTTTTCATACAAAATCCACCTTAAAACAGTGAGGCAGAGAGGCTGCGCACCTTCTACCCCAGGCACAGGTCACAGGGCTCTGAGCTGCAGCCTAAACAAGGATGCAAGCACCTGGAATCTCCTTTTTGACCTCAGCGTGTTCTCCAAAGCACAGTTCTCTACCTCACATCTCAGACTAAATGAAAGCCCTCCCAGGAATCCCACAGCAGGCTGTGCATATCTCACCGGGACACAGAGAAGTGCAGGTTATTTTCTGCACTGACATCCCCTCACAGAAGGCTCCTCCGTTCAGCGGGGCAGGGTTGGTGCAGGTCCGGGATCGTTTCTGCCACCCCCGGCCACACCGTGCGTTGCAGTTTGACCACTCAGTCCATGATGACCAACCTCCATTGACTGCAAAACAAACACAGCTGAGCCTGCAGTGGGTGGACTGAGAGATCGTGCAAGAAATCTCATCAGATCGTTTTATTCAAAGGTGAATTCCAAGCTGAAGCAAGAGCAAACCCCTACAAACCATCAGTGTGCAGCTACCTAAAGGCCAGGGTGACAATGCAAATGTTTGGTTTGGAAGAGGAATATGCTGAGGAGTGCAATGACTGACAGAGTCTAAGCAGGAGGTAAAAGCAGGGACTTCGGGTCTCTTAAAATGTCTTCTGCTTGAATCATAAACAGGATCTTTTATTTTGTAAAGTGTTAAGTAGGAATGTTCTGTTTCCAACACTAAAATGCCACATGCAGTAAAATAAACATGGAGAGCAATAGACAATGGTAATAAAATATCTGTTCTGCCCCTCAGTCCCTTGCTGTGTAACATCTGGAAGTGCTTGGTTGGTGCTTGGACACTGCAGTACCACAGACCCAGGTGCTGCAGCCCTTTAGCACAGAATCCTAGAATGGGCTGGGTTGGAAGGGACCTCAGAGATCATCAAGTCCAACCCTTGACCCACCGCTGCGGTTGTTAGACCATGGCACTGAGTGCCACATCCAGGCTCTTTTTTAATATCTCCATTTTATGCACCCCCCAGGCCTGTGCCTCGGGGTTTCCTGATACAGACCAGGCTTACTCAGGTGGTTTAGCTTTTAGTGAGATCTTAATATCTGGAGTAAGGATTGTAATTATTGACATAACTTCTGGGAAATCATCGCAAACATAAAACCCCTCATAACCTGACCACTCTAGCAGCAGGCATGATCTCAGCCTTGAGCAACAGAACTGAAATTCACCGTAACAGGATCAAGGGCAGCTGTTTGATTTACAACCAGTTGTAATTTAAAAATACAAAGTACTCCAGCAATAAGAGTACACATGTCTGTGTTTTTCCATAATGATCCCATTTTCACTGACCGTACACCACAACTGTGGCAGACATGCTCCTTCTCTTGGCAACAATGTTGGCAGCCATGCAGGTGTAGTTCCCAGAGTCAGACAGCCGGGCCTGTCGAATGATGAGGTTGTGGTCTGCTCTGGTGTCAATGTTCTCATCCAGATTGGAATCTATGGGCTCCTCATTCTTGAGCCATTCCACCTGGAGAGGGTTGGAGAAGAAAAGAAGAGGAAGTAGGCAAAGGATGGGTTGGTTTTTGTTTGCTTTTCCTTAAATTCTGAGGAAGGAGGTAGGGACCAGTCACTTAAAAGGGCTGCTTGGGAGGAATGGAAAAAAAAAATTCAACCAAGAGAGAATAACAAATATTTAAAAATACTACTCTGATACAGACTGCTTTCGTGTTCAAACAACTGGACGAGGATCAGTTAAGCTTCAAAACAGACTGGGATAACACATATCAAGTATTATTATTTCTACATTTGCTGAGTGAGAATGAAATCACTCAACATCAGACACAGCAGAAGAGCAAAGTCATAACAACAGATTCCCAATTCACATAAATATTCTTAAAACAGGGTCCGTTAATATTTGATGTCAAGGTACATAAATAGAGTGAAATGCTGTGTAAAATATATTTCATTACATCTTCCCTAGTTCACTGACCAACAGATCTCCTGAGCAGACCCAGAAATGATCTGCAAGGCATTTCTCTGCATGAAACATTACAAAAAAGAGTTAAGGCATGGTAAGATGCTCTTACAGTGGTGACAAATTAAAAACAGAGACAGAATAAACTGATTCTATTAAAAGACTTGAATAAATGTGAGTTAACAGCTCTTAGAGACCTGAAGGAGGTATTGCTGTGCCCTGAAGTCAGATACCCTTCCCATCTCAGTTCAGATGAATAACCTCGTTTAGGAACTTGTGGAAGGACTTGGAACTTGGTGGTAATGAGCTTATGGATTTGCTAGCTGCAGGCATTCATTAGCACACTGCTCTGTGCAGATGGTCTGCAATTTGTAGATTTTTTCCAGTTTATAAACAAATCTGCAAAAGCTGACCATCAAAGCCAATTAGATTTCATGCCAGACAGCAGGTTGCCCTTCCAGTAGCATCAGTCATTTTGGTCAGCTGGGGACAGAAGGGGTGTGACTGACACATCCCCAGATTCTCCTGTCCCAGCACCCCAGCTGGGAACACACCCTGAAAGGAAGCCAGGTCTGTGGCACTGGTGTCCTGCATCTTGGCTATGGAATTGATTATTTCAGACATGTATGAAACAGGCATTACCTCAGTATGAAATAGATTAGACATCTCACACAGATTTTAGCTCTATATATGCTTCTCCAAAAACTGCAGTTGACCAAAGAAGAGAAAAAGACAGAATGTCACCACCAAAGCTTACATCAGGCATTCAAGACACACGGGTTTATTTCTGCATTCTTACAAAGCTCTGTCATGACTCTGGTTTGTTTTGTTTCTCCCCTCAAATTTTAACTTCTGTTTTTTATATTTTTTAAACCACCTTCTTCCCA
The DNA here is from genome assembly GCF_036169615.1 of Heliangelus exortis. NCBI lineage: Eukaryota > Metazoa > Chordata > Aves > Apodiformes > Trochilidae > Heliangelus > Heliangelus exortis. Next base: position 1,684,637 of record NC_092451.1, on the reverse strand, counting down.
GCAGTGCACGTTAGAATCAACAGTGAAGTTTTAAGACAGTGAGTGTCTAAGGTGCTTCCTGGTCTGAGATGAAGAACAATCAAGTAAATAATTTGCTATTCAGTGTCCCTTCAGTTTTCCTTTTCCACTGTTTACTGAGTCCAGCACTGCCAGGCCTGGTGAATGAAAAGCATTTACATTAATGCAAAGCATTTAAAAGAATGATGATCACAGTGAAGGGAGAACATTAAACAGCCAGAACATAAACACGAAAGTGTTGAGTGATGTGTGATGAGAAGATGATTTGTAAGCAAGGCAAGCATTGCCTTTTGCTTCTTATCTGGAGGCCTGATGACACTTGTGAATGCTCAGCTCTAATTCCAGCCTCCTCCTCCCATGGAGAAAAAAGACTTATTCAAACTCATCCGCTGCCTCTGCCTCAGCAGACAAATGCTTTCAAAGATGTAGAACTAAGGGATGACTTTATAGGATAAACTGATAAATTTAAAGGAGTCCGGATGACAAAAGGTCCTTGTTACCTGCACTGATGCCACCTTTGGGAAAATTCAGCACTCAAAATACACAAAACAACCAAGCAAAGAAAGGCAACAAAGGAAGCTGCAATGGTGCCATACAGCAGACACAGACTGTTCTCAATTGCCAACCTGCAGTGCTTCATGAGGAGGCTCCAAACTCTTTGGCATTTAACTGCACCCACTTCAGCATCACTGGAGATCACGTAGTCGCTCGCAGCACCATGAAATACATTTCTTTTTAAGAATTAGTCTGTCTGAAGATTTTAAATGTTTCTATCTTGAATGAGACTTAAAAGCTGCTATTATGTGCCATAAATTCATTTAAAGATAATATGAATTCCCCCCCCCTCAAATTAAATCTGTTCAGAATTAAAATACCCCTATTAATTTCTAACAAAGGCTAATCTCCTAATGATCTACAAAAGAAATGCAGGGGCAGATATGGATTAACTCAGCTTCTGCATATTGGGTGGTAGCAGATAAATTAGCATAATCATAAATTTGTTCCAATTACAGGGAGCAATTATCAAAGACCAGCTTGCAGCTTTATCAAAGCAAAATCAGTTAAATACACCATACCCTAGGTAGATTACGATGGGAGTTAGCAAGCCCTTTTTCTTTAAAAATAAAGCTTATCCCAAGCCATTCATATTTCTGTCAACTGTGTCCAGCATTAGCCCAGCCTGTCAGCTTCACATCACAGGGACACTACCACTGTTTGAGCTGCTGCAGGTGATGGAGTCTCACTGTGCTTACTGTGTGCAAAATAAATAATACATGTGTGTCAGCCTTATTTGTCTGTGTATCCATTCAGAGACTGCAGCCAGACATCTCCCACTTGCCATACAGCAAATTCAGACACTCTGAGGACTTGCAAAAACCCCAATACTGGTGGAGGCAGAGCTGAGCTGGAGAGCGTAGGAAAGCTCTGGCAGAGGTTGCTACAGCTCCCTTCAAGCTCTGCCCATTTTATGGGTTATAGTTGTGGCTTCTGTGGGAACAGAATGTTATGCTCCCAAACCTCAGCTGTGTTTGAGCCTGATGGCAATGTCACCGGGAACAAATTATTTCCCTTTGACAGGCACTGCCTTGGCCTTTACACAGACATCACCTCTGCAATTCAAGAAGAAAAGCTGACTAACTCCAGAGGAGGAAATCACATTCCTCTGCCTAAGCATTACTCGCCCTTTGCCAAATTTCAGAGGGAGCTGTTAAACCTCCTGTAAGAATAAAGAATATTCTTATCTGCAATAGTTGAAATTACATTTTGTGTGGCTGGTTTTAATACTAAACATTAGTTAAACCTTGAGGACGAGAGAGCAGGTCAGCTATCAGTTACAGGCCTTAAAAGATCTGATATGCACTAGGTAGGAGTTCTTGATCAATTGCTAAATCCAATTTAAACATCCCAAAAGCTGTCTGCCCACAACTGAATCCTCCACTGTTTCTGGTATTTCTTGTTTGAGACTATGAAGAGATTTAAGACCCAACAGGAACAATACAGCTCAGAGTTCCTGTGGGCACATGTGATAATTCTGTAGGTCAGCAGACAAAGGACCTTGGTACTCTTGCTTTTAGGTTCTACTATCCTGCCCTTTAAATGCAACATCTGACTTTCTCCTGTGGTCAATAACCAGAGCACATATAAATCAAAGATAATATAGTTAGAATGTCAGATTCTCCTCAGGAGAGAATCAATTGCTTTCTTGATGCAAGATAAACGCTTTGTGATTTTAAGATGGGAAAGGTCAACACCTGATGTTCTAAATATGGAGAAAGCAGTAAATACATTCCTAACCTTCCCTTAAGCCCATACCACTGCTCATTATGTTCTTGGAGAACAAGCAGATAATTGTACCTTTTAGATAAAACTGTATTGTCAGTCCCAGATTCCCTATATTTAAAACAGGTACAACAGATGAGTGTTCAGAAAGTAGGATAGACTGCAATTAATAGCTAGGTTTGGTACTGCTCATCAGATTGCAGATAACCACACAAAATAAAACTCTTTTCCCTCCTAGTGAGGCAGAGGCCTCTGGCTAGAAGAACTTCCTTTTACCTTTTAATTGATTTAGGTCTCATATTCCCCACTCTTTAAAAGCCTTACTGAAAATGGCTTTTTTGGTGACCTATAATGTCCAATGGAAGAGAGGAAGATACGTTCCTTTCAATTCCTTTCAGATCTAGCATGAAACTCCTGTTTCTAAAAATTCCAGTCTGCCTCAGCTGCAGAAACCTTTCTTAATGTTGCAGGTGGGATGGATGAGCAGCTCCCCAGTGGCAGTGATGCATTAAGATGGCAGCGTATCTTTGTTACTGTTTTATTTTTCTTTCTACCCTAAGACTTAAACAAATAAGCAGGAGAAGTTTTCATCAGCACAAACCATCATGGGAGATTAATAAAGAGGAAAGGCAAGTGTGCTGGATACAAACCATTCATATCTACCTTCATGATCAGTTATTTTATCAACAAAATCAAGAAACATTAATCTGCTAGGTAGGAGCCTATCGCTAGCAGCACACCAGAAGCAGGTCAGCTGTACCTGCTGCATTTTTTAAAATTAATCCACTGAGGGAATACTCTTATGGAATCGTTTAATCACAGTGCTGTCACACTCTTCTGGTAAGCATATTTTTCCTTCATTACATTGAATATATAATCTCATTACATAAATCTGACACACTGAGTAACTCATAAATCAGCCTGGGCTTTTGTTGGCTGTACCATGGAACTGGTCCAACTGTAACTACACACAGACACGTTTACAGACAGAGGAAGGACAAAGTGTGTGTGCTGCTGACAGGGTTCAGGAGAGAGACCTCTGTGGAAATACACAGATAGACCAAGATTTGGGTGGGAAGAGGGAAATTACAAGAATCTTGGGAAAAAGTGAACAGAAGGGCTTCAAGACACCTCCCTTGCTTGTGGGAGAAGACAAGTGGTTGATCAGTGAGGCTCAGCATGTTTGGGGATTCTTGATTTCTAGAGAGAGACAGAGATGACAGAGGAGCTTCCTTGGGCATAAAAAGCAAAAATCAGTTGCACAGAAATCACAAAAATAAAAACGAAGAGCAAGAACAGCTTCAGGGGCAATTAACTGACAAAAAAAAATATCCTGAGAACACATGGGTAGTCCTTCATCACAAGATACTCTCTAGCAGAAGGCATTTGAATCTGCACTGAAGTGGAGCAGATACAAAAAGTCTTTAATCCAAGGACATCTTGCATTTTCCCCTCTTGCCCCCTTAATTAGAGCACAAGTCACAACTGACAGCAACTGAGCTGCTCTTGCTGTGACTGTGAGGTGCAATTTAGCAAAATGGGAGTAACGTGAGAGGATCAAACCCCCTGAACACAGTCTGCTGTAAATCCTCCAACTATCTTCATCAGGCAAAAGGCACAGCACAGCTTCCAAGTTCTTGTAGGCCTCTTTCACACAATTACTTTTATTATTATAAACATAATGATAAAGTCTTATAACTTACCCTTTCAAGTTCAAGCATTCAAAATTAAGAACAATTCTGAAAATAGTACCAGAAAAATATATGCCACTGCAAAACAGTACATCAAAAAAAGAAAAGCCCCAAAGCACATGTCTTTATAAAAAGGAATTATCTATTCAGGGGAACTACAAAGTTATTTCACTCCCCCCCACCTACTCCCCTCCTCATTTTAGCAATCTAGTTCAGAAGTGTTTTGCTCCAATATTTCTATTTCATGACCTCAGCATAGCTCCTGGCTGTACTGATTTACTCAGAACAAGTCAAATCCCAGAAGGAAAACAAACACTTTTTTTCTACAGGAAGAAAACACAGCACACAGTTCACTTGATCCCATGAAATCCGGCACATAGACTCATTTTGGAAAGAAGATCCAAGAATTTTTTCAAGTAAAGGGTATATGTGCAAGAAGTAAGGTGTTTCCAGTAGCTGCAAAATATACAAGATCAGCAAAGGGGCACCTGGAGATATCACTAAGGAGACAAGGAGAGAGCTGACAAATGCCATCGTTTCAAATAATTGGTGCAGATGGAAAAAAAAGGGTACAGGTAAAAAATGAAGTGACAGATTTAACACATTCCAACAGCGCAGTGGCAGAACAATTAAGAGAGGAGTCTAATCTCCAGCTGCACATTAGGGTGACAGAAGGCAACAAATCCAGTTGTTCCCCCTCTCTCTAGTGCCCGGTCTGAATGGGAAAGAAAAAGCTGTAGCAGGTTCTAGCTGAAGGGATGGTTCTCCCCAGCAACGGGGAGTTCTGCCTGCTCATGGTAAATTAATATGTGAATTCAAACCCCTCCAACCAAAATACATCCTGTTCAATATTAAAATAGCCTAGCAATAACATTTTAAAGTGTGACTGTAATGAAACAGAAAGAAAAAAAAAACAATTTACCATTAACTTAAGTTGTACAACCGGATATCCCAAAATATATGTACTTGGTTGGGTTGCTCTGAAACACGTACAGTTAACAAAACTCCCTGAAATATCTGTAACATATTCAAAAGCCTACCAGTTCTATGCAAAACCACCTCCTTTTTATTCCCCACTTACACAGAATAACTGTGAAATCTAAGGCTTTTTATTTTAGCATATTGAGCAATGGCACTGAAGTGGTTTTTACAAGCGCTGATAATCAGAAGCCTTTTCTGCCTTTGAAACCTGTTCTTTGTTTGAACCTCTACAGAGTATTACTCCAGGCTCTGTACTCTGTGTATTACAACTGCTGTTGTAATACCTAATCCATGATCTAGGTTGAGTGAAAAGAAAAAAAATACATTCCAGGGCATTGAAGATGAAGTACTTCAGGAAAAAAGGTAACACTGAAGCAAACGTTTCTCTTGAACAGGTGATGAAGCGCCAGGGATGAGGACTAGATTTGATCAAAGATGAAACAGCATATAAAATAAACTAAATCTTGATTCTGTTTGTGTTGTCTGTATTTCTGTGAAGCAATCACAGGCTTAAACAAAAAGGCTTTAATTGAGCAGATGTTTGTTAGAAGAAAGAAGCACTATGTATTACTAAAGACTGTGCTGAACACAATTGGTCCAGACCAGCCTGCCATGCACCAGCCACAGGAACTGCACACTTCTCCATTTCTGATAGATGTGAAGGTGGAAAAATTAAACTTATGAAGTTGTCTTAAAAGCAGCTAAATATATGAACTGAAAAGGGCACGTTTGTGTGCAACGGGGAGAAATGGCAGAATTTTAAAACACGGAGCAAATAAAACTGGCCAAGAAATCACAAGAAAAATAGAGTAATTATGAGTAAGCTGCCACAGTGTTTCAGTAGAAGAGAATCAACATTTAGAAGATACTCTGTTTCATTTGGTACAGTGTGGTGAGAACTGATAAAGGGAGATCACAGAGAAGGTAATTTGATACTTCTAAAATCTTTAAGGACTCTTCAGTAGAATTTTTATGTTCTAAGTAGATTCAGAACTGCTTTGTCCACACACACAGCCATTCAGCTTCAGAGCCTGGTAACAGCTGCTTTAATCTCTGGTATTTTTCATCATAGTCACAGTGTTGTGTCTAATAAAAAAAGTCTAAATTTCTTTGGATTCTTGGAAGAGTAAGAGCAAAAAGGCAGTGATGATCTACACCTCATTAACAGCCTGGACTGATGCAGCAGTAGCAGGCTGAAGATCTAAACTGTAAGACAACATTCCCTCCTGCAGAGGAGGGCAGTGCCTCAGAGACCTCACAGCCACCCACAGAGAAACTGTCAGGCATTCTGAAATGCTGAAACCTATTTTTCATTACTAACAGTAATAGTTAAAGATTTGCATAATTTCTTCATAAAGCCAAAGGGATTTATTTCACAGTTCCAAATGCAACGTAATCGAATTTTGTCATCTCTAAGTTAACCATCAAATTTCTTACAGCTTTCCATAACCTTGTGATTTAAAAAATGTGAACGTTAGCTGCAGTGCTTGCTTAAAACAAAACCAGCCTACAGGAAGAGCTTACATGGAGATAAATAATCATTGAGACATATTGCACATACCTGAGCCAAGTCCTGAAAGTGAAATGTCTTCGAAGAAAAATGAAATGCATTCATTTTATTTGTAGCCAATGTACGTTAAAGTAAAGCAAATATTGATATTCCAGACAAGACCCAGGATCTATAACTGCATAAAACGCACGCTGTTTGCATTTAGTAATCATACTCTGTTTTCTATAACTAGAAACAAGATTCATTGAAGACTATAATTCACCAAGCCTTTTTGCCATAGTGTTTTACTACAATACCATTATCCTGCCATATTACATTTTACTGTATGTGTACAAGCCCCATAAATACACAAGCCTATGTAAAATAGGCAGCAATGACTCTACTTTTGGAATACTTGCAGCTTTTGAATTTTATGTGGGTTTCACATTTTGTTGATGTGTTTGGAATGGAATATCAATTGCCCAGAAGAGAAATTATTTTGCATTTCCATTAAAAGCTCTAGCGGTAAATAAACTGTCAGAACTTGTGCAGATATTCCCTGGAACATCTACAGCAGTCCATAAAAATGTCAAAATCTGTGTTAAACATTTGAAAAAGTAGCACTGGGTACAGCACATTCAAAACCTAAATATATGCATATATTAAATGATAAAGATATTTTGGAGTATTCCACACGCCTCTGCAGAGCACTCCACACAAGTTTACACTCATCAGTAATAGGTTAGCACAACAGCTGCCCTTTTATTCCAAAAAACCACAAAAACAACACCAACCAAAATCAGACAGCAGATGTAGAAAGAGCTGCAGTATCATGGTTTATATGGCACTTCAGCACAAAGGGACTGACATTTCTAAGAAAGTATAAATCTGCAGTAACTGCCAGTGCTGAGAGCCTGGGTTTAATTCACCTCAGGCCAACTGCTCCCATTTCAGTGGCAGTTTTAGAAGGAGCTCCATTTTACAGGACTGTGTTTCACATCCTTCTTTAAATTTAAGATATACCATGTTCACATTGAACCCGGGTCTGATAGAGGTGATAGAAACTCCTTCTGATGAATAATGTCAGCACAAAATATGGAAGCTTGCTATTTTATTAAAGAAACCTTTAAGAACCTGATTATCGAGTCTAATGAACTGAACAGGAACAAGCTCTGGGAAATTTAAAACCCTTTTGTCACTGGAAGGAGACTCAGTAGTAATGTGCCTCTAACATAGCACAACACCTGTCCAAACTAGGGAAAGGACCTTAAAGTCAGTGGTCTGAAAAGATTCCTAGCTACAAAAACAAGCATTTTTATTGCTCCTGTACCAAAAATAATTAATCTTTTTCTCCCTGAAGCTCTAGTAAGATAGAACATACTGAACAGATTAGCCTAGACTTAATTCAATGGATAATGACCATGTATTTTTCAGGTTGCAGTTCAAGACTGGTTTGACAACAGCCACAGAGTGCAAGATCCTGACTATCAAGAACCAGACAGCAGGAATTACCATCAGTGAACTAGAGAGGATGTTATAATTTATTCTGTTTGCTGACTCTGTGGCAAACCACCAGGATCTATCAGTCATATTGATTCCAGATGCTACACCTGAGCTGGTACAGAGCTGCATAAAATGACAGAATCAAGTTGTCTGCATTCTTCATTGTTTCACTTTGAAAGTAAATGATGGTGTCACTGAGAGGCAGTGACTCCAGTGCTCAGCATGTTCTTAAAATTAATAGAAAGCAAAATATCCTTTGGCAAGAGTACAGGAAAACACTAAGGTATGATTAGGGTTACCAACCTGCCAGCATTATGGATATGAAATCTTACCAAAGCTGCTTTCTATAGCCAAGGTAATAGGTATGAAGAGCACTACATCATGGAAATGGCAGGGCTGTAATACACAGCAAATAGCAGTACAGCATGGATTGCTCAAGGATGAGGGCTTAATACCTAGTTAGAAATGCAGCTTGCAGCTCCATTGCTTTGCACTTTGGGTATTGATTTAAAGCTGAGATTTGTAAAAAGCAGCTGGGGGACCCAGCCTGGGTGGCTGGCCTAGGGATCCAGATGTGTTTAACTCCTTCAGACATTTTTGTGAACCTGCATTCAAAGTGTTACAGAACCTTGGATAATGTGGTAACAACTTAAACTCATCATCAGACTGAACACAGCATCAGCAAAATCCTACTTCAGTTTCCCAGCCCTGCAAACACTGTTTTACACCCACGGGGGCCCCAGGGGGAGGCAGCTTTATGCTGAGGGTGAACAAAAAAGGGCCTTAAAGAGGATATGCTTGGGAGGAGAATTATTTGAAGATGGGAGGAGAAAGGAGAATGAAGGAATTCCTTCACAGAATGAAGGAGAGGCTGCAAATGCCTCAGCACCCAGCCAAAGCAGCAAGCTTTCCAACTGCAGCAAAAGGAGGAGCTGTTTTTGATGTCTTCCTCTTGCCCACCCCCCCAAAAAAGAAGAGCTTCAAGAAACTGAAGAGAACATAAACTAGAGAAAAGCTATTTAAAGAAAGAATAAAAGTAAAGGTCAGGGGAGAAGATAAGGAAAGAATATGTCAGGAAATTAATTTGTGAAAATGCAAAGGAGCAGAAACAAGTGGTCTTATATAGCTCTAAAATATATATATATAAGCTGTCTATTAAAAAATGGAATAGTGCTTTAAAAAATCAAAAATACACAAACAGAAAGCCAAATCTATTCCACTTCCTGACTGAAGCAAACAATAAAGCTGTGACTTCAGCATATTACTGCTCATGTGATCCCAAGGTGAACTGCACAATTGCCACTTGATAACCCTTTTCCAGGATGGGGATAAATGAAGAGAAACTGCCTGAGAACTTGAGAAGCAGGGGCAGGGAATAGAGAGACTACTGAGCTCCACTGGACACTTTGAAACCTGCTCTCTCTCTCTTGAGATGGGCTAAGCTCTGCCTCATTTGCTCCAGACAGTCTTCATTCCACATTTTCAAGGCTGAAGTGCAGCCATTTATAAACCACACACAGGACTTAAGAGCCTTGGCTAAAGCTGAACGTGAAGGATATTTTATGCAAGGCTGTAGGTTAAGGATATGCTCTAAAAATCACCTAAGACCAGTGTAATGCTTTTCTACTGTGAGTTAAAGTAGTGCACCATGAATAACTGCTCTGTCTTCCCAGGAATAATGCAAAGTCATAAACTTAAACAACAATAGGCAAGTACAAAACATATACACAGAAAACACAGCATTGTGCATGGGGAAAATAAGCCCAAGTATGAGAATCAATTTACTTCAGTAACACAAAGAACTTTAAATAGCAGCTGAGACCAGTCATACATGCCAGGAGGCTTTTTTATTAGCAAAATCAGGCACATTCAATACTATTTCATGCATAAGAGATGGACTTTGGCTCCATGAAGAATGAAATCAAATTCTTAGAAAGAGAATGCAGATTTAGAGAGATGTTCCTTTATGTATTTTACTTAAGACCCAGATGATGCTGCTAAATGAATCAAGGCAGTACACTGCATTTCAAAGCAGCATTAAAATCAGTGCTTGCCTCAGCAGGATTTGGTGCTCCTGATTCATGCTTGTATAACATTAAAGCTGAATTAGAATTCTTTATTTGTAGTCCTCCTTGATTGTTTGCTTCCACTTCTGTGTTATTCAGCTTTCAGACTATTTACTATAACTGCACTGTGTGAGCATGCAGAGTATTGACAATGTCACCTGAGCTTCCATTATTTGTAAAGGAATTTATACAAGCCAAGTTTTAAGCCATACAGAGTTTAAAAATATGGATCCAAGCCTTTAATCCATGTTCTCCTAGATCCTTTTATACATATTGTAGGTGTAAATTAATGCATATAAGGAAAATTAATCTGGGTATTTTCATTGCTCCCATTTCTCCCAACAAAACTAAACCTGATCCAGAGGATCATCTCTCTGAGAGGTTTGCTCTAGATCACTGTATGATGTCATCTGCCATCCCTGCTGCCTCACCCCAAAAATAAATTTTAAATAAATTTTACTGAGAGGCACCACTGACAAAGATGCTGACTGTGGTGACAGCTCCAGGATTCTCAGATGTGGACCCCTAAATGCTGTACAAAAGCAGGACAAGAGGTTCCACTGATGGCACACAGTGACATAGATCTGCCTGGAAAATGCTGACATGGAAAGTAACAACCAAACTAAGTTCAGACTAAGCTATGGTGTAGATCAAGAACATTTACTGCTAATGCTCCTATCCCTAGATTTAAGAAATCTTCAGCACCTCCAAGCTGCAGAAAAACAATTCCAGAGATGAAGATTTATATTCTTGATAACGGGGCAATCTCACATAAATAAATGAGCTGAACCTAAATTTCATTCCAATTGTAAAGTGTCTGCCTGTTACTGAGCTGCATTGCATGATCAGAGGTGTGACTGTATCAGTCATTCATAGCCATTGTCAGAATAAATCACTGGATAACCTGTGGCTATGGCAAGCACAGGAAATGTGTGCTCTTTGGGAAAATAATGTTCCTGAACTTCTGCACTTGGTGGAATACTCGAAGTCTTCCAAGGGAATCAGACAGATTTTGGCATGGTCACATGAAAGGGGTTGGAGCCTGCTCTCCATTTTGTTTTCAGTTTGCATTTCCAGGTCCATGAGTATGGATTAAAACAAACAAACAACTGCAATGCCACAATTAGCATCTATTTTGCATCTAATACAACAGAAGATGAGCTTCTTTGTCCATAGTTATTTCAAGCCTTATGTTTTCATCTAGGGCTTCATCCAAACTCTAATGAAATAAAATCCTGGATCAGAAACAGTGTTTTGCTGCCAGCACGGGGTTTTGAAACCTTCTACACTTCTCAGCACTCACATAACAATTATTGAGCAAGACGTCCTGGCATTCCCAGTTATTCCTCATCCTCATGTTTAACAGGACAGATCATCCTCAACTTGAAAATACCAAGAGAGTTTATAACCCCAAGCTTACTGCCACAGACCAGAGCCATTACTCATTTGAATCCAGTACCAAGCTCTAAAGACACTGAATTATTTCCAGTAGAGGTTGTTTACCTTCAGGAGTGTAGAATTAGCCTTACATTCTGAGCCTTTATGTGAAATTTTATTGTCCAAAGCAAATATGACCTGTTGAGATTTACAGGCTTTATTAGCAGCAATAACAGTTTTACAATCAACATCAGTAAATCAGGGTTTATTGAGAACTCTGTAATTTTTATCTGAAGAAAGCAATTAAAATGTCATCTTTACACTGGATATAATTCTGGAGTTCACAAAAGAGATACCCAGTTGAGTGCAGAATGAGTGCAGTTCAAATAATTTTTAAATGTAAGCAAAAAATAGTCCTGAATTCTGATAAAAAGCCATGCTCCTTTAATCCTTTGGCTCCCCTCCCCATTTCCCACCAGCAGTGACTCTGCCCAGAGCCTCACCTCAGCTGCAGGAACTCCCTCAGGTGGCCGGCAGTGGAGAACGATCATCCCTTCGATAGGAACCTCCTTCCCCTGGGGGTCTTGCTCAAAGTTTTTCCGTAAATCTGCAGAGTTTAATAAAATAATTCATTACACCTCCAAAGCCATCCCCCAGGCAATACCTCCTATGCTGCAGCAGTGAGCAACAGTCCCGTTTGCCATGTTCTTCCCTGAAGTGTGACTTTAAAGCAATGGATTGCTAAGAGCTAAGCTCATCCCCAGGTGAGAGGCAGAGAGATCCTGTTGTCTGCAGATACCATGGCTCAGCTGATAACTCAGGGTAAGACACAGGGGGTGTTGTCTCTGACACACTGATGGGGCTGCAACCCTTCTGTGTACCAGTGTCTGGCTAAATGAGAACAGACTCAAAGGAAACCTGGGTTCACTGGCACTGACCTAACCCAGGGATGTTTTGCTTGCTGGGAAATGCAAACAAAGAGGAAGGAATGTTACTTACAGCATGTGCTTTGAAAGCTGGGATGTTTCCTATAGACATACTCATTTTCTTCAAACAGTGTCTCATTCCACAATGTGGATTTACTGATTTAATTTTCTCTGTTGCTTACATTTCATGAAATACACCCTCTGAGCAGCAGAGGCTCTGAATCAGTTACACTTTAGTATCTTTTACAAAACGTGTTAAAACTTCCTTTAGCAAGCCACTCACTAGACAAGGATGAGCACAGTGTGTATATATTCTCCTTTTTATGATTCTTTGTTAATATTGTGGGCTTTTTTCACACAGATAATCAATGTCCTTTCCAGCACTCTAGTTAAAAACTCAGTCATTAGCAGTTCAGCTGCAGTTGTGCTTACAAATGCCTTTATTAGGATGAAAAATGGAGTAAGATCCATCTTCTCATTTTCTCTGCATTCCACACTACCATAAAGAACCCCTTACCTGCTTTTTCTGAGAAACAGAAAGTGCTGCAATGCTTTGGACTTGGCTGACAATGCAGACTCTCTAAGCTTTAAGTACAAACAACACTACCACTCTATGCATCCCAGTGAAAAGGGGGCTTGGAGTGCCACAAACTGGACCTACACACTCTCATCTCCAGTCCCTCACAGCATATTCCCAAATCCAGAAATCCACGCCCCAGATTAAGCAGAGAGGTTGTTCAGCACCAAGAGGATGAGCCCTGGAAAATCATGGTGAGTGGTTCACACACATCTGTTGGCAGCTCATGTGTTTTTTCCATCTAAACTAACAAGTCCCATCAGCTCTGCACTCCAGAATTACTCTTCTTGTCATTAAAAAAAAAAAAAAAAGTAGCTTCAAATAAAAGTAGCACAGCAAGGGCCAGTACAGGAATAGTTCTCAGGCAAAACATTCAGGCAGACTCAGTACATTTCACAGAGCAGAACTGAAGCACACACTCTCTGGAGTGTCTGCTGGGTTAATATGAGATCTGCAGTGCAGATGGCAACTGGGGATGTGGTTTACAGAACTGGTACCTCAGTGATGGGTTTAAAAGTCCCAATACACGGTTCCACCTGCTTCTACTCATTCTGATTTTTACTCACATTGCCATATTGTGGGGCTGGGAAATCACAGTGCAGAGAAAAGTCAATAAAAATTCAATTCAGAATAATAGTACTTTGCAGCTTAGCTCTACAGGGGAATTATTAGCTCATTCAGTGTTATGACAGTTAATGCAGTAAAATAAAAAATTGAATTTACACATATTTAGACATTCAAACTAAATCAGCCAACAGAAAACCCTGTCATTTATAAAATCAAGGAGTTGTTACATTTTCCTATTACTTATCTCAAATGTTTATAGGGAGGACTTGAAAAGGCAGCAGCACCTTACCCAGATGCATTTATATTTAACCCTAAAACCCCAGTATGGCTCCACACCTCACCACACCTCACCACAACACCCTCCCTACTCACAAGCTATGCGGACAGATGCCTTCCTGCTCTTTGAGGTCCCCAGATGGCTCCATGCAACACACTGACACCAGTAATCTTCTGGTCCATGAAAATCTTCCACCTGCTGTCTCGTCACATTGATGAACACCTCACGAACCTTCAGTCCTGGAGGAGAAAGATACAGAAAATTAGCTGATACCTTGTGTGGGTATAAAGCTAAGGTTTGCCAGAACTTTTCATGCAATTAAATAATTCCATTTTTAATCAAGGCAAAGCTGAAATTGCTTGGATGATATACATTGCCCTTATTAAATTCTAAAAGCTGAGTTGGTCATAACACATTGAGTTACAAGAACTGCCCATCCACTGTGGTCTTTGCAGAAGTTCACCACCTCCCCTCACCAGCCTGGCACTGAGCAAGCTCTGCTGGACCATTAATTCTGGAAGGAGGAGAAAAGAAAGAGAAGGGACTAAATTTCATACACATGAAATGGAGCCTACATCCTCTGTGCCACCCTAGCCTCCTGGAAGCAAGTGAATGAGCCACAAACCAGGGCCCTGCCTTTCTTACTTTTCATAAACACAAGTGTTTATAACATCAGACAGATACCTTGCTTATTTTATATGGTTTCCCAAAGTATAACCTTGCTAAATTCATCTGCAGTGCAATGCTGTTGTTGTCTGCTGCAAATCTGCTTGTTGTTTATCAAAACAAATGTGTACCTCTTTCCTGCAGTAGGAATCAGTTACACTTAAAGAGCTGAGGAAAGGATCTGAGGGAATAATCAAGGCCAGCCAGCAAAGATAGGAAAAGCCCTCTGCTTCTTCTTAGCCTGCTACCATGTTCATTACCTCCAAGGCACAGATCAAATTTAGCAGTGTTACCCCCTTCAGACCAGAAGCATTTGCTTCAGACAAAGCTTGAAATGCATGACATGAAGAAGCCAAGTAAACCTGACACCTTACACACTTGGGATGTTTGCCATATCTGCAACTACTTTTGTATGACAACCTTGGGGAGAGGAAACAATCCAAATCTGGGCTAGAAGGCATTAGAAAAAATTTGAAAGAGCTGGTTAGAAAAAGACCATTAATTTGAAAATAGAAAACATTCATGCCTACTGCTATCTTCTTTCTCCTCCTATGCAGTCCCAAGATACTTATTTCCCCTTCACTGGAAAGGAATGAAAACTCAATCTTAAAATATTTCATGCCTGTAAAGTTTATAAAGCAGCAAGAATTTTCAGAAAACCTCAACTCTATAAAAATTGGCTTCTACTTAATCTCAGGCATCATTAACAGTAGGCATTTCACTTCTGAAAGGCACTAGGAAGCCAATGTGTTCCTTTGGTAAACAGAAGAGATGAGGCCTACTGGGGATGCTCACTGCAGAGGGGCAGGGAAGGTCAGACAAGCTTGAGATTCTGTAAAGCAATATAGAGTTTTTGCTACTTTTCCAGGAAGAGATAAAGGGAATTTTTACTTCTTTTCAGTTACCCTGTTTGCTTTGCCATGTACCACAATAATACCTAAAGACATGGACAAACCTGTGACAGCTGCCCAAGTCATCTCACTGACCATTTTTAGTCACTCCAATATTTATTGCACCATCTCAATTTCAACATCTGTGCTGCTCTGACAGTGATAAACCCTTGGGTAGAGTGATCTTTATAGGTTAAGGTAAGAGCAGTTCCATCTCACTCCTGGTGGTCTGGCACAGCAGGTCTTAACTGGCTGAAGGTTTGGCATCCCACCATGCTATATACAACACTGACAGACCTACCCCATCCTTACCCAGGGCAAGTCAAGCTGTGTGCAGGCCCTGAATGATCTCAGTCAAAGCTCCAGAGCCTCCAAATCCAAGCTCATTTGCAGCCATGTCCAACAAGGTTGCAGCCCATCTACTTAAAGACTTTTTCGACAAGGGTGTGAAATGGTGAAGCCTTTGACAAATATTGACCTTTCTGAGCTGGCCTGTCTCCAGCCAGCTTGTCCAGCACTCCATTAGCTGACATGCACTTCTGTGCAGCAATCTGGATCAGCTCTGCCTGCCTGGGAGCAGAGTGTTGCTGTGAAGGTGCAGCCTCTTGCTGCAGTGGAGTATCTGGAGTTATCCCCCCACCCCAGTCCCACTCCCTGTCACCTCCCAGTAACTCTGTGACAGTGCTGCTGCTCACCCAGCTGGCCCTGGCACGCTGCTCCTGAACTCTCCATTGCTGCCCTGCTCTAGGAAGTTTTGGAAACAGCAAAGAGAAACAAGGGATGGGAACTGCATGTTATTCAGCTCACTGGTGCATCCGTGCTAACAAAGACAGAACCTTTACTGATACCAAACTGAACACTTTACTGATGCCAGCTTCTGAGAGCAGAACCATTCCTAGGCTCGTTACTACAGCCAAATTCTGAGCAGTTATCACTGAACAGTTACAGCTTCAGATTTATTGAGGTAGAATATTCTCTGGCCCCGCTCTTCCTTTTATTGACACATTATTTAATTGATCTATATATCAACCTATATTTTCTGAAGCAACATGGGATGTGGTTCGAAGCAGGCAAACAAACAGCAAATGATTTTGAGAAGCTGTTGGCTCAGCATTTTCAGAGTGGGACAGGGTAGGAATTTGGGTCCTTTAAGAGGTCTCCCAATTTCCCAACAAACAAAATCAATGCATCCAAATGAGCAGAAACACAGATTTTTTTGCAGTTGATAGGGGCCTCTGGAGAACATTCAATCTTTGGGGAAAATTAGGTTATGTTTATGGAGGGAAGACACCTACTCTCATTTGTTTTAGAAAGAACTACAGAAAGCAAAACTATTGGGAATGGACACATACATTCTTAATTTATCATCACTGTAATTCACCAACAAATATGCTCACCTCAAAAAAAAAAAAACCCAGGAAAATTGTTCATAGGAAATGACACAGAATGAAAAACCCACGCAAATAAAACCAGGCATATAATAAACAAGAGCAACATTTTACCTGTGACTTGTATAACTCTAATAAGCACTGAAAGTCCAACCCTTTGAATTATTGTGCAAATTATAACCATCATCCTTTGTCATACAGTACAGCCTTACAGAATATAAAATTATGAGTATGGTACTGATATGCTAATAAGCTTTCTGCACTGTTGGATGGTTTAGCTGTAGATAGACTAATGCTGGCAGCTGATGAATAATTGCTCTCCATGTACTAAACACAACAGAGCTGTGCAGAACTTCAGCATTTGTCAGCTTTATTTGTTTAAATAAGAAAAACACTGACAGCAGTTATTGCTGTAATCCTTTTATTTATCTGACAAGAAAACTCCAGTTACTCTTAGCAGGTCTGATCTTCTGGTGAAACCAGAGGTTGAAATATTTGTGAACTAATTCTGAGGTGCATGCTGCAATGTTCAGGCAAGAGAAATAAAGCAGAAGGAAATTATTTGAGCTGTAATTATTACATTCTTATCACAGTAGCATCTACAAGCTCAGACTCTCACTCTACGAGGCAGAGTACATTGAGTGAAGCTCCTCTCCTGCCATGTTTATGGCACAAACAGAAAAGGCAGACTATGGGTTATTATCTCTTTTCTGTAACTGAGGAAAGAAGGCAGGAAATGAACTGAGTTGGTCTCTAACTGGCCAACTGACAATGGCAGTGCAGGGATGGGAACCCAGACTCAGTTGCAGCACGTGTTGTTGTGTCTGCACTGATGTTCTGCACCAACAGAGCCACACCAGGAGAGATTTCAGAGCCAGCTCTTAAAGCCCACCCACAGCCCTGTACATTCTCAGGCAGCCCCTAGCTACAAACCTCACAAAACCAGAAAAATTCTTCCTCTCCTGCTTTCTCTTCAAACTAGTGGTGACTCCTGTGGTACTCCACAATTTTTATTTCTGTCCTATAAACACAAAGTCATATAAAACTGGATTCATGATCATCATAATGACAAAATATACCCACTTTTTTCCTGGCAGCTGTCCTTCCTGGCCTTTTATGTGTGCACAAACCAGTGCTGTAGGTAAAACCCATCAGAACAGTGTGCCTTCAAGTGCCATTGCCAAGCACTTCTTGCATATGGCTGGCTCAGAGCTTGCTGGCAGAGTCAGTGGGGATGCCACGATACATTTCTTGTACCCAGCATTAAATTTCCTCCTGTTTGGGTTTCCTGTTGCTGTTTTTCACCACTTTTCTATAGATCCTCTCAGAATTTTCATCTCATAACAAATAGTGGAAGGATGGAAGAGGACAGATGCATTTTAATGTAGTTAAGACTCCCTTTAGTGAGCACACCAGAATCTCACCCTTTAACCAGAGTCACCATTCTTGGCAGAAATTGTAGTGCAGTTTTCTCACAGATGGAGCCCACGCAGAATGCAGAACACTGTATGCTAACAGACATGTTTATGCCCCAGATTTGACTCCAGAAATGAGGGCACTGCCAGTATGCACATTAATTCTAAAATCAAAAACCCAATAATCTCTTGTTTACTGAAGGCTAAGGAAAAGATCCAAAAGAATTTATGGATATGCTACATCATGGTGAGAGAACATCCATGCCTGTCCCTCACCATTTCACTGCATGTAGCCTTTCCTTGCATTTTTGTGTCATAAAGACCATTAGGGTAGTTTTTGGAATGCACAGAAACACTGAATTGTCTGGACCACACTGATGTTTAGAGAACGGCACCTTTAGAGTGAGCTCTGTCCCCAGGGTAAATCCAGACCTGTAACATTTATAATCCAGATTCCATTTGCTAAGCCTGTGACTTCATCTCTCAAACCTCAATGCTACTGGTGTTATTTAAAAAAACCCCACCTAATGTTACTTCAGCTTTTTTTTTATTTTGTTATTAATCCAAGGCTTAGAAAACATAATTGCAGTATTCACAAGACAGATTTTCATTAACCATATGGAAGAAAAACATTTGGGAACGACATTTCTTCTATATTGATTCAGCAATGCCTTTAGAAGTAAAGGTTATGCCTATTAAATTATTTTTGAAAAGGTAACTGTAAAAATTAAAATTCATCCAGATTAGCATTTACAAAGTCTTTAAGTATGAAATTTCTTCAGAATGTGTCACTTTGAAAGAATGCCAAACACCACTTTAGGAGATGTAACTTCTTTTTAAATGGCATTTTCTCCTCTAAAAAGGAATTTCTTGTATTGATAGAGGGGATATTATGCACACACTGCTATTTCCAAGACACAGAGTTGCCTAGCAATCCTGGAATTTCAAAACAAGAAGAAAGCAATAACAGAATTGTGAAATTAAAAGACAGTGCAGTATTAAATTGGTTTGCAATACTTATCAAGATGTTCTAAATGAGAAAAGGTATGGGTTGTGCTGGGAACATGATAAAATCATCATTTTGAACCTTCTTCCTTTAGATACACACTCTTACACAATGCATTTCTCCTACTTTATTACCTACCACTGCTTGGGGGTAAAGGCAAATTTCAACCACCACACTGGCAGCTGGTTCAGGGTTCATCCTGGCAGGAGGTTCAGAAAACCTTTACGTTTCTCTGTTTCTAGCTTCCACTACAAATTATACCATTAAAATGCACTGAACTATCCAGTCCTCCAAAACTGTTTTCTTTCTTTCAAGGGGCTCAGTGTCTATGGTTAGTGCCTGATCAGCCCCCATGCCTCCACTTGGAAAAGTTAGTGGTGAATATCCAGTTTGTTACCATCTCTGTGTAACACCTCCCACATCTACAGTTGTTTTAACTCCCTTTGTTTTCCCCATTCATACCATGCCCCTTCTGCCAGGATCTGTGTTCCCTTTCCCTGCCTGTCAGCTCTGTCTTTTTCTTCCCTCTTCCATCAGCTGCTTTCCCTTTTGCATTTTGGGAACCCACTTGTCTCAGCTCTGCAAGGTTGTGTCTACACAGCATGTGAACCAGCTTTACCAACACACCAAGCCAACCCAGCCATGCTGAGGCAGCAGCTTGAGGGCAGAGCACACCTCATGCAGCCAGGGCTGAACTGAGCTGCTCCTCACTCCTGCAGCTCAGGGTGAGCCTGCAACTGTCTGCTAAGTCACAGGGCTCTCCTCTTGGTGCATCTCTGAATGCATCTCCTGCTCTTTGCTCTGATACAACTGTGTTCAGCTCTCTCCCAGAGGAGGTGGCAGCCCTTACCTGTAGTCTCATCCATGCTTTCCTCAGACACGTGCTCATTTTGATGGACCCATTCACCATTGCACTTGAAGAAAATCTGCATAGCTGGCATAGCTTTACAGCGTAAGACAATGGGGTTGCTTTTTATAATGTAGGCATCATCTGGTTCCTCCATAAAATGAGGCAGTGTTCCAGGAGCAGATGGGATAGACTCTGGAAGGGCTTCACTGTTATCGTTTCCTGAAAGGGAAGGAAAGGAAAATACACATTTTTCATGTTGTTGTACTCTTTGCATCATCTCAATTAACTGATTCCATACCATACTGGATTTTATTAAAAACTGATTTTACTGGAGAAACAACTGTGGAACTCAATAGCTGTCAGGATTGTGCTTTGGAAGGAATTTGACACACAAAAAGGTCAAACAATTTAAGTGTAAGAACTGTCAAGAAAATTGACAGAAAAGAAACATCAGAATCATCAGCAAACTGCATCATCAGTATTGCAGATTTAATAGATGATGAACTGAGGCAAAGAAAGATTAAATGAGTCACCTAAGGTCATACAGAAAGTCTGTGGAAGAAGTAGAAACTAAACCTTATTCTCTTGAGTGACAGCCCAGTGCCTTAACTACCAAATCTACCTTTCTTTCAATGAATTTAATTTCCTTTAGCCAGTTGCTGCAGACTTAACAGGGATCAGAACGTTCACCACAGAGAAATATATTGATATGGCCAGCATTACTGTAGCACTCCAGTGGTGGAAAAAGCAAACTGAGATTTCATACCCATTTAGAGGAGATTTTCAATATGCTGTTCCCATTTAGTGCAGCCCCTTTAAGGTGATAAAAAAGTGGAAAAGTGGTTTCTGTAGGGCCAGAAACTGCAAGATGGTGAGCTTTTTAGCTTGGCTCACAGACAGTGGGCTCCAAGGGCATTCGTGAAGCAATGTGTAAGCCTAGGTGTCTTATTTCCTGGATTCCTGTGCTTAGGCATGAACACAGAATCACTGGAATCCAAGCTTACCCTTTAGTACAACTCCTCTAATTGACTCAAATCCTAGTTGCTGCTGTCAAAACTTGGAAATTCCCATTGATTTTTATCAATCCTGGGATTTAAGTAGTTTGTCAGTTTTGTGAGAAAACTCAGAGAACAGCAACAAAAATAAGTCAGAAGGGATCAATTTATGATGGAAAATTAGAAAGAACTGAATAAATACAATATAGCCAAATGATAACAGAGGAGGACACCTACAGACAAGTGGGACAGAGTATCAAAGAGGAATAGCTGAAGGCAAAAATGTGATTTAACCAAAACCAATTAAATTATGATGATATGAAGTAAGTCTAAAAACCTTCACAGATCTAGTAGATTATGGAATTCTGAGAACAAGTTTTATTTCTAGTAAAAATAGGCATCACTCTTCGCAGTCAGTAAATTTGTGTGTGCAAATATCCACTGTCTATGTGCCATGAGATCATTATTGGTTTTGAATGAGCTGACAAGCACACACAAAAAAAAAGTTTGATGATTAGGAGAGCTGAAATGTCTCCAGCTACCTAGGTCTGGAGCAGGTATGATCACATCAACAAGTGCTACTGTTTATACACATGAATTTTGGGATAAGTATTAGCTGAGATAACTACAGCAGCTGCTAACCCAAGCAAAATGTGTGCTTAATACTTGGATTTTTTTTTTTCTTTTTTTTTACTTAATGTATCTTTCTTTTGTGCATCATCTTTTTTGTACCCTAACTTGTATTCAGATTAATCTGAAAGCACACTGGAATTTTGTAAGGGTTTTGATTTCAAATCATTAAGGTTTTTCATTTATAAATGTCAGTTTTCAAGACACAGGACATCCACAGTTATAGAAAAATGGCTGTTTCAATGCAACAGTGAATGACAGAAGACCAAACTATGAAACATAATTCTTGTGGTTTTCAGTCCTGGAAAATTACCTTTCAGGAAGTGCTTTGTGTTTTATGTTCTGCACACTAGACCAATAGGGACTTTAAATCTTTTTATGACAATAATAGAAACAAAAAACGTGAAGAGAGAAAAAAAAGAAAACTTAGGAACAAACACTAAATTTTTCTATGAAATAAATATACTGCTCTTAGTTTTGAGATCACAATAAAAAATCTTGATACTAGCAGACACAGCTCTTTCAGTATTTTCAAAGTGACCAGGATGTAATTTAGATGTTAAAGTGAGGTTTTAATACACTGAAAAATCACGAGTTCTGAATTTTTAAATGAAGATTTAAAGCAAGCATGCAGCATTACTTTCAATATTAAAAACAAACAAATAAACAAACAATTAAAAACCCCAAACCACCAAAAAAATCAAGGCAAACCTAGTTAGATGTGTCCCAAACAAGCCAAGTAACTTGCTGGGAATAAATATGAATAAATATGAATAAACCTGTTGTAACAATCACCTTCAGAAGACAACTCCAGCCTCTAATTCTATTCATCACAGAAGATGCCATTAGGATTATTACCACCACTTTCAGATTATAAAACCCAGCACAAACTGAAGGATTCTCTCTTTATCTCTTGGCCTCCTCCCCCATCCCCACAAATAAAAAGAAAACAGAGTTGTCCAACAGCTGGAAGCAGAAACACAGACTTGTCATAAATCTTTCTTTCCCTTTGCTTTCTTTTTCCAAATCCCTTGAATTCATAAATCACAAGGTGAAAAAATTCCTCTTCCAGACTGCATCATTTCTGCATGAAATGGTTTTCATAATAAAATTTGAGTCATTATTCAGTCAGAAAAGCAACTTACTGAGATTTGTCTGTTTTTTCATCAGATGACCCTGTCCCTTATGCAACAATTACTGTTTTTTTGGAAGTCACTCAGATATTGATGGAAACAGGAGATTTTGTTGCCCACATGAAATCCTTTAATGCTTTTGTTATTTCCTCTAGTACATGGATTTACTAAAGCCTATGGGGATCTGGTATTTAGCAAAGATTGACAATACAGGAACAGTGGGAATGGTCAGTAACAAAACATGCATGCTGATGACTTCCACTGCATAATTTTTCTTTAAACTCTATACATTGAAGGGGGATCCAACCATCATTTATTCAGCACTCCTGGTAAATGATACAGAACTGCTTAACTGGGATGGCTGCTGTGGAGCACCTGCTGCACAGCCCCTTGCATTCACCTGCCCAAAGCAGTGCCCATAAAAGACACAGATTTGTGGACAAGCAAAGTGTTCTAATTGATGTTCTGTTCCAGATTCTGCAGTCTCAGCCAGTCTTTCCTCAGTGTTTCCTGCTTTTCCTACCTCAATATATTCCCAAATGATGAAGTTTGTCAATTTAAGAGAAATATTTGAATTTTTTTTCAGTGGTTTTAACTGAACCCCTGGTTTCTTCTGACTACTCTATAGCACAGTGCCAGTTCTAATTTTATCAATTAATACATCTGCATGCTCCTCCAGCACCTGTGGCAATGCACAATTATACATATATTATCCATATACCATGCCCACCACTACATTGATAATATATTTGTTATATAAATTATAGACTGCTTTCTATATTCATTACTATGAGTTAAGCATACTTTATTTTGCTAAATGAACCATGTTATATGGAACTGGATGACATTAGACTGCATGTGACAGGCAGGGAATTAAGAACTGTTCTTACCATGACTTCTGTTCTAAGACAGCTGAAACACCTTCAGGCATAAGGAACAGGTAATTGGAATTGAAGCATGCACATATATCATAAATATGTATATTAAGGGTCATTTTTCTTTCTTCCCTGAGATGTTTGTTCATTTCTTATTTCAGTAGGGTTTGAAATCATAATTAGATTGCCAAGACAGTATCTCACGAGTATAAAATAATAAGAAAATATCAAAGTGGAAACACAAAGATGTTACTGATGTTTGAACAGATATAGCTATGCTCTAGCTATAGCTATGCCTTAATATAACCATAACTATGCCTTATTGAAAAAAAAAAAAAGGCTGATAACACAGTGAGAATTCTAAGCTGGTAAAATCATATTACAAATTATTTCTACTCTATTTCTAGAATGGACTGAACCTCATAGCAAAACTCATGGCTTAAGTATTAAGTACATACCAAAAAGGCTTGTAGAAAAACCTGTCTTTCTGATGACATTTTTATACCCAGGAGTACAGACTACTAATAACCCAGAAGTTATTAGTTCCAGAGCATTCTGCAAAGGAGAGAGACTTTTAAATGCCTCCACGACCCAATAATACAGCACTTTTTTTTTTTTTAACCGGATATTCATCTACCCTACAGGGAGCAATCCTCCAGCTTTTAGGTTACAAGTCTGAGATTGCAGACACTTCAGGTTTTAAGGTATTCCTTAAAAACCAACATCTCCTCGGATGCCATCTTGTGGGGAAGTTTAAAAGCTCCAGTGACTGAACCTCCTGATCTCCCCTTGCTCTGCTGATGCTCACGGGGAGGGTCTGACACCTACCAGCACTTGGAAACCCCACCTGCCTGAGGGACCCCAGCAGGCACTGAAAGGACAGGATGGAACCAAGGCTTGCTTAAAAACATGCTATCCAACCATGATAGTGTCTGTATTTCACACTTTGGCAGCCAAGGACTCCTAAATTTTCAGCACATGCTGAAAGTCACAAGTGCTCTATATAGACCTCAGGAAGCCAACCTTTGATATCAGTATATTAGTTTCATCAGCCCCTCTGACTTTCTATGGATATAAAGTATAAACTTCCAGCAGCTGTACCATAATCCTTCCCATCAAATATTTGGGCGACAGGTGGAAAATTGTTCTGCCAGCTGAGGAAGACAAAATCCATTCCTCCTGGCAATTTTCTGCAATGAAAGCTCAAAAAAAGTGAATGTGCAATAAGTTGGGGAAATAAATCTAAAATATTAGCACACAAAAGCAGTGTGCTCAGAATCTTTAGCTGCAAACTAACCCTCCTTATCTGAATTTAGAAGGATTTCATTTCTTCTTCTGTGTGCACAGGACTAGATATTCAGCTGGATGCTTCTACTTGAAACTATTAATTATACACCTGGTTCTTCTGTTTTCCTTGCTTTGAAATCCACTGTGGCCTCTTTGATCATTACTGTTCTTTTGCATGCATCAGGGCAGCCTGACAAACAAACACAGGAAGCACATATTATCAATCTAACTTTACAGACAGGTAAGCAGCTGGTCTGAACAGGGACTGTGTGAATAAGAGCAAGACACAAAACTGGGGACCAAAAGCCAGAGCTGTGTTCCAGTACTTAGCAAAACCATGCTAAGCTGCATGGTTTAAGTTCCTTTATTTAGAAGTCTTTGGATGACATGATTTCCAGATTACTAGCATGAAAGGAGAGTGGGAGTCAATATATAATCATAGAAATAAGTTGTCTTAATAGGATTAAAAATCAAGACAACTGTGAAGTACAATACACATACTTTTAAATGCCTGCTCAAATATTCCCTTTAATGGTCCTTTCCTACATAACTTGTGTCTACAAAGCTGTAAAAGGTTAAATGCTTTTTTCAACAGTGATAAAACAGACATGTAAGAGAGAGTTGAGTGTAAAAAAGACTACCCACAGACTGACGAGCAGTGAGTGGAACTGTCTGGAGAATGACAGACTGACCTGCCACAGTTGTAAGCAACTGAGTGAGCCTACTTTAATAATTCACTGCTCCTTGGCCAAAACCCCATGGTAGCCAGCCATGTGCACACTATTTCTCCATTAAAAGGCAAGGCAAAGCATTGGTCTGAATCACCTATTCTTTTCACTGACAAGGAGCACAAATGGAGTCCCTTAACTGTAACTCAGCAGAAAAGCTCTGTGAGTGAAGCTGTTTCCTCAATCCTCGTTTATTCCTTCTTTCTTCCCTCTAATATCTTATAAGCTGTAGCTAAGGGCTGTATACTTGTGTAATCTCTGTGCCCATGGCAGAAAGCTTGGTTTAGTTACATTACTTCTACAAAATGGAACAAAGTTTAAAAGCATCTTGCCTTTATCCACAAATTCCATCCTTAAATCTCTGACTCTTTATCAAGTAACCCAAGTAAAAAATTGTTTTGCAGCTCAACACAGGGCTAAACTTTCAGCTGTTTAAGTAACTAAGACAAAACTGATCCCAGTTCTACATTTGATCACATCACCTACACAGCTCAGGAATGGAAGCAGTCACCTTCCACCATTCCCACCTATATTAATTTACTTCAAGCTGCCAGCTCCCAGTGGGATTAGCACCCAGCCTCAGCAGATCAACTAAGGCAAGAATGGTACATGGAGACCAGTCCCTGATCATAAAGCTTGAGTGGGCTCTTTGTATAAAAAGAAAAAAAAAATTGAAAAGAAAAAAGCTCATTGCAATAGCACCACTTTCCCTCTAGAACTTAGTTGTTGGGCTGATATTGTTTTGTTCTCTCTTGAGCTGTTTCATGGGAAACTTGCAGTTCAATGAAATTTGCAAAAGTACCTTTCCATAAACTCCATTGTTAATGGGTTGCAGGAGGGTAGGGCATTTATTTTCACCAATGAAGATTAATATGTTCATAAAACATTAGTGGTCTTTTCTATGCCAACAGAGATGAATGTGTTATCCTATTGTAATCCCTTATGTATTCTAAATCTAAGTTACACACATTTATAAAAATGATCCATTGCATTTATTAAATATTAAGGAGATTACCAACTTGAAGAATCTTCCATACAGTCATACATTTAACATCGAGATTTTTCCTTTAAGCAGTATGCAGGGAATATAAATCTTAAAAGGGAAAAAGATTCTCCAGCATTCTAAACAGCTGAATCTGTAACCTTTGTCTTCTGGCATGCAATGTACGAGGAGAACCAAACTAACAAAAAACTAGATTAAAATATTATGAGACAAAATGTGGTATTATCAGACTTGTACATGTAAAGAGAATCAAATGGATGAGGACAATTATTGTACATTTAGCTAAAACAGGACTGAAAAGACCAAGGCCTCAATAGATTATTGAATGACCTCAAAACAACCCTAAAATTCTCAGTACACACCAAATACCTACTATCACCAAGTCACTTTTATTACAACCCTGCAATCTGCAGAACATATTTGAGCCCAAATCTAATAAGGACAACACTAATAGCTTTAATCTGCTGCCCTTCCAGGTTACCACACCCCAAAGACTGAAATCAGCTCTGATATTACAAAGATGGGATTCTTCTGCTGCTGGGAAGATACTCCACCTCGACTGCTTTCCCTTGATTAGCAAGACTGTAATTATCATTTGGATCAGCTGCACTGTGATACACCAAGAAGAGGAACTTCCATGGGAAAAACTAACCTGAAGTAAACTAAAAACTCGAGTTTGTCCACAAATTCTGAGTGTAAACTAGGATTTCTCCCAACAACAATTACAGTTTAATCTCGCTGCTTATCAAACCCTGGGCCAAAACACTGTACCTGCTGATGCAAGTACTTCTAGCTCAGCAACAAAGCAATACCAGATAAAAGGAATTCATACCCAGTTCATAGTTTCACCTGTGGTACAATGCCTATTCTTAGCTACAGCAGTATTTTATTTGCTGAGTGAGCCACAGCTCTCTCCTCCAACTAAATTCACCAGTTGTCATTATTAAGGCAAAAAGCATTGATGTGCCCAACTACCAGTTCAGTTGCTGGAGGAGATGCTTACTGCAGAGCTGTTCACATTCTGCTTCAAACTGGACTACAGACAAGCTTGCCTTTGGTTTGCAAACAACTAATAAGGCTGCTGTGCAACTGCTGATAATGTATTGAAAAAGAGGGACAAAAAGAACTCACACGTAAGCCAAACTGCTCTTCTCTTAAAACTACTGCAGCATCAGTTTGCCTTAAGATAAGTTAACTGCACCAGTGTGGAGGCAATGCCTGGTTTGGCATTCAAACCTCTCAAGATCTTGGTTTGATCCCAAGTACCACAAGGCAGGCATCCAAACCTCACATGGATTTTGATCTATACAGCAATTATGATAACTAGGGATAAGATAAAGATACTGAGTGGTATGCAGAGAGTGATGTAAGCATATTGACCTTATTGTGTTCAAAAAAAGCTCTTATGCCTACGTGCACTACTACTTATATCAGCAAAAATATTGTTTCCATTTGAAAAGTTGGCATTTTTCATTTATTGTCTTCTTTTGCCTTGCACTGTAATGTTGCTGTGAATCAAACTCAATTATCAGTCCCTGTCATAAGGAAATTATAGCATGGAGAAAAGTGAGTATGGTGGTTAAATCATTATTATCTGAACAGACAATAGAACAAATCCAAATACAAAAGGAACTTGCCCTCCCACATGTTCCCTTTTTTATCCGTAGCCAGCTACCAGATACATGAGTAATGTGGAACAAAACATGAACCACAGGGCTTCTTTGGATTTATTTAAAGGTATCATTTTATAAAGGTATTAAGTAAATTAAAAGCAGGACCCAACTTGAGACAAAAGAGACACAGTGACTTTTCTGTCAACTAAAATATATAACAAGGGAAAGAAATAAGAGATTATACTCCTTTTCTAGCATATGCAATCAGCTCTCGTGTCATATCCAATTCTCTAGAACATAGCAAAAAGCACAGAGGCTTGAGTGCACAAAGTGTTTCTTAGCAAACATTCACTCTTTATTTTTCTAGTCATATTCCCATTAAATAACAGTTGTGTTCCCAGTACTGACAAGTGCAACTTCTGGGAAAAATGGATTACAAAGAGAAGGGGACTCCCTAGATTAGCCCATCTGCTACTAAAAATTGGATGTTTCACCTTATAAAGCAATGTTTAGTCCTGCTATTTTCACAGAGGACGGTATCGTTCCTATGATGAGATCTGGGCTCAGTTAATGTTAGTTACTGAGACAATGATATGGAAATATTAATTTGCAAAAAAGAAAGCTAAGAGAAAGAGAGTTCTAGCCTAATTTGAGAAAACAAGCTCTTAAAAGATACGTTCTTTGTTTTAATGCTGATAGTTTTGGGGGCTATTGCAGTAATGTGTATATTGAAATACATTTTAGGTACACTGAGTAGCCAAGAGTAAGACATCACAGTGTAATTCTCATTAACTGAGTCTTAAATCCCTAATGGTCTAATTAAAATTGGACTAAAGGATTCTGTAGTTATTCTTGCTTCTTCAGTTAACTCAAATTTTATATGAAAATAGGCAACATTAGGAATTAATATACATAATTCCAACTGTAATATACACATGAATTTAGATGAGAATAATGCTATAAACCTTATGAAACATCACTTTCATATAGAACCCCAGAATTTTTAGTCTTATGTATAACAGCAGAGTCTATTAAAAAAAACCAAAACAAATTCAACGAAACAACAACTCATATACAGAAAAGACATTACAGACAGATAAGATTTAAAAGATGTATCCATGGGAATACAATGTGTTCCCATCACCCTCCCTTTTAGAGTTAATTGCTAAATGCAACTAAAACTGATATAGTAAAATATTCTAACATGTTGTAATATTATACACATACACCTGTGAGGCATTTCCATTTATTAATGTTACTGTAGTTCTCATAAGCTGTTTCTGCACTAGAACATGACAAGATTTCTATGGTGCCCTCCAGTTACCTGTTTTAATAAATACATATTTTGCAATTCTTCTTACAATCAGATAGCTTTTCCTGAACCCTGCAAGAATTACAGAATTTAAGCTCTCCCTTTCTCAAAACACATAAACTGCACCATGGGTGTGTGAATGCAAAGCTGCAGTCTTTGAAAAATGTACCTAGGTAGAAACGGAGAGCAAGCTTGCCTGCAAAGAGCTGGTCCTGTTCCTCACTGAGATACACTTGCAAGGACTGATTCCTCCTCTGGCCTTAACAGAAACTGGAACCATTTTACCTTTTTGACCAGGAAGAGCCCTATCAAAACACAATAAAGCTTTTACAGAACTATCCACGATCAGCAACAAACAATCTAAGATGTATCAGATCACAACTTTGGCACAGAGCTAGTTTAGCACCTCCTACACAAAAGAAAATTTCTGTAATAACTTGGCACAGAGCAGTTTCTCATTCAGCTGTTTATCCATTTCATAAATGATGTTTTTTCCGCCCTTCCATTTCCCTTCACAGTGAATCAGAACCCAGGGGCGGTAACATCCAAGTGTGATTCTGACTGAGCTGTAACCAACTCACCTGTTTTCTGGAGCTTTTGCTACCTGGCAGCTACTGTCCTAATGATGATCTTCAACTCCCTGCTGGTGGGGGAAGAAACAAAAGAAGCCCGAAACAAAGCACAAGAGAAAAACAAAAAACATCCATTTGAAAATACTCTCTCTCAAGAACCTCCTACACTAAACGCCCCTACAGCTGACAGTTTTGTGCAGCACAAAGATTAATAATTTTCAAAACCTGACATTTTCCATCTGAATTGCACGCTACTTTGTGAAAAATCTGTTCTATATCCTGCTCCATGCTGCTTTTGAAGAAGGGCATTTTAGGCTTTGACTGCTTCTGTCATGTTGAAGACCTAAAAAGACTTACAGCTGTTGGCTCTGCAGCAAGTTGTTCATGCTGCAAACATGCACTTTTGGGTGAGATGACAACCCAGAACTGAATACATCAGCCATTTATGTGCATCAGCTGCATTCTCTTTGACTGAAATCTTTATACTACAAGGCATACACACACCTTGTCGTAATAAAACTCAGGCACTCCTTTCCCCCTTCCTCCCCTCACTTTTTTTTTTTTTTTTTTTTTTTGGATTCCACGAAATTAGAACTTTGTCTGCTATTGCTCAATTATCTACCCATATTTCTTTTCTGGATGAGAAAAGAAAACACCATGACCCAAGGAGTTTTTCTCATAGATAAAGGCCCCTGGGGAAAAAAGCCAGAGTGGTGATTTTCCTCAAATCTTGGTAAAGACTGTATTTCTTGCAGAGGACAATGCAGTCCCTTCGGGTTCCAATTCACAGTTCCATTTTTCTAAACTATACTTCTTGTCTAACAATATAAGACATCATATTTCTCCATAACTTCTCCTAAAATTGCTGGTAATTTTTATGTTGAATAAGCCAAATAACTAAATCAACAAAGTGCCCATTGTACTGGGTTATTCATGCCATTATGAGCTGGACTATTTCAATTCTGAAGTGAAGGCTACTTTATGGCCTGAGAGGCAGTGTCGTTAGATGTAATGCAAGCTGCAAACTGAACTACTGGAGTGAATCAAGAATAGGTCAGAAATATGGACTCTGGTACTGAATGCTGTATATTTTTATAATGCCCATGATAGGCATGTGCAACCCAAATCTAGAAACCATACCTCATAACAAACTGCTTACTTTTTTTTCCCTAAAAGGGGTGGGGAAGAGGGATTTATGGTCACCTTTGTGCTCTGACAATTCAAGACCTGCTCTCAAAACAAAAAGCAGTAATATCACTGCAGAACTCTTCCATTTTTTCCCCAATATGTCAAAAGTTATGGAGTATGACATTAAAATCTATATCCTTCAAACTCCACAAACATGATATTTAAGTTCAATTTCTCAATGTTAAGAGACATGGTGCTTTATTAGCTATAATAAATGCCAACTTTCCATTAGGAGTTTGATGAATAAGCACTAATGACAGTGACAGCTCCTCCCACTGAAGCCCAGTAAAGCTGAGGTTTTGTAGGGCCTCACCTGCCAGACTGTTTCCTGGCAGGTAAAGGGATGTCCTGGGGAGGGCCACGATGGAAACCACGAATTTGGTCCAACAATATTCCTTTGATTCATTTATTTACCATTTAAAGTACTAGCACACACTTAACATCCTCCACACACTCTCTTTATTTCTATTTAAGTACTATATATCTGATGATCTGTAATGATCAGTTTGCAAAAGCAGAAAAGATGCTGTTCTTCCAAGAGAGATATCAGCACAACAATCTTAAAGCGAGGCTGGAAAGTGTCTGGAAACTTCTTTTCCTGATACTGTGTGAACAGCTAAAAATAAATTCAAACTGATGACAGTGAAACGGCATTAAGTTTCCAATTTAGCACAGAACAGCACTCATCTTGCTTTTAAAAAGTCAATGAGATTTGAGCACATGCTTGACTTACAACTTATGCCTAACTCATTTGCCAAGTCTAGTTAATGTGAAGAATTGCATTCTATCAGTGATTGATGCATCTGACCTCCCTAAAGCTGATATCTTTTTATAACAGAATATTTAACTCTTAAATAGGGTTTTATTTAGATACATGAGTGAGAGTTCGAGTCAATATCATCCTTTTATATGCTTCCCCTTAAAACACTTAGGATCAGCAGCTTGGAAAATTGCACTGATGAAACAGACTCCTTGCAACTTGTCTGTGCTGTAATACTCAGAGGTCTTATTGCTTCCCAGCTTGATCCCATCGATCTTTGTCATAGGAAACAAAGTGAAACACAATACAATATGTATACAAATACAATATATAATACCCAACATATTGAAAAAGACAAGTACCTGTTACAAAAGCAAGGCTGATCTATTCTGATGCTTAAAAACCTCAGCAAGTTTGTCATACACATACAAGCAGTTCTGTGAAATCAACAAGTACTCACAGGTTTCATGTTGGGAAGTGAGAATGGAAGGAAGTTATACTGCTAACAATCTTTTTATTGATAATGAACAAAGCTTTTCTTCAAAATCTTAGTGTGTCAGAGACAAAGGCATTTTCAGTTTTTTGTGTTTTGTTTTGTTTTTTTTAAAAAAAAAACAAGTGTAGAGGTTTTAATCTTCCCTGAAAAGCTTTGCCAACACTCCCTACCTTCAGTAAGTAAAGGCTGTTGAACAAAACCCTCTTGCCACAGATCCACAACTCACTGAACTAAGTCATATGATATGACATGGACAACTAATCCCCAACATCCTGTTTACATCCATCTCTTCATTTACGTAGTCTCCAACAATAACTACCTTCCAAAACAATGACTGCTCTGACATTTCCCTCTTACCACTTTGTCAGCAGGAGACAAGCCTGATGATTAATTTTAAAGAAGAAAAATAGGAGGTAAAAAACCATAAAGCCCTCTATATCCAAACAGCAGCAAGTTCTTAGAAAAAGTCATGCAGCTCCAGGGAAAAGAAATTAACTGAATGCTATGTGGGGAAAAAAATAAAAAAGTAACAAGCCCACTGGGACCCTGATCAGATTTTTTTTTCATCCTTAACATCACAGGAAGTTTTCCAAGGCAGCAAAGCAAAAAATTCATTTAAGTTCTAGCAGACTTGAATTCTATTGAATATTATTATATTTGTAAGCTTCAGTGGTATTTCCTTCTTTCTATATATCCCAATGTTGGAAAGCTCCATAAAGATGTATAAATAAATATTTTTTAGGTTATTTCAAAGAAAGAAAAAAATTATCCAACAGTGGCCTCGTGCATGAGGCAGAGATGGATTTGGTATCAGTTTGTGGCTCTTGCCAAAGAGAAAGTGGATGTGGGTTTGAGCAAGTATCTTGTTTTTGAGCTTCAGTTTTTGATCTGTTCTTTCATTCTCTGCTTTTTGTGTTGCAATCTCTTCACAGTATAGCTCTCCTGTCAGTGCAACGGCTTGTATTGCTTAACACAGCATACTGTAATTTAATTATGTTTGGAAACTACAGCATACTGAATAAGAAACCCATTATAACAGTAAGAAAGAAAATGAACACCACAGAAAGAAGAGAACAAATAATAGGCAGAAGTGAAAAAAAGCACATTTTGAAAAAAAAAAAATTCAAGTGGGGATTTTTATTGTGTGGTGTGTTTTTTTAAAGCTGGGAATCTGCAGCCAGTTTTCTAACACTTCCATTGGTGTTGCTTGTGAACTATGAACAGATAGATCACAGAGGTGCCACCATTATCTCCTCCAACAGTTACTACAAGTATCAGACATAAATGGCAAGAATAAAATCCAAGAAGTATTTGGGGTCTCTTCAGTAAAGCAGTATGTTAGGTAACAATAAGAACTTCTCCTGTAAAAGTGAAATCCATACACACAATACACTTCCAGAATATAATGTGTATTTTCTATTGGAAGTTCATGACATCACAAGCAGGATGAGATAAGCAGACATCCAGCCCAGGGCTCCCATCATTGCACTTTGCTGCATACACCATGTAAATCATCACCTGAAACAGAAACTGAAGGGAGGTAACTACCATCATCTTCACATGTTTAGAAATGCACACACACACACACTGAGCCTGACACCTTGCATGTAGTAACTGATCCCAAACTGGGTTTGGACTGTGCCAAGTCTGATTGGCTACATTCAGAATGTCTTCTGTTGCCTTTCACAAAAATCACCAAGAGCTATGTTCAAATGCTCTAAGAACAATATCCCTTTCATAACCGCAGGATGATAAAAAACTATTTTTTCTTCATATTGCTTTTTGAGTCATCTTCTCCCTAAGAAAAGCAGTATTATTAACCCAGTATGTTTATCACCAGCTCTGTGATTGAAAGCCCTTTTGTTCCAAGACTTGAGGATTTATTTGTCAAGTCTGACAGCTCTGATGTAGCCTTGCAATGAACATCAGTGTCTGAAAAGGAATTGCAAAATCATGAGCTGTAGGAAATAGCCAAAACCATGGGAAAGAGTGATATCTGAAATGAGGAGACAACTAGATAGCTGGATAAAAATATGTGTTTCCATAAAAAACCTCTCACTAAAAAGATAGGAAAGCATATGGAACACATAATGCAAGATGTCATGTGTGTTTAGCATATACTTATAGATTTTATAGAACATACACCTATCTAAACTCTAGTTAGACACCTTTGATTCTAGATCTTGAAAAATCAACAAGTACAAATGAGACAAACATGTAGTGTAAAAGATACAACAGTCTTTGTTCTTGCCCACTTAGTAAAATTAGTGGTGTTAGAGTGAATTTAAATACACGAGTTTGGAAAATAAGCCCTTCCTTTGATTAGCTTTATCACATTTTCAGTGATGTATTAAGACATCTTTTAGGTATTTTTCTTCATCAGAGAACTCCATGGTGTATTTTGAGAAACATTACCTATGGGCATAACCAAGCCAATAACCCTTCACCTAAATCAGGGTTCTAATCAAACCCAAACAAAACAGCTAGAGATTCACAACACACCCAAGTCAACCATACATCCAAAACAGTGTTACCTGCTGGGCATTCCACAAGCAGCATTTAGAAAAGATTTGGTAACACAACCATACATCCCATAAAGAAATTATGGGTCAGATCCCTCTCCAGTTCTCTGCATAGCTTCACTTCAGTCAAGAACCTAACACACAAATCTTTTTATTACCCACAGACAGGCTTATAGATTTATATACATCTATAATTGGCTCTAACACTGGACCTGACGTTAAATCTGCAATCTGTCAGAATCTCCATTATCAGACTCAGGCTTGAGTGTAATACAGCAGTGAGAGAGACTGCCAGGACTCTCCGTATCTAGCTGGACTTGGACACACTCCAATTACACCAAAAGCTGTTTTATCAATGCGAGAAGAATAAATCAGAGAAGATGTATTTCACCTTTGTGAAAGCCAAGCCATCAGCTCATCCATCATCTTCCATCAGTGAGGACTTCAGTAAACAGAAGCAGAATAGGAGTCGATAAAATATGCTTAAATACCACCCAAGCCTTTCCTTGCTGTGCTTTTAATTTGGTAAATAAATGCCTTCCGTTGGGCACACACTCTGGAGCCCTGGCCATGACGTAGATGAAGTGCTCTGTTAGCACTGCACTGCAGAATGGATCTCAGAGGTATAGCTAACTGTAATGGCCCTGAAACATTCAGCCTAAATCTCCCTGCTGCTTAATTTCAAACATTAGAAGGTGCATGTGGGGGTAAGAAAACTCTGGAGCTAAAAATATAACCCCTTTTTAGGTTTTATTGAATCTGTTAACTACACAAACAAGAAATGTGTGTCTTAGAGGCAAGAAGCAGAAGTATAATAATATCCAAGGAATCTGGTAGAATATATTGTTAATTAAAATGAGTTTAGCCCCCAAAGGCACATTCTTTCTCTTTTTTGAGGTGTAATTAACAATAACATTAAGGGGAAAAAATTACCATTAAAACATCATGTATGAATTAAGCAGTATGGGCAAGAACAGGGGCTTTCTGTTGAAAGAGCCTTTATATGGCTGAGGATTTTTCAATCTTTTTACTAATCTGTTTTTAAGGTAATGCATACTAGATAGTATTCAGTAAGCTTTTATTGTGTTGTCATAAAGTCTAAAACTGTCCATAAAACCAAGTAAGAAAGGAAAAACGAGATGCAAAGGCTTGATTTTCCTACATGTTCAGCATCTATGGCCATAGCCTAATTTCAGAATGTAGTCCCAACTTGGAAAAAACAAAAACCAAAAAAAACCAACCCAGCAACAATTCAGTGTGTCAGGTATAAGCAACACTATCAAGTAGGGATTTACCTAGGGAATTGCTACAGCTGATTAGCATCACCCACCACTCTGTGAACTCCCTTCCCTTCCTCCTTGCTATCATGCTACAGCTGCTTCTGGGCCCATCAAGACTTGAGATGAAAGATTTCTTTCTGGAATTGCATAACTAAAATGCACAAGCATCTTTGAAAACACACACTGCTTAGTTTCTTTATATTGCTAGCACATTTCATAGATAAATTAGCTGATGTTACAGACACTTCAAGAAGAACTACTTTCTATTCCCCACATGCTTTCCTATTATGCTTAGTAACGCACTACACAAAACACATGCATTGTCAAGCACCGTAGGGAAAGGTAATAAAAGTACCAGTAGGGAAGTTCAAAATGAGAAAAAAACATTCAGCAGTCTTTAATGAGGTCCTTCTGGTCTTTAGCCAAAGCTTCTAAGAGCAAGGCAGAGAAATTGCACATAATTTAAAAAAAAAAAACCAACGAAAAACCAAAACCAATCCTCACATATAAACTTGACCAAACCTCAATTTAAGGTAATAATACACTGTTTCTTTTGCAAGTCATTTTGGTGTCAAAGAGTGTAGTAAGTAACAAATCCCATCAATCTTATTTTTATTACATGTAAATTGGAAGTTCTGAGTTTTAAACTAGTGTTATGCTTGGAACAAACTCATCCTCTCGTTAGCTCTTTCTTCCTCTTTATGCTGTTGGTTTGTAGTACACAAGCAGAGTCCTCTGCACTGTGGTCCTGCCTATGCCAGGCAGCTCAGGCCAAGCAGAAAGAGAGCAGATACAGCTACAAAGTATTTAACACAGGATTCATTGCTTCCTGTTACACAATGCAAATTCTCCTCACAAAACACAGATGTGGGGCATCAATACAGGTTCAACATCTGCATGACATTCTCTCCCCATACACAGTAGAAGTTCTTTCCTCCCTTCAAAACCTCTTCCCCTGATGCTCCTCTGAACCATTCCACCTCTCCTGCTGTTCCAGAGAACCTTCCTCTTTGCCTCCTGTTTTTCTCCACCACCTGAACTCTTTATTCCTCCCCCTTCTTCATCCCCTGGAAAGCAGTCACACTCACAGTACTTTTTATCTCTTTTTTACGCAATATAAACTTTTATTTCTTCCTCTCTAGTGATATAAACATGGGTGCTCTTAAGAGAACTGAGATGGCCAGGCCCAGTTTGCTTCCTGAAAGTCACATTTTATGGGAACTACATTATCACTGTGAAATATCACCTCCTGGTGATGACACAGCAGGTAATAAACCCCCCTCTATTGCCAGGATAACAGTTGGGAGCTATTAAGGGACAGGGGACGTACAAAGGATGGGAGTGTAAGAGAGAAAAATCACACAAGTATTGCTTTTAATATTCATTAGTACAAAAATGAGGCACATAAAGGCATTTTTCAAACTTGATGAATACTTACGACAACTTTCGCTGCATCTGGATGTAAACAATCCACAGTTCTGCCAGAAACAGGTAGGTCTGTGACAGCACCTTTGCCACTTCTGGCAGTGTGCTACCATTATTGCTTTTTCAACCTATTTAACTCTCAAGTCTGCCTCCAGAGAAAGCAGTGCTCACATCTGTACCTTTTGTAATAAGGTCATCCATCTGGTTCCAGACAGAGCTTTAAGGGCTACTGAATAACAATTAACAGGATAATGACTGTGAGTTACCAGCTCACCTGCTAAATAAATAAATAAATAAAGGAAATGATATTTTGGGAAAGCTCTATGACTCCCTCAATGGTTTTGACTGATGACATTGTAATTTACTGTAACCTCCAAGTTTACTATTTTATTCAATTCATGTGTTTCCAAATTACACCAGACTTGCGTTGTTTGCACTTTTAATTTTGCAAAAACTCTCTGGCAGCCATACACATTCCATGGGGGAGGATTCCTAATTTATGTAAAGTATTACAGAAAATGATCTATATGACAGTTTGGTATAAAATGCTAAATGCAAGTCATTACTCACTGAAGATAATTTGAGAGTATTGTGTCAGGGGAGACATTAGATTACAGAGGATAAAAAGTAGGAATAGGTATTCACAAATTTATTCGTATTTGCATAATCAACTAAAGGAGATAGTGGATGTTCTCTTGGGCCCAACTAGCATACAATGAACTGAACAACAGTCGAAAAATTTTCTATTATTTTTACACTATCAACACAACACCACTTTATTGGTCTTGCAAAGAGAGATGCAGTTCTTATCCCAGAAATATGTGCACTCCTAGATTCTGTTGTTCCTTGCAACTAGCAGAAGCCATGGTGTAAGCAGGCTCGTGCCTAAGGAGATGTAAGTAGTGCAAGGTCATGTTGGTAGCCAGCCTGGTTCAAGTGTTTCTTGCTTGCTTTAATTGTAGACTTGAAGGATTTTTTTCTCATTGTAACTGCTTTCAAGCAACAGAAGAAAGGATAGCACTACAGAAAACTGAACATTTTCATGATTGCTTCTGTGCTATGACACACAGCCCAGGGAGCTCTGCTGAAGTGGTTAGTGAACATATCTGAGTAGAATGCTTCTACCAGCTGGATACTTCATCGTCCTCCTTTTCAAGTAGGAGCTATTTATTCTATACTTCAGAATGTGATACTCAAAATTACAACTGTCCCACTGAAAATTATCCTCCTTTTTCTTTTTTTTTCCCTTTTTCCCCAGACTAACATCCCAGCTAAAATACATTACAAACCAATTATACTTACCAGATGCATAGCTGGATTTACACTAGTGAACATCAGCATTTAACCTAGACAGTAGCTAGTGAGCTATCTGAAATCACATCCACACATCAGCAACTGTGGAGCAGTTTCTGTAGAATTAATGGCCTGTCAGAAATTCATGAACACACAGAAAACCATTCTCTCCAGTTCTGCTCACCAGCCAAAAAGAACCATGTGGCTCCCTTTCCCACCACTCTTTTTAAATTCTCCTTATGCTTATTTCAGCTTCCATAGCCTGAAGGTTTTATCTTCCCATGGTGTCTGTGTACTCAAACTCTTTTGTTTTAATGATTCCATCTCCTGTCGTGCCCTCTCATGCAGCCTACTGTTTATACAGTTCTTTTCCAAATGTCTCCTAGAAAAGAAGGGCTGGTAGAGCTGATGGTTCTGTGTGTTCCTGATTACCCCAGGAACACAATGTAGCTTTGTTATCCCATGGCTACTTCAGTAAGGGATTCTAAATCCACTTTAAATTCACTTAAAAGGAAATAAACATTGCATTCCAACATGAAATCCTTAGGCAAGAATGTCACTGATTTTCCAAAGAGAAAGGATTTTGTTGGGGAAAAAAAACAACCCACTATCCACTACCAAAGTGTTTCAGAGAAAACCCAATGGCTTCAGGCTTCTATTCCAAGCCTGCTTGGATGAAGACAAGGGGCAACTTTTCCTCGATTTTTCATGCCATAGACTGACTGAATGACTTTTAACAATTTTTAGTACATAGTCAAGCCTTCTGGCTCAGTTGTTGTTAAGAAATTAATGAGGCAACCCCCAACTGAATTATTTTTCCTACGAAACTTAAACATAACATATCTCAATATTTTTATTAGTAATTTAAACAAGATACAAAGCCAAATTCATTTAAAGTGTCAAATCTAGGACACTGGCAAAGTCTGTATTTGTACTCATCTGTAGGATGCTGGCAAAGTGTGCATCTCATTTTTAAAAAGTTGCACACCATGCATACAATCTGATCAGCATCTTTGTTTCAGCACTTGTCATGCACATAGTGGTATAAAAAGTCAGCAGACAGATTTACAAGCTTGTATTGATATACTCTTCAATAATCCAAGTTTGAGCCTTATGACAACATTTGCATATAAACAGATTCTCTTCTCTAGAAGGCAGGGCTTTCTGCTTTGCCTGAGACAAATTTCTCTGAACACTCTGGAGCCCATCCTGCTGCTCCCTGCCTTGTAGGATGTGCTGTAGCTACACTTGCCATTTCTTGCTAGCGTGCATATGTGTGAACATAAAACATTATCCACAGTAGTAAATGTAATTTGCAATATTGCCATTACTATTATTTTTTTAAATCCATATGTCTGGAGGATGATGTAGTGACAAGGGAATACTTTTTTATAGTTAGGTCAAATTTCACACTACTTCATAGATAATGTAGGACAAATTATGATTTACTGCAGCCTGGTGAACT
The DNA here is from genome assembly GCF_036169615.1 of Heliangelus exortis. NCBI lineage: Eukaryota > Metazoa > Chordata > Aves > Apodiformes > Trochilidae > Heliangelus > Heliangelus exortis. The sequence goes on along the minus strand of NC_092451.1, from coordinate 1,644,093 downwards.
GCCTTGAATGACCCTTTCACTTTTTAAAACAAGGAGTTTGTTAAGAGGGTTAAAAACTACAAAGTTTCCAGCATCTAAAAGCCTATAAGCACGCAGCTTGGGAGGGTGTTCCTTGGGTAGGTGGCTGAGCATATTGGGGAAGCACAGATGGTGTCTGGTGAATAGTGCAAATTCAGAATATCTGTGAGCCAAGATAGACACAACCTGACTTTCATTTATGTTCTCATCAATTCCATTGGGCTTCTCTGCCTCTGAAAAACAGTGGGACAGAAATTCTCCCATTGTTATTGGTCCAGCACAGTGCATAGGAATGATGGGACAACACTGCTGCATTGAGGAAGACCTGGTTTGTACCCTCATTAACCCTGAGGTTAAATGTGCAAAGCTATGCAGGACAGTTCAGGGCTGGTCATGGACACTCTGCAGTAACCCATCCCCCAGTATTTTTTCCAGTGCTGTCCAGAAAATCTAGAAATGCTTTGTACAGCATTTTAATAGGTTTAAAAAGTATTTACTTTAAATGAACTAGGTTTTTGTGTTTTAATTTTGAAGACTAATTTATTATTTTGTACATATTTATTCCAAAATTTGAGTAGAGCAGACCTTGACAAATGCCTACATAATTTATAAGAATAAAGATTAGTGACAGATTTTCTTTTGTCAGCATTAGTATCTCCTGATTTTAAGACCTGTATACTAAGTTTTGCCATATGGTCACTATACAAAAACTAGAAGAGTATGGGAGGGTGGTGAAACACTGTGGTTTTCCCAATATATCACAATTAGAGCAAACACTAGTATCCTGTCAGAAGAATGTTAATAAAGACACACACACACAACACATCACTGCTATGAGTTTAATGTCTCAGCATTTCTCAAGCACTGAGTGGAGCATAGGAGGTGACATACTGAGATGATGACTGCACATTGAGAGACTACTTGAAAGAAATACTTGAATGAATGGCATTTCCTTGAAAAAAAATAATTAAAAACCAAAGAAACAAACAAGCACAAACTACCTGAAGTTTACATTCACCTTTGTTTTCTGGAAATACAGCATGTGGCTTGAATCACTCATTGGCTGAATAGAAATAATTTTCAGAACTCTGAGCTACACAGCTTCTCTGTCATTCTTGCCCTGTCCTTTCTCAAGCCTGAATTTATACACTGCTTTTTGCATTCCTTAACATACTTCCATAGTAAAAGACAAAATTGGAAAAAAGGGCTACTTCAAATATCATAGAGCTCCTTAAAGAAATCTGTGCCTACTTGCACTGTTCTAAGGTGGGGAATACTCCATGTTGGAGAGAATTAGATACTACTACTTAAATTCTGCTTTATGTGCCATAGCCACTATCCACCCACCAGAAGGACTGCAGACAAACTCAGCTGGGATGATATTTAGAGCTCATGACAAGTCCAGCCAACAGATGGGAGATTAAAGTAATTGTTCAAATCCAGTTTTGAGTGTCTAGCTTTTGGACACAGTAGCAGCTACTTAATTTGTTTGGGGGTTTTTTCACATGGTCTATATCCATTTGCCTGTTATTTACCACTGGCAGCCAAAAAAACCTATAAAAATGTTTTGGTTCTTTTCCTTAAATATAACTCTCTGAACAACAACAAATATGCATCAAAATTTCAGTGAAACTACTCTTCATCATATTTTAATGGCTAGTTATAGCCACTCAATATTCATATGCAATTTCTAGGCAGCTGTATGGGAAAGGCATCATATATTGTAAAAGAACAGGACAGAATAGTTAGGTAAATGTTGTATGAAAGATTCACTATAAATTAAAAATTCAAAGAATTGAACAGCTCCAAAAAGAGTTCAAACCCAACTGTTATTATAAGTTACCTTTTTTTCTTTATCTTAATGTACTCCTGTGCCATGGAACAGGAACTGACATTTAAGCATTCTCTTCCCATCTGTTTAGGATTAGACCACACACAGTTAACCTTGAACATTCAGCATTTTAGAACACACAGTTTGCATTTTGTTAAAAGGTCTACGAGAAAAGCCTTTTTATTTCACAAGAACTCAGATTCATTTACTATTTAATTACAATATGAGGAGAGGCACTGTCACTGCAACATAGAGCAGACAATCTGAATGTGTTACATTAGTTTCATATATTTATCCACCTTTGAATGCATGATTGGTGATATTCACTGTTAACACATGAGTTGAGAAAATAATTTCTATTAACCTGAAGTGATTAAAGTTCATTTTGCTTCTGTCTGCCACACACCATAGAATAATGTGTCTGAAGTTTCAATAACATCCTTTAATAAACCTGTGCTCAGTTCACTTGGTTTAGATGGTGCTATACAAGCTCACAGATACCCACACACTGTTTTCCCAAGAAGCTGAAATTTAATAGATAAAAGTTCCCTTTGGATGGAATAGGAAGCACTGGACTTAGCAGACTCCTGCTGTTAGAAATGCAGATACACAGACAAGACCTAGCTGTGACTGGAAACAAGCACTGTACTAAGCCAGACCAACTGTAGAATATGGGAACAGTCACCATTCCAAGAGAATGCAAACATCAACACATCCACCTAGGAAGCAACCTAGCCAAGTACAAAGCCACACACCGTGTTTTCCACAAAACCTCTTAAATGAACACAAATTAGCTTGACAAACTAAGTACAACCTGATCCACCATTTTTCTCCTTAAGAATGCGTTTGAATCCTCAGGGTGCTAAAGCCTGACAGTGAAGGACTGATCAGGACAGAAAGGAAAACCTCTCTCCCCACTTCAGCTCTCCATAGAGATTTATCTTGTGCCAGCACAGGAGGGCATGATGATCACAAATGGTCAAGTCACCACTGACCAGCTTTGCCAGAGTAACAATTGATTATGTTACCCCCTGAAAACTACTGAAACTGGGCAACACCACTTCCCTTCATGTGGTCTGTGGGTGACTTGGTCATTTACTATGTCCAGAACCACCATGGGGCAACTATCATTTTGTCCTATTTTAAGTCATTATTTACCTTAGAATATGCCAGTGTCTAACCTTAATAACACCAAAAATATTACTGGAATAAAAAAACCTTAATCTATGCCAAATACTGCCCCACCCCTAAAAAAACCCCAGCAAAACACCACAACTCATGAACCCAAAGAAACCCCTCAAAAAAACTTTCATGCAGCTTGGCAACACCTAATAACATTTTTAACCTTCAAGTTTACATGCAACTGGTAAAGCTGAACACCCTATATTTTACTTATAAGTATGAATGAAAACCACCACAAGGTCATCTTCACAGAGGTCCCCATCCATTCTTGTTAGCTTAAACAACAGCAATCCCGTACCTGCATACTCATGACTTCCTACTTAAAAAACTAAATTAAGATTTAATAGCTCTTGCCAGTGAAGATGCATATACCAGACTGAAGAGAAAATAGACACAGTCCTGCCTGCTCTGCAAGGTCAGGTCATACAGAAAACCTCCTCTTTCAGGGAAGTAACTTGTATAGCAAGTCCTTGACTGCCCTTCAGAGAAAGGAAGGAGGATTATTAGGAGGAATATGTTTACACATTACACTAATCCACATTAAGGGTGATATTAAATGCCCAGAGTTCAGTTAGTTTCTGTTTATGCTTGTCAGAAGTCTTCACAAACACCAAACCAAAAATTTAAAAATAACCTGCCAGCTATAGGGAGGAAGAAAGAAGAAAGAAGACAGGGATGAAGATGAGTCTTTCACTTCTAAGTGTTATGCAACTTGTGTATTAGACACTTACATTCAGCTTGTCTTAGGTAAACATGATGCATATATATTATGCATTATATTAGCCAAGCTTCTGTGTTTCCTTTCATGAGAACACTGAAATGATTTTGCACAGGGTAGACAACATAAAAAACCCTACTACATTGTGACATGTCCAAACAAGGTTTAAAATGGATTTACTGTACTTTTCATAACAACAGAGAAGAAAATTGAATATATGAACAAACAATGTAGTCTCTTTCCAATAGAAAGAAGCAAGTATTCTTTAAAATAACATTTTCAGTTGAATATGAGGAAAAGCATACTTCAGAGTGAGACCTGAGAAAGTGTTTCTCCAGGGAAAAGCAGTGGAACATCACCCAAGACATTTGGTTCTTGTCTGGATACATTAGGAGGTGTTCTGTAGGGAACAACTCTGCATGGGCAGCCAGTGTAATTAAGGTGAATTACAGGTAGGGCCTAAAATGACTTTCCTGCTATAAATCAGGTACCTCCACAGACAATTGCATGCCTTGAGGGAGCACCACCTAAAGCCCATATGAGCTTTATGGAATTCACATCATATTCATTATTCTAATAAGAATACTGAGCCTGCTTCACAAAAAACCCTCCAGTTAGGAAAGGTCAGCAGTGCAAGTGGATCTGCAGGTAGAGCTGTGACATCATTGCTACATTAAAAGCAGCCATATGACAAAAAAGGTTGTGTCCTGTCTCACATCTGTATCATAGTACAAAAAAGGCCAGCACTATAATTTTTAAAAACATTTTACTAATAAAGTCTAAAATACATTTGAAGCACCAAATGACACCTCAACAAAATGTGCTTGTTCAGCCCTTAACACAGTTTAAAAATAACTTTTGCATCTGTTAGCATTCTATTTCCACATAAGATAGCAGCAAAAATCCTCATAATTTTAATAAAATATTCAATTGAAGATAATGGCATTGCATCAGTGTTAGATAAGCTAAAAATTCAATGTTGTAAGCCCCTTTATGAGACTTTAGTACTTAGAAATGAAATTGTAAATGGGGAAGCATAGATTGCTTTGATTTAGAAAATTGTTGCCATTAAACAGTTTACAAAGAGCCCTGTGTTTCAGCATCATTATCCCCAATGTGTCAAAGTAAGCGGTTTCACAATATTTAAAGCACTCCTAACTTCCTCATAAATATCATTTATATTCCAAGGCTGCTATTCAGGGTATCAAAAAATATCACTTACATTCCTCTGTAGGTACAGAGCCTGATTTCCTGAACAGATATGCTCTTACCTGACAGAAATAATAAGAAAACAGAAGGCCACGGCTGTTTAAAAGGTTTGCTAAGTAAGATAATTTTGTGTGTTGTGCTGCAGTTTGTTTCACAAGCACAGAAAAATATCTCAATGTACAAACTGAAAAAATATTCAAGTCTTTTGGTTACTGTGTTTACAACTAACTCCTAGTTGTGTACATGTGAGGATTACATACACCTCAAGGGATGGTCCATAGCACGTTTTGTGTATTTTCTGGCCTCCTGGAATTTCACCCAGGGCATGCTGCATGGGAACTAAACTGACACTTCCTTCACTTAATTATATTATAGCTGAGTTCTTTCCTCACACCCTCCTTACTGAGATGGCAAATCACATGGCTAAACCCTGTCATTGTCAGCAGCTCCTTCTTCCTATTTCCTTGCTACTATTCTGCTTGATTATGACAGTAGCAAAACCAACCTGGAAAGTCTCTCCAGAAAAACAAAGATAATTATCCCATTTAAATTCTTTGCAAGAAGATACCCAAAAGAAATCCATCAGTTTTACATGTTTGAGGAGACAAAGCCATCTTTCTGCACAGATGTGCATCTTTTGTCATTTGGCAGAGCTGCAGAAATTCAAGTCCTATGATTCTGCAGAGCCTCAATTGCTATGACATCCCAAGGCAGTTTCAATTTACAATTAAATGGTTCCAATACAGAGGTTTGTTTCACCGCAGCACTGATGCAAATTGCTGTGCACTGCTTAGTTTAGGGGATGAGCCTTCTACACAATTCTTCTTGTTCTTGCCCATCTGCTTAGTCTGTTTTTTCACCCTTATCACACCTGCCACTGAGCCCCGTGGGGCTTACACAGGAATTCTTCTATCTCTACACAGCAATAGTTTAGCAGTAACTTAGTTTGGACACAGCACTATAAAGGAAAAAAATTTGTACGGCAGCTTTGTGAAGGAAATTTAAATTCTTAAATTTATCCATTGACAGCACTGAACCTCTAATCTCTGCTCAGTGGTAGCACAGTGTTTTACTTCTAGGTATTCACAGCCACCACAGCTTTCTGGACTCTGAATCACAGAATTGGCTGGGTTGGAAGGGACCTCAGAGCTCCTCAAGTCCAACCCTTGCTCCACTCCCCCCGTGGTTCCCAGCCCATGGCACTGAGTGCCACATCCAGGCTCTTTGGAAATATCTCCAGGGATGGAGAATCCACCCCTTCCCTGGGCAGCCCATTCCAATGCCTGAGCACCCTCTCCCTAAAGAAATTCTTTCTAATGTCCAACCTAAACCTCCCCTGGCACAACTTGAGACCATGGCCTCTTGTCTTGAATGTTTCTTTGTACAACAATAACATGCTCTACTAGGTGGAAAGCATGGGGCTTGAATTCCAGAGAACTCACTTGTTTCCAACAGTGGCACTGGATTATTTTGGAATCTTGCATAAATTACGTCTTTTCAATTTGCTTAAGGTTGCCCATTTTAGTGGCAACATTTTACAGCCATTAGAGTTTCACAATTGACCTGCAAAACAGCATTAGTTAATTCTGAGAAAATCTTGTCTTCCAATTAGCTGTCTGAAACAAAACAGGTCAGATTAAGTGTTTTCACAAACTGATTTGTACTCAACAGGAGCTGCTGTATCCTAAATAGATCTTGAAAAAATCTGATGTATTCATTGCACCTATGCTCTGTTGTCAGAGCTCTTACAGTGACTGTGGAACATCCAAAGAGGAGGCTTCATCTAAACCCACACTAACTTAGAAACACAAACGAATCAATGAGATACATTTTATCAGCAAATTCTTTCATTTGATCCTTTAATATTAAGGATTCTTCATGCTTCAAAGATGCTAAGTCAAGGACTTTTTGTATCCAGCCTTCTTACAAACCTTTACTGCCAGAGTGCTCTATCATAGTAGACTTAAATCTCAGTGCTTCAACAGGGTTGGTATTTTTTAATATCACTATCAGTTAATAGAGCTCTAAAATTTTAACTCAGATTAATACTGATTCAGTTTTGAAATGCACTTGAAACCTGATCATGCAGCTTATTCTGACATTGTTTAGATCAAAAATACAAGCTTTTAACTGTAATTTAAATTGTTCTAAATAAAGAACAATTTAAGATATCAATAATAATTTTTACATGCCAAATATTTTCTCAGAATAAAGAGGAAAAAAAGAGACAGATATTGAGGTAAATTTTCAATAACAGATATTAGCACATTAAGTTTTTTCTACTCTGATAGTGTCCAGATTCAATTTCATAATTTGTTCTTGAACTGAATAATTAGTTCATACTACAGATAAAATGAAAGCCACACACAAACACTCAACTTCTAAATACTCATAATTCCATTCAATCTTCAGGAAGATAATTATTTTTTATATTCAGCACTGAGCTTATTCTCCTCTTCCCAGCTCACAGTATAAGAATATTCTGAACACAGAGAGAGAGAGAAAGAAAAACTAAAAAGAGACTTCAAGAAAACCATGGCTGCAAAAAACAGGCACTTCCAAGGGACTGAACAACAAACACCAAGCTACATTCTGTTTCCCCCTGGGTAAATGCTTTACTGTATGGCAGTGTGATGCAGTTATACAATAATTTTAAACACACTTATCACTTCATCCCATTTTGTATAATACAATGAAAAAACCCTAGAAAGCTGAAGCATCAGCATATTAAACAGGCCTGTCATGGTTCATATCAAGTTCAATTTCATAGGCTTTTAGATTAGAGCCCCCAGCACTATCACTATATGCTAATCAAAAAACTAAAATCATCTTCTCTTCTATGAATATTTCAAATCTTCATAACACAGGTAGAAATCTAGACATACAATTCATTTGCACCTTTCTCTACAAAACATGCAGAACTTGAAAACAATTTCAGACTAGATCTAAATGCAATTATACTGCGTTACTGTTGAAGCAACAAATTCAGTAATCCTGAGCAGCATCTTCACCCAGTAGTTACTGTGCAAATGACTGGGCTGCCATTTGCATACAGACTGCTTTAACAGCCGTAAGGCGCCTTCTGAACGATTTAAGTTGAGCTCTCAAGGTTCTGAGCTACCTTTAGAAGGTTTCAATTACTGTATATCCAACATGGGTTGCAATTGCATCTTCTTTTCTCCTTGTAACTCCTAAATCAGTGACCATGTGATGTGTTCTCTCACTCTGAAAGAGGATTAGATTCTGCTAACGTTTTTACCTGAGATAACGTTCATTGCATCTATACTTTAAAATAGTTCAGGAGCTCTTTTGCTCTCAGGAAAGCAGAGCAGAGTTCTTGAAACAGGATTCATGATACCCATTTGTATATGTGTTGCCACTTAGTTCACACCAGCTGAGTGTGAAGTAAGTATTTCCACTTTTTAAAACTCACACTTAACACGGGTATTAAAGGCAGCAGTCAGAAATGTCTCCTCCCTGGACAGGATAAAAAGCATCATTTTATCTAGATACCAATACCAAAGCAACAAGAATCTACTTCGAAAAACTTCCCACATTACCTACACCAAGCACTTCAGCTTGACTCTGGGAAGAAGGAAAATAAAGAAGAAAGAAAAAAAAAAAAAAAAGAAAAAAGAAGAAGAAGAAGAAAAGAAAACCCTGTGCTGCTATGTTTAGCTACCACTTTTCGCTTGACTGGATTACGGGAAAAAAGACTGTCAAAGCCCAGACAGGGACTTAGGTATTTCTTAACCTGCCATTTAGAACTCTCTTGTCTCACATAAGCATTCCTGCTTTCAAAGACAGCAATACTCAGAAAAGGTTTTTGAGAGACAGCACAGAATGGCACAGCTGTCAACAGAGTCATGTTTTCACAAATTGGGAACTGGCATACAGGCTTTAATACAGCATCTCAGACAGAGCTATACCATATACTTCAGTACCTGAGGACACTAGTAAGTTTGGAAGGACAAATTCCAGATTGCCAGAGTTGAAAGAGGGTGCTGCCTTCTGGATTTAATGCTTCTAGCAGTGCATGCTAACCTCTCAAACCTGGTATTTTCTCCCTGCTGACAGACTTCACTTCAGGGCTCAGTCTTAGTAAGGGGAAGGAAACATCAAGACTTCAATAGTCTCAACCAAAGAAACACAAAAATAGCCCAGGAGTTTGTATTTTCTTCTACAGAGTTTTCAGGACTTCATTAAAAGGGTGTAAGCTGTAAAAACACTTTCATCATGTATGTAAAGACAGCACTTAAAAAAGAAGATGAAAGGAAAATATTCAAGATAATTAAAAAATGAAAGATTTACTGAGTGCCACATGTGGGTAGGCAGAGGGCAGCAACGAGGTACCAGTAATCCTGAGCTTGGGCCATGTGCCAAAACAGAAAGCTTTGGGAAGTCTCATCATCATTAGCGTACAAAGATTTACTACCACTATATTCAAAACATTGCAGTTGCCATGAAACACTGCCATCTTCTTCAAGCAGATGGGACTCACAAGTGAAGCTGTCAAGCAAAAAGTAGCAAAGTACTAAGCTTAATACAAACAATGGGACCACAGAAAGAAGAAGGAAAAAAAAAATTTTTTTTAAATTTAAAAAGGGGGGGGAATATATTATTCTGAGTAGGCTTTGCCTCTTTTGACTCCTCTGTAGACTTATTCAGAGGTTTTGTAGATTCTTGAAATCTAAAATGAGCCCCAGTCATCAGAAAGCATGCACTAGCATACAAGGAATTGAAGTTGTTTTCATCAAACATGCTGTGGACAGATATTTAAATGACTGCATAGCCTATGGTAGTAGTTTCTGACATTTTCAAGTGACAGCAAGTGCCACAGGCAGTCAAAGCACAATTATGTATTTGACAACTATGTCATGGTTAAGCAGCTTGGCTATTTTTGCAAGCCTTTGAGAGGAGGTTGCAGAGCAGAGGTCACAGTTTATGAAATTCATTGACAGCAGTAATCCATCTAAAACACCTTAATTCACATGCAATTAAATCATACTTTAAATGGGGGGAAAAAAAGCAGAATAATGCTCTTCTAGCAAATGCTTCTGTAATTCACTGCCAAGGCCTCAACTTCCCTGGTCTACAGATGACCTGTCATCATTCTCCAGCAGCAGCATTCTCAAAATTCTGGTTTTGTTCCTTGAAGGTCCATTACTGAACCTTGCTATTTGCCAGCAAGAAGTCATACTACTGTGCCTGGCTGGACACAATAGTGATTTTAGAGGTTAGATAGAAGTACTTTTAACATTCTCAATTATTTAATTACAACTTTTTTTTCTGGCCAAGTCATTCTATTCCACAGCTACTGGTGGACATTATGAAATACCTAGCAGGAGATTATCCTAAGGCAGTACAGAAAGATGACAAAAGCACAATTGAGTTTTGAAGTGTGAAGCAGCAAATCACAGTCCTTCTACACAAAAGTTTCTTTCATCAGTGGTGCTGTAGCCAGGAACACTCTCAAACTGCATGACCAGCTATCAAACAAACTCCTCTATTTTCTGTCCTATGGGCTTCCAAACATAGACTTGGGCACACAGAATGAACCCTTTGGAGTAAGCCTGGTGTATTTACATTGCTACCAGTGATGCTCCTGTCAGGGGAAAATCTGAAAAGTGGAAGAGGAACAGACAAGCTATACATTCAGCTGCTCAGGAGGCTATATACTCCACTCAGAATAATACAGACATACCCAGTGACTCATTCTAAAATTATTCTCCTAAAAGCAATAAAGGTCTGGATCAATAGAACTCATAAGAAGGCTTCTAACAAGGTCAGCTGTTCCCAAGGCATTAAACCAAAGCTGGTAATTCCCATGAGCAATACTTTTGACAACTACAAATCCAAGCTACAGTTGTTCAGCTGACCTAGCCATGAAAGAAGAGATATTCAATTTCTGTAACTTCTATAATCCCATTCAAGCATGTGTCAGATACTGCCAACACCATCTCCTCTTCCACTTGAAGACAGAAAATTCTAATTCTTAGGATTTATGAAGAATTCAGGGGACAATCAGATTAATCAGGTACATGGTCTAGAATGTTATAAATAATTCCTGAAGCTCTTCCACCCCCCATATCACCCATGTTTTTATATTTGACAGAAAATCAATACTGGTTGTTAATTCAAAGCATAAAATGTAAGTGTTCTTACATGTTTATGCAGAAAATGAAGGCCAGTGTTTACCCAAAAGCTATTCTGTTTTTTACAAAAAGCATGAAATTAGATTTGTGGGACTAATTAAGCGTAAGATGACTTCTTTTTTGGTTGCTTTACGCTGTATTCAGGCACTCAGTATATTATTGCCAGCATTGAGACATAACTCAGAAATCCAAAGCCATCTTGCAATCAACCACTTATGGAAGTAATATGGAATACATTTTATTCTGAGTGTATGTAAAAAAATGCAAGATCAATCATCTTCAAGTAAAGTAGCACTATTGTGCAAATTATATAAAGTATAATTAACCACAGAGGATTGCTGTCTTCACAGCATTTTGTAAATAAAGTTTTACTTTTCATCTGCCAAGTCTCTTGTGATTTACTCAACTTTTATTACAAACCTCCCTGAAAGTACATTTGGATTATCTGATCTGTAGCAGTCTGCAACACACGTATACCAGAGGCCACAGAAAGAAGAAAGATAAAGAGATGCAAATCTCTGCAAGTTCAGCATTTGTTGTGAAGCAAAGTCTACTATTTGTTCTGTTAATCTATCAATCCTCAAGCATCTGGTCCTAGACACTCTTTTGCTAAAATACTAAAATATACACTAAGAGGAACACTAATTGTTTCTTAAAATAATATCAACAAAACACAGGCCTGGCCCTAGCCACAAATCTACACTCAGCCTAAAGAATATGTATGCGTTTATCTAAAAGACCTAAGAGAAAATTGCTCTCATAAAGAAACCAGTCTGGCCAAATACTTTCTTTCCTAAAATGGTACAATTGCCAATGACATTAGTGGAAGCAATGACCACTAAGGTAGTAATTCATTTTGCTAAGCATGGTGATCAGAGGCACTAAAACCAACAGTATTTTGTTACGAGTTAAAAAGCCAGCCAGGCTCGCTTCAGCTCTCCAAGTTATTTCACTTACATTAAATATTTGCCCCCCCTTCAGATTTGTTCATCTATTCTCTACTCCTGTCAAATCAAAAGCTTGATACTATTTGTTGTGAAAGGTACAGCTTCCTGGTTGAGTTCCAGCAACAATAACCAAAAGCCTCCTATCAAGTTTTCCGGAGACGTGGCATTTTACTCTTCCTACTCAGCTTTAAAAAGCTCCAGAAATCTTTGTTTTGAACAATTATAAAAAATAAAAGCGAATCTTCCATGATTTATTTATTCCATTAGCTTGCAGCAACAGCACAAATTAAGATGTACTAAAAAAGGTAAAAAAGGAATACAGGAAGTGGTCTATTAAGGTATATATTTTGAATATTACCTTTTTTTTAAAGTAATTTTTTATAAAGCAAGTATTACTTCAAACTCCTGCTTATAGTGCCAAGGGCTGCTTCCATGAATTGAGAACTTTAAGATGAAAAAGAATGATGGGAGAATCTTTGCTCTGATACTTCACAAAGCCCATGTCTGTCCCCAGTGAGCTAGATGTCAAAAAACAAAAAACCAACATACAAATCCCCAAAAAAGAACCAGACAAAAATATCAAACCAAAACAAAAAAACCCACAATACCCAAGCAAGGAAGAGATACGGTAAGAAGGTAAGAACAACCAATACATTCTTGCAAGTGGCTCGTTCCCTTAAACAGATATAACCTAGCTGTGCTACCTTCAGACTGGAATTTGTGACCTCTAAATGTGAATTTTTAACCTCCATTCAGCCTTTCCTATCACTGAATGCCTCACCCACACAAGCTCTGGGTTGCACTGTGCAGGGATGTTCCATCACTTTTGATCAGAGCCCTTTTGCTCAGCAGTGTTCATGGTGGTCCAACTTCATTCAGCCTGACACAGTGAATTTACCATAGTGTTGAAGTTGTTCCATTCCCCAACCTCATGAGGGAGACCTAAAGGCCACATTGCACTTCTGGAGATTGAGGGAGGGGAAAAAATACAGCATTGGAATTTCTCAAACTCTTCCTTCAATGAATAGGATATAGCTTCCAGAGTAGCCTGCTGCAAATGATTCTAATAACTTTTTTTTGCTCATGACTGAGTACATTACATCAGGCTCCTAGGTCCAGCACTGCAAGACTAATTGGCTTTTACCATATATATAACAGAAAAGCTTGTAACATTCTTCTTAGTCATAACTTCAGCAGGACAAAAAAAACCCAAATAGGCCTGACAAGTCACATGCTGCAGATGTAATTTAGGAGAGGCTATTTTTATAGTTTAATTTTAATGCAATTTAACATATTAAACTAAAAATGGTCCCTTTGAGATGCACTGCAACATTCCAAGTTTAGCAGCTTCTCAAGTCAGAATGACAATGCACTGAAGCTTAGCTGCATGCCAATATTTTATTATTTAAAAAGTCATTCTCACTTAGGTTTTGATCCATTTTATGTTCCTTGACACAGATTAAGTTATTACAGAATTAATGAAAATTGCCTGCATGACAGCAGATTTTTTTTCTTTGGGCCAGCAAATATAATTATCCACACACAGAAGAGAAGAAAGAAATGAAGAGAGGGTCTATATTACTGACAGATACTGCCCTACATTTTTAACACAGGGAAAAGAACCTGCTGTCAAATATGCAGATCATTTCCAAGTAAGCACCTTCCCAAGGGACCATGTTTACAACAGATAAAGTAGTAATTGGGAATGCAGCAACTTTTGTTTTCATATTAGCAGGAAACAAGGCAGCATCAAAGCAAATCTCTGGTGAGGCTACAGCACGTAAAGTCAAGTCTGTGGCAATTTTCCCTGCCAATCAAAGGATTTCCACTGGATTTCACAAGCTTTGTAAGCCAGACCTCCTCATGAGTAGATCAGTGTTCCTCCCTTGAGACAGGCAAACTAATATCCTTTGGTTTTAGTGAAAGACAGAGAACTACGACAAGGACAGGCATCACTTACCACTAATAAAGTATGATAGATTATTGTTCATTACAAAAAAAGTCATTTAGGTGACCATTTGGCTTTCTTACATGTTTTAGGAAGCAGAAACACTCAGTTACACCTCTCAGAAAATATAATCAATGATGGCAGCTCACAGTGCAGTCAAAAGTATGGCTTTGGATCCTATGAAGGCATAAAATTCACATTAAAATGTCAGTTCATCATACTTTGCTGTCATTGGTACACAATCTTTCGTATCACCTAGAACACTAAGTGTTCTTCATGGCACTGGACAGCACACGGGCACTTGTTAGATTAATGAAAATTACCTTCTAATCACACACATATTCCTTGAGTCCACATGATAGCCAGTTGATTATCTCTTTTTATTCTCAACTTACTCCAAGTCAGATCTAAAGCCACTGTCCAAGAGATGGAATGATTTCAATAAAGTTTTAATAAGTCATATCCTTTTTTTTCCCCATCTCACAAACACTAAAATCCTTCTCCAAAAGCTTAAAATTAAGAGCCTGAAATGAGGAAACAAGAGATTCATTGTGCATAGTCAGAGGAATTATGCTGATCAGAAGAACAACCTGTGCTTCTGGGCAAGTACAGAGTCGTAACCAAAGTATCCATACCCCCGACTTGATAGTCTTTAGGACGCTTTTCTTTAGTTCTTACTCTCTTCAGCTTCTGGCCTAGAACACTCCCATTTACTATACTGGATGTATCCCAGCTCATAGCAGACAAGATGAGTTTAGCCTTTAATCAAGTTACTTCCTAGGCAGCACATTTACACTAACTCCAATTTTAAAATTGCACAGATGTCTCCAATGTTGGTGAGGTCCATTTGTGATGAATAATAACAATAAACACTTACCAAAATAGATTTGAGAGAAGACGGGAGTTTAAGGTTCCAGAAAGTATTTTCCAGCTTTTTACAAAAAACTAGGGAATCCCTAAGACAATTTTTTTGAAGTTTATGAAAGAAACACAGACACTGAGACATGACATTCCTATTTCTGATAAGCAATAATTTATTAATTCACAGCATTCTCAACCTTTGTAAAAGCAGGCACAGCTCTCTTTTTTCTCTTACATGGCCAGACTGATACAAAGAACTCTGATATTCATAGGTGAAAGGCATCTATTTAGGTCATCTATTCTGCCTGCCTTCGAGTACAGATTTCTGGTGAAACATTATTTATGTTAGACTCTCTGGGGCTAAGATTACTCAAAAGAGGACAAAAGACATACTGGATATGTTTACCTTGACACTTAGCAACTGCAAGGCATCACTCCAGACCAGACACAAAAGTTACACACACACAGCCCCTGCAAGTGTGACTCAAGTGGCTCTGCAGCTGGGAAATGCCTTTTCACAGTCAGAGAGCCCTCAAGATCTGTGCTTTCTGAAGGCAAGCAGGCTCCAGACAGAATCACACAGAATATCAGAAATAAAGCCACCATGTGGCTGAGAGGCAGGAGGGACTGAGTTCATGGCAGGTTTACAGCCTCTGCCCTAGTGAAGATACCTTCCTCAGCATTACAAGCCATTACTATGCAGTTTTATGTACGAGAAGAATTGCTAAAATAATCATGCCTCAAAGAAATCTCAGACTAATTATCAGCAGAAAACCTGTTCATGAAATGTGTATAACAGATCTTGCAGCAATTATGAAATCTCACTGAGATTTCAGTGAGGGAGCTAAACCCAAACCCTCCTGAAAGATTTTAGTAGGCCAGGGAAACACTGGAACACAAGACAGAGAAGGCATTCTTTAATATTGGGTAAGATTATAACCTACGTCACGTGTAAAGCCATAAATAGCACACTTTGTCTGCAGAATATAATATAAAATATTTAAAACCATTGTTGCAGGCACTGTTGATGCATGTTATGGGGTGGTTTATGTCTTGATTAATGCAGCTGAGTATATGAATTCCATCTTTTATTTTCTTGTCAGCTGGATTTCTTCTGCAGCTAATTGGAAGCCAGAGAACTATGCCTATGGGAAAGCCAGCAGCTATTGCAGCCTGCCTCCACCAGAATTTATCTTCTGGAAGTGTAACAAGGCCATTTTTAAAAGATGCAAATAAAAGGAGAAGGGACAGAGGAGGAGAGTCCAAAGAGCCATGAGACAGTCCAGGTTGTTAACTAGCATAAGATGAGAGAAAGAAGGTGGCACTATTCAAAATCCACACCTTGGCTCATTAGTGACAGCTGTGACACACTACTGAAACTTCATACTGGCAACTGTTCTATATTTGGCAAAGTGTGATGCAGGCTAGGAGCAATTCACAGGCTATAAGAAATTGATTCTTTTTTTATTCTCTTGTGTATTAAAAGTACAGGTCTACAATAGCATGGTGGTATTCCTTCCCTGTTCCTCCCTTTCAGGGGAGATGAACAATGTTCGGTGCTTCCTCCCACAGTAAGTAAGTGACTACTGCTTTTACTTGACACTTGCATTTCATTTTCCCATCAATGTCTAACCCAGGAAACTGACTCCTGAGCCTCCCCTCTGAATGCCAGGTGGAAAACACTGCTTCAGATATTTCATAAGTGTGCAAAGAAGGTGCATTTGTTTATAAATATAAGGATTTGCTACTTATTTACCAAACAAGTCTACAGCTTACCCAAACTCCTGCAGCATTAGATTGATTCTCTCTAGCCCTACAATACTAATAAGAGAGGACAACAAAGGAGGAGACAAGGCAGAAATAATTCATTTCACTTTCCTAAAGTTCAGTCTAAACCATCTATGATCCCTATTTATTACGAGAAAGACAAATCATACAGGATAATCAAGAGCTGTAGGCTACCCACTGCCTACAAAGTAACGAGTAAGTGCAAAGCCTTACTCATTGGCTGAGCTCATCAACCAGAAACAACATGTCAGATCAGAGCAAGATTTGCTGAGTTTTAGGTTACAGGGGGTAATATGCTAAGAGCACACTAAATGAGATTTCACTTAAATGCAGTTTTTGATATTCTTGTAAGCAGACTGTGTATTCTCACATTAGCATCTCATTTACCACTTCAAACATGAAAAGTAGACACAAAATTAGGGATAATACTGATTATAAACTCGGTTTCTTATTGTAGCAAACAATTTAACTTACATTCTCACAAGGAACAGCACGTGAGAATGAACACAAATAGGACAACTGAGTTGTGAACTTATTGACACATTTTACACAAAGGGAATCGTGTCAAATATGCTTGGAAAATGTAGTCTGATGACTTCTAGAGAGGCTACAGAGAAGAATGAAACAATGAAGCATGCTTCTGATTTGTACTGCATCCCAGATTTTCAAACCATTTGGAGAGCTTTTTAAATAGCCAGGAAGAGGTTTTTTCCTACAACTGTCCACAATGCTAGGTGATTTAAAATAAACAAATGTGAGAAGAACAGTTTGGACTTAAAAACAAGTTCTGTGTTTGCTCCTAGGTTACTTGATTTAAATAAATTTTATTTTCTCATCCTCATTCCCTATCCAACTGCTGTCTCTTTTCAAATTGAGATCCAACTTAATCCAACAGACAAGGAAGAAGAAAAAACAGCACAGTAACATGCTTGTGTGGCAAAGGAATTTTTTTCTCTCTTTCTTCTTCCTCCAACAGAACTGCAGATAAGAATAATCAACTGTGGAAAGATGTGAATAGTTCAATGGATATAAGAGGTACTGGCAATAAATTAGAATATTGCAGCCTTCTTTATGGGCTTCAGACATTGCTTCACAGCTGATACCATACATGAATTTTAAGCAGCCTGCTGGGTCAGGCTAGCTCTTGAGAAGCACTACAAGCCATTACCATGCATCATCATCAGCTAGGTCATAATAGCAAGCCTTCACCACAAAGAAATACGGCTTACTTACACAACACTGGAGTCCAAACCAGAACAAGCATCACTAAGTTACTCTAGCAACAGTGGAGTTTTTTGCTCTCCCAAATTTTAAGAGATATCTTAAAAGATACCTTGTGTAAGATACCTCTTACACAAGTACCTGTCCAAAGATCAGCCCCATCTAAAGCCACCAGAAGCCAACTCAGAGCAGAGGGTCCCCATTTTTTTAAATCAAAGCTTATTCCTACATGTTTCATTTGGGGCTGAGTCAAATCATTGCTCCCCTTTCTGCTGCATTTCTGTGTGACACGGCAAAAAGACTTGCAAGGCTGCAAACTGTAGTCCTATGTGTACAAGCCAGTGTTCTGGCTGGACACATGACATGTCAGTCTGTTACTGGCCAGGTAAAAAAAAAAATAAAAAATCTCAAGAACAACAACAAAAAAGCAAGAACATGCAGTTGCTTATTTCCAGATTTAATATGCACTGAAAAAATGAATCAATCACTCCCACACCTCCATAACAACTCTTGGATTAAGTTCCTTCCTGTCTACCCGGTGTGAAAACGAGCTTGATGCCCTATAAAGCATGTTATACATTTACTAAAGCATTTTCATTATAAACCTTCCAAAAGGTTTAAAAAAAACCCCAAACACAAAAACAAAAAAACACAAAATGAAACAAACTACTTTGTGTGAGCTGTTAGAATTTTGTGGATTATTATTGTGTATAGTTACAAAGAAAGCAAGGGTTAAAAACTATGAAAAAAAAAAAAAAAAGCAGGCAAATTCCTATTTCCCAGTAGTAGCTTTTTCTACTTTCTCATGTAAAGCTGCTCTGGAAGATCAGTGCGACAGGTCAGGGGTTACAGATTTACATGCAACTGCAGGCTGCATGACAGTGCAGCAGACACAGGACAGCTGAGTAGAATGGGACCACAGAGCAGTTATTTTTTTTTCTGTCCTGAGAGGTGTATTTTTTGTCCTTACTGGACTGAGAAGTAGCACTAGTTCTGTGATTTTTTTTATGTGGGCTGTAGCTTTGCTAACCACCACCACCATAGTGGGCAGCAGCTGGACTCTGAATTCACTCCAAAACATTTATTGTATCTTTTACACAAGGCAAATCTCAAGCAAACAGTCTACACAATGTGTTTTCAGACAAGTAATATGTGGTCAGCAGAAAGAATGCCCTTCACCTTTCACTTGCCACTACCCCTCCATTCAACCAGAAGATGCTGGAGAACATTGACAGAGTATTACAGTAACAGCACTTTCAAAAATTATAGAGGTAGAACAGCCAGTTTGCTGTGTTCCCCCCTTGCACTAAGACTGCTTCTGCCCTTTGAAAAAATATGAAATCTCTTGAGTGCTTTCATATCTTCAAGGGGTAAAAGTGCTGAGGAATACAGCTGTATTTCAAACACAAATGCACAAATCAGTTCATGACTTCTGAAGCTGTTCTGCTGGAAATGGTAAAACCAGCTAGAAATGTCAGTTACAATCAGACATCAAAGCAACACGTGTTGAGAGCTAAGAACTTCTGGTCATCATTTACAGTGTTTTAGAGGTCTACTCTCCTACAGTGGTATTCCACCGCTGCTAGAATTGTGAAGGGGTTGTGCTCTTATGTTTGCCACCTCTTCTGCATGCAACATGTTAATCAGAAAACCTCTAGTGATTTGGAACA
This sequence comes from Heliangelus exortis, assembly GCF_036169615.1. Classification (NCBI taxonomy): domain Eukaryota; kingdom Metazoa; phylum Chordata; class Aves; order Apodiformes; family Trochilidae; genus Heliangelus; species Heliangelus exortis. Next base: position 1,624,545 of record NC_092451.1, on the reverse strand, counting down.
GCGGACTACAGAAACACAGTAAATAACACTGGAAACTGAAAGTCCTTAAATTATTCACAGAATTGAAACAGTTTTTGATGTACACCGTGGTGTTTCGATAGCCATGTAATTCAGTCCGACATCACAAGCTCCAGCACTGCAATGCTAATTTGGGAGATGATTACAGCTGTAAGGGCTTGATGCAGTCTTCATTTACATCTATCTCTGCTCTGTCTTCTGAAAGGACTAAGGATCTGCTAAATCCTAAACTCAATGGAAGCATCAGTTCACCTACACGTAGCTCAGCTAACTTCCCTAATCAAACAGTAACAGTGCCTCACTACAAACTTCTTAATTTTCACATCCAACTTAGTGAAGTATCATGTACACTGCCAAATCTCAACAGATTTTTGGTGAAAAATTCAGAATTTAATGTGAGAGTGGGAATTTATTCACTGGGATATCTATCAGTATGGTCCTCCTTTTATTACAGCACTTCTAATCATTAAGCTTCAAGACATTTGTGAGGCCATTATTACAGTTACGTAAATCAAAAGCCATAGCCCAGGCTCTGTTCAAAAATGAGAATTTTCTCCACCTATCATGTATACTTTTCTACCTCCTCCACAGCATTAGGCTGGGGGGGTAGAAGATGCAAGTGTTCTCATTCTATTTCTTTAGGGCATCAAGTGAAATTTTATCTATTTTTAAAAAAAAAACATATCACTGCCCACTCCAAGACATAGACAGCTCTGACGAGTCTGAAGAATCCCAACCTTCGAGGCATTTTCCTTATACTAGGGCACATCAATGGGAATTTTGCTACTCTTTTCACTGAGTAGGAGGATACTCATCACAAGGGTAATCCTTATCTTTATTCTTGCTATTCCAACCCTTCACTAATTCCTCAGAAAGGAAGGAGAGGTTAGCATGTAATTTGTTAAATTACAGCTCTCACGCTTGAACTGTTAAGTTCAACTCGAAACAGAAAACACTGCACAATCTTTGTGAAGAATTAAAGATGTAAGAATGAGAGCTTGTGTTCAAGTGATAGAATCAAAGTTACCAAGCTCAACATAAGCCAGGCACCACATTACTAACTTAAATATTCAATCAAAATACAGCAGGAATATTTAAACTGTAGTCTAAATTAGATCTTTAACAATCTTCACAGAAATAGGCAAGTCAAGTAGCAAAGTTATCTTTGGAAAAAATCTATTAGCCGTAATGGAATGATAATCCTCTTAGATTCATTGATGCTGACAGATTAAATACTTTAAATTCATCTTTTATTTTGTTAGCTCATTTGACACAAAATAAGTCCTACATTTTTAATATTATAGTGGGAGTAGAAGGAGTTTTGCTGTTACTGTAGAAAATTCGGTATTAATGGAATGCCTCTGGGTATTCAGTAGAACTATAAACTCTGTTACCAGATGACAACTGGAAAGGACTAACTGGCTTCCACTTTCAACATACTACTACTATTTATTAGAAACTAGATTAATTTTACTGAATTGGAAAAACAAATAGAAAGCTATTTAAGAAAAGCCTGTAAGGTTGGACTGGTAACAAGAAAGAATGAATGAACATGTTTGCCCTATGCTAAAATGTGTTAAATAATTACGGAGTTTTTTATACTGCCAAACTTTTTCTTCTAGCACCAGGCTGGCGTTACCTCTAACCATGGCACAGCCTGGAATCTCCAAGCAATCTCTCCTCCTTCCTCCTTCAGGAAACCACTGAGCTTCAGCAACAGCAAACCACTTCACAGTAGTACATTTTATTCTCAGGTACAACTGCCAGACAGATTCAAACTTCCACATAGATTCATATAGACCTCACCCCATGTTATTCCATCTTAGCTTAAGATACAACAAGTTACCCTATTTTGGATCTACAGATTTAGCCCACTGATTCTATGAGGATTCTGTAATTTATAGTGGAAAATAAGAGTTTTTTGCACTGCTACATTTATCACTGAAATATTTGTCAGCTATTTTCACTCTTTTTATAAAAGGGAAATTACTGATCATTTGCGTATGAAACATACAAGGAGGCTCAAAATCTTAAAAATACATAATTATCCAGGAAAAATAAATGCCAGAATTAGACATCTATTTTGACTATTTTTAATTTTTTTTCAAAATTACTAAGTTACTAAGAGCTACATGATGTGAATAACAACATTCAGAACTTTATCTGGAAGCCTTCAGTTAGGACACAGTGCTAAAGATGAATGACATGCATTAAATACACACACTGCCTGGTGCCCTCCAGTGCATCCACGACAGACATTATTGATCTGGAATACACAACTTTGACAGGCAAAGTGTTACCCAACACCAGTACTTTTTTAATCCCAAACAGTCCATGTTCCCAACTGGCAAGTTAAGACACAAACCAAAAAATTCTACCTGAAAACTATCATTATCTATGCCAGCAGCAGCAAATACTTACAATATATAAGCAGCAGCAAATACCTCCTGAATTCGATGTTGAAATTAATATTTCAAAGGGTAATGGCTTACCACAGATCTTTAGTGGGTTTATATCTGGCCTACAACAGAGCTAACCTGAAACATCTGTCACCATAAAGGTCACAGACACAAATCAGCAAATCAGGTTTGTTTATATAAAAGGTTGAATCCAATTAATAGAGCAAATTTGTTTTTCAGTATTGCGATTTATTATTAGGAACAGTGTAAGTACAGAGGCAATACTGTGAATAACTGACCATAATTTATAAGAGATCTCCAAATTTAGAAGCAATTTTTCCTATTTTTGTTCCTATTGCTCCTTTAAAACAGGTATGGATATGAAGAAACAGCTCAGCTACGCTATTTCCATTCATTGATTACACTTGTGTATATACACATTCAGTAAGCTTTACCTACAGATTAATTATTCTCTTTTTTTATTACAGCATTTCAAGGTATTGAAGCATCCATTGGACACTGAAAAGAATATAAACCATTTGCAATTAAACACAAATCCTTACTGTACATAGGGCAAGAAAAGTTTACTCCAAAGAAGGAAACACAAAGTCACATTCTGCAAGGCTATAGGTCAGCTCTGGAGTTGGAACATGGAATGATTGGAATTTTGCAGTCCAGGCAGCAAATTGGGCTGTTGGATTCACAGACTGGATGCTCCAGCTTCATGCCATCTCTACCTTGCAAAGTCACCTGCCATGCCTGATAAAGGCAAAACCTCCATTATGGTTTTTTTTTCCTATATAACAGTAGGCCCATAAAGCACATATTTGGCATCTAAACTGAGCCACCCCACAGGCCACCTTCCCCTCAGATGGCAAGCCAGTGGCAGCCAGCATCAGTTGGTTGCAAAGTGGGTAATTAGCATTAGGACTTCCCATTTTGCATTGCTTTTCCATCGGAGCTGTCCAGATCCTGACTGCTCCCTTCAATTGCTTGCAATAGGTTTGTGGCTTTTAAAAGCTCTTCAGAACATTGGAATCTAGAAATTACAGCCATATTTTTTTCTCATTTCATGACACACTAGGAAGAGACTGCCAGTAGTCATTTCAAACACGTATAGTGATTTGTTGATTTTTTTTTTAGCAAAATATAGAAAGACTGGCATATCTGTATGCCAAAACTATATTTATGATGTGTGCATGTCAACACACACACACATATTCTTGCCTGAGAAACCATGGTAGTTTACCACTGCTCTACCTCCGAACAGAAGCAGCATTATACAAAGAACACCTTGTATAAGCCAATTAATTAGACACCACCTATTAATCCTTTTCAATAATCCAAAAGCAAGCTAATTGCCAAGTAAATTCAAATCATGCTAAGCTTCATAAAGGAAATATTTTTAACCTAGGTGGAACTAAATTAATTCAGTGCAACAGGACTTCTCTGAGGTCTGCAACTTTTTGAAATTCAAAAAAGAAAAAGGTAAAACCACACAAAAATACCTACAACAGTAGTCCAGACAATCCTCAGTAGGGAAAATCACATCTAACTGTAATTGTCCTCCAATATTACCTACACTGAAGTTCCTCTAGAGCATTTGGCACTAAACAGGATGGGGCAAGTAACTGGACTCTACTGACCAAGAGCTTGCAGCACCAATTTATTTTTTTAACAACACCTTTGAAAGGGGTATAAAAGGCCACAAAAGGGTGAGTGGGGAGGGAAAGATGGATTAAAACAACACTGACCACAAGTGTGCAGCTAAATGACAAGGTTCAGCTTACCTAGGTGGGTACATGGCCTTAGCATCTTCCAGTACCTATTGCAAAATGCTCCTGAATGTGGCTTACTGACCCCTGATGAAGTATGATGGAGCATACAAAATTTCATACCTACAAATACTCATACTCTAAGCTTAGACCATAGGATATCTGTTTTGATTTAGCCCCAGCCAGCAACTAAGGACCAGAGGATAAAGTTCTTTAAAAATATAAATAGAAAATGAAACATTTTTTTCTGTTTTATACTAATGAATCTGACCATCTGCTTCACTGCAACAGCATCTAAAAACAACTGAAGCAGCAGCCTCTGGTGTTAAAATTCTGCTTTTTTTTTTTTTCCCCCCTCAGGCTCCACCTTTCACCAGAAAGCAGGACTAAAAATACAGAAAAGATACATCAACTGAGAAATCTTTTGCACCATAAGTAATTTTCCATCTTAGCACATATCATACTACTTGTGTTTTCCTTCAGTAATTCACTGTGAAAATATCATCAGAGTAGCTTCTATTCTATACTGGTGAAAATTCATCTTGATACCACATCCTCTTACTGTATGAAGATGGAAATTTTCTTACATAGTATAGAAAGATAATTTTATGCCTCTACAGATCAAGCATCCTTCTTTACATCTGAAGAGGTAGCAACTACACATCTCTGGAGCACATACATGGGCACACATGTACAAAGGACAAGCCAAGAAATGACCCCCCCTGTAATATACTACCTAAAAGGGCAGAATTCTCCTATCTTTCCAAAAATGTAATATTCTTACAGAGAGGCATGCAGTAGAAAGAAAGTGCATGATAGAAGCTGTGCATACCTCACTTCCAGGACAGTATCACAGGCTTTTGTAGAGAATACAACAAAAACCTACTGCCATTCCTATCTGTAGCATTCCAGAAATTGATAGTATGCCCTCTGTGCAGAGCAGTAATACACTCAAGCATTATCAGAGCACAAATTAAAACAATCCCATGAGGATTAGTGTTCTATAACAGTCAAAACTAGAGTATATTCATGTCCAAAGACAGTCTTTTTACTTAATGGGAACAGTCAGATTTTCCCCACTCTTTCCCTGAATTATCCCACAAACTATGTTACAACAGATTGCAAAGACAGTAACAAATGCAGAAAAAGTTCAGGATTAAAAAGAAGCCCTAACAAAACTAGACAGTTACTTTTTAAAAAAAACGTGAACTACAAGTTCCAAAACATGATTGATAACTATGCACCAGTTTTCAAATGCTGCTCTTCAGAGCCCCCAGATTTCTGGTTATTTTAGAGAAATTATGCTCTTTCAAAACCTTATTTTCTCTACCTATGAAAAAAAAAGCAAAGCTATACCTCATGTAGCAAACCGAGCTTGTAGGGGGGTGAAGATTAGTGTTACTGTTTAGTAAACCCTAAGTAAACAATGTTTATTTTCCAAAAAGTTACAAAGTTACATAAACCATGTATAAACAGAGAAGCTGACATGGGACACTACACACTACAGCCTGTGAGAAAGGAAGGTTCAAAGCAGAGGACATGGCTTTCTGCTCTAATGAATGTTTCCTCCTAACAAAACAAAAATACATTAGGTGAATGGAGTGATTTAAAGTCATACCTGGACTCCTATAGCACTTGTGTTCTGCCTTAATTTTATTTATTCTTCTATCACTCATTAAGAGTATTTCAAGTCTACACCTAGCTGAGATATTAATAACATGCATACTTTAAGATCAAATAAATCAATATGCTGACATGGAGTGTTCTCAATAAGGGCTGGCATATCAAAGATTTCAAATAATAAATTATTTAACATACTTAAAAAATAATCAAATAGCGCTACTCTCAACAGGGTATCAGAACAGAGAGAGAGAACTTGGGAGCATCTAATAATGCAACAGAAATCTCCTTGGATGTAGAAAACAAGATACCTAAAAAACCTCCCTACTCTGTTAATGCAGTGAAAACGCTGAAGCAGAGGTGGCCACAGCAAACCAACAACATTCCTCAAATAAAGTGATAGCTCTTACACAGCTCTGAGATGAGAATGATAACAATGAAGCACTTGGCAAACATGGGCAGGGCTCTCAGATACATAAATTAAATTCTAGCCCATTTATAATGAAATAAATAGAGGTTCATCTAATTTGTACACAGACATTATTAAAAGTATGACAAAAGGTACAATCAGGACACGACTTGCATACCAGTCCTGTCTTCACTGGATTTAACTTCAGTATCAACAGTATTTGCTATTTTTACCTTTCTAAAACATGCCTTATTTCACCAAGAGCTCATCTGTCCAGAAGGTGGTTTGTCTTGTTGGTTCCTAGATGCAGAACAATACCCTAAATATGCAGCTCTCTGGACTATCACTATCTCTATAACACTATCAGTGTTACCATGTTAAAAAAACAATTTAAAAAACCTCAAAGTTTTCAGCCTAAAAGGAGGTATTTGCTTCAACACATTTCTATCCACAGACCCACCCTTATTCCATTGGGTGGCTTAGCAGAGCATTTTATCATCATAAAACCAGTGGCTGTATGCAGCGGCTACAGAGCTGTACAGTAAGTGCCATACTACTGAAAGAGGAAAATCCCTGAACAATGCTTATTTAGAAAAAATTGTACTGGCATCTATAAACACCATGTAACACAGAGCTTTAGGCTTTAATTCAAGACACAGAAGAACACTAATGTTCATGTTCTAGTGACATTTTAATTCAGACACGTAAAAAACAAAATTCATTTCAATGCATCAGTAAGATAATTAATATTAGTGACTCTGTTCTCATTTTCAGATTATCATGGAGCCTATGCAGTCTTTACTGTAACATAAAAGCCAAAAGCTATAGACATATTTTCATCCCCATAGATTTCAGATGCGATGCAAAGGGTACCTGCACATTTTCCAATTCAGAATAGAATCCTGGAAAACACTTTTGTTTCAGAGGCAGCTTTTAGACACGACATAAACTAAACTCCCATAGCTCAGTGCGTTATTAACCAAGGTTAACTGCTTAAGCCAAAGCTGCAACTAAAAACTATGCACAATCATAACTGAGAGACTACAGACACCAAACTGACAGAAAAATGTATTGTTCTGCCTCAGAATAACACCCAGAACCAATTCTGCTCCAGTCTAGAACCTGAAATGTCCTAAATGGTACATTTTAATTAAATAGTTGAAACTCATTCTTTATCAGCAACAGAAGAGTCTTTCTGCTAAGCAGGACCTGCAGTGTGACATTTCACTGATCCTGACTATATTTTACACAGTGCAGGAACTGCAAGAGTTCTACCAGATGTGTAAAACCAAAAGCACAACACGGCACAGATTTAAATATACATGCAGTCTTCTGATGTTTCTTGATGAAAGCATTAAAAAAAAAAAATGTTCTATTTTCATAATTTATTTCATTCTTCTGTGACGATTGTTTTTTTTCCCCGCCAGGAGAACTACCAAAAGGCCATATTTTGCCCAGCACACAAAAGCCTCTCAGATTTCCCTTCTAATGGACCAGTCATTGGAAACAAATGAGAGAACACTGCTGAGGAGATGACCAGTAAGGGTCTCACAGCAACTGTGGCAAGGTGCCACAACCCACCAGGTACCTGTGGATGGCTTTCTACACAGAGGCCAAACCCAATAATATATATACAAAAGAAAACAGAAGCACAGACATACAGACATGCAACAAGAGACCTCCACAGGGGGGCTGGCACCAAGACACTGGGGGGAATCTTTTGTGATTTATGTACTGTGATTGAGAGATGCTTCCATCCTGTAAAAATAAATCCTTCCTCCAAAAGGGTATCATAACACTGGATTCCCCTCCCTCAACTTCCCAGGCACTGTCAATACTTTGAGAGGTCCAGATACACCAGCCAAGGTGTTGAGGGTGCCAGGAGATGGGGAATTGTTGGCTTCCTTTGGCCGTTTACCCTGAAGAGACTATTTCACTCAAATGATTCACCAGGAAAAAATTAAATAAAAGAAGACTCTAATCATTTCAAATATCAAGTAACGGGACTGTCACTGCCACAAGTGGCCAGTGAACCTCCCAGACCCCACCACTCTGGGACAACCCATCACCGGGACTGCTGTCAGTATTTAACACCATCCAAAGGATCCACACACACCCTCCGCATTCCCCAGGACGCTTCCACACCTCGCCTGAAGCTCTCTCCAGCAGCCTGCTGGCAAATTCCTTCCACTCCAAGGACCCGAACTGCGGCGTACAACCACCCGCGGTGCCTACCCCAACCTCCCAGCTCCACCACTTTCTTTCAGCCCCAAGACTTTCCCCTCCTTACCCCGCGGTGGGGTTGGGGTCGGTGTCCGCTTCCCCCGCCTCAGCCCTGAGGTGCCTGAGGTAACTGAGGCGGGCGGCGCGCGGGGCTCCCTCACCTCGCGCCTCTAACGGCCTCCGCTGCGCGCGGAGAAACCGTTGGGACACGCGCACCCCTCCCACCCTCTGCCCCCCACACCCGTTCCCGCCGAAAAACTTGAGGGGAGGGAAAGGGAAAAAAGAAAATTAAAAAAAAAAAAAAGGGGGTGGGGGGGGGGGGAATCGTCCATGGTGCAGGGTTTGGGGTTGGTTTTTTTTTTTTTTGGAGTCACGGAGGATGCCGCTTACCTCGCAGCGCAGCCGTCCAGCTGCAGAGCAGCAGCAGCAGCTTCAGGCGCCAGGGGCGGCTGCTCCTCGGTGCAGCCCCTCTGCCCATCCCGTGTGCCCCCTGATCCCCCCCCGTTAACCCGCACTTCCCCGCGCAACTCCCGCGCCGCTCTCTTCCCCTCCGGAAATTCGAGGAGAAAAAGGGGGACGCAAATCTCTTCGCGGTCCCTCCGGAGAGTCGAGCTCAAACCAAAAAAAAAAAAAAAAAAAAAAAGTCTTTGTTTGCCTTTTTTTTTTTCCTTCCTTTCTCGTTCTCCCCCCTTCCAGTTGCGGGGGTAGCTGCGGGATGGGTGGGGGTTATCCCCGCTCCCGAGCAGGGGTTGCGGGCAGAGGGGGCTCCGCTCCCCCGCTCCGGCCGCCGCCGACTACCAAAGCAGCGGCGCGCGCCCGCATCCCTAATGAGCCGCCCCGCCCCCGCGGCCAATTAGGCGCGTGCTGGGCGGGCTCTGAGCCGTGCGGGGCAGGGCCCGGGGCGGGGATGGGGTGCGGGACTAGGGGGCGAGAATGGGGTGCAGGGGGTGCGGAGGGTACGAGAATGGGGTGCATGGGGTGCGGGAATAGGGTGCGGGGATGGGGTGCGGAGGGTGCGAGAATGGGGTGCGGGAACAGGGTGCGTGGGGTACGCGAATGGGGTGAAGAGACGGGGATAGGGTGCGGGGGCTACGAGAACGGGGTGCAGGGGGTGCGGAGACGGGGATAAGGTGCAGAGGGTACGAAAATGGGGTGCGGGAATAGGGTGCGGGGGGTACGAGAATGGGGTGCAGGGGGTGCGGGGATGGGGTGCGGGGGGTACGAGAATGGGGTGCAGAAGGTGCGGGAATAGGGTGCGGGGGGTACGAGAATGGGGTGCAGGGGGTGTGGGGATGGGGATGGGGTGCGGGTGCCCCGGGCAGCACCCGCAATCACACAGCTCCCCCCCAACCCCCTTCCCGTCAATGCTGTGGGTGCACAGCTCACCCCTCCCCTGTCCCGAGGTTCTGCCCTGGGCTGTTCCCCTGGTAAATTTATACATTCTGGGCACAAATCTCTCAAAAAAAACCCCAAAAACCTCAACCCAATAAAAAGTATTGCTGTTAGCAAGGGGATGAGGAAAACACCGCAAGAGCCGTCCGCCCCGCAGCCAAGGCAAAGCCGTTGTGTGCCGTATTTGTTAATATTGCACGGTTCCGTGAACAAAAATTCTTTTTCTTGCCAGGAGTGTCACTGTTTCACCCTCCCTTCCCCCATCTATCTGCACGTAAATATTGTTATCAGGCACTGGAGCAGCCGAGCAAATTAGAAGGACAAAAAATCACCGGGATGCTCGAGTGCAATGGCTGCTGCTCTGCTCTGAAGAGATTTGTTCCACGAGAAACTGGAAAACAAAAGCACCACCTGAAGAAAAGGTAAGTTGCTAAAAGAGCAACTTCCAGTGACAAAACCCCCCAGCTCTTCCCCAAACTCTGTCCTTACCTGCCCAAGGTGTCAGGAATTGGAGAGGTTTCCTTCCCCGAAAAAAGCCACAGAGAAACTCGGTGTGCCGGGGCCAAAATGGGATGCAAAACCTGCAGTAACAGAGCAGAAAAAGGCACAAAATGGGATTTGATACTAAAGAATTGCACTGTGAGATCCCCACCATACCCAGATGAAAACAAATGGATCAAGTTTGTATGTTTGGACTAAGAGAATTGTATGGCATATTGCTAGGCAAGGTATTACAATGCTGTAAAATACCCCTGAAATTTGTTTACCATTTCTCTTTTGTTTGGGAAACAAAGTGATTTTCACCAGTAGGATTACCAATATATGCTTCACAACAATGCCTGTCAACTGGTCCTCCTGCAGGCTCCCTTTGTACTGTTTTCAGGAGGAAACAAATAATTAAAGCAAAAGGAATTTGTAAACAGAATTTTAAGAGAAAAAAAAAAATCGATACCTGAGAGCATCCCATCAGAAGATCTTTTATTCCCTTTCCATCATGTGTTCACTAGACTTCACAATGAAGAGCAGAGCTGCAAAGCCAGAGAGCAAATATATGAAAAATACATTTTCTTCAACAGCCTTTTAGGTCATTCTTCACATTCAATGGGTTCTAAGGAAAAAAAATAACAAAAAATACCAGCCTCCAAAACATCAAGGAACAGAACTGTGAAGCTACACAGGAAAGTTTCCCATGTCAGAGCATCTAGTATATTCCCTTTAAAGTTTTAGCATGTCAGCAACACAGTCCTGTTTCTAGGAGGTATATGCAGCCACTTTTGCTTCAAGCCCAGCTAATTATCCATTTCTGCCTCTGCCACAGAGTTTGGTGCCTCAGATAAATTTATCACGTTCTCAGTTTATGATGCAATTGTGATGGGGAAGAGGAGAGCACAAGTAAAAAAAAGGGCAACAGCTGGTAAGTTCAATCAATGCACTTGGAAAGAGAAACAAGCAGAATAATCCACAAAGATGAAATCTCAGGGTGGAGGAGGAATGCAGCAGCTTCTGAGCTGATGAAATGCAGCTCCAGATGAAATTGAAGTCTTTAAGCACTGATGCACACTGATAACATCCAGCACCTCACAAAAACAAAGGGCTACATATGCTGGCAGTCCACTGTGCCACTGTATTTCTGGGAATTTTTTTTCTGAATTTTGGCCACACCTCGAGTCTTGTGTCCAGTTCTGGGCCCCTCAACTCAGGAAGGAGCTTGAGGTGCTGGAGCAGGTCCAGAGAAGAGCAAGGAGGATCCCTGGGAAGGGATGCAGCAGAATTCCTGTGAGGAAGGGCTGAGGGAGCTGGGGGTGTTGAGGCTGGAGAAGAGGAGGCTCAGGGGAGACCTCATCACTCTCTCCAACTCCCTGAAAGGAGGTTGGAGCCAGGGGGGGGTTGGGCTCTTTTCCCAGGCAACTCTCAGCAAGACAAGAGGGCACAAGAGGTCTCAAGTTGTGCCAGGGGAGGTTTAGGTTGGACATTAGAAAGAATTTCTTTGTGGAGAGGGTGATCAGGCATTGGAATGGGCTGCCCAGGGAAGGGGTGGATTCTCCATCCCTGGAGATATTTCCAAAGAGCCTGGATGTGGCACTCAGTGCCATGGGCTGGGAACCACGGGGGGAGTGGAGCAAGGGTTGGACTTGATGAGCTCTGAGGTCCCTTCCAGCCCAGCCCATTCTAGGACTCTATGAATGCAGGTTATTTTACACTGCAGTTTCACAAAAGGAAGGTCACAGGGAAAGCAAGACTCTACCTCTGGTATCAGGGTGTGGGGAGGAAGGAAAGAGAGCACAGGAATCCTCCCAGAGAGGATTAATGGAGGAAAATGGAGAAAAAATAATGGAGAAGCTGAAAATGCTGCAAGGAAGACATTTGGTCCTCCCCAGCATCTCAAGGGTTAAAACATACAATGAGCAATATTCATTTTCTGACAGAATCCATATTTCACACCTGGGATTCCAGAGTTCCAAGAATCGGAAAGTTTGATGCAGATGCTGAAAAAAAAAAGACACTAAACAGAAATAAAAAAGGAAAACCAAACAAAAGCAAAGCAATTTTCTTGAACACCATGACAGCAGCAGCCACATGTCCAGAGAGAAGGAAAGGGCCTATGGGAGGGACAGACAGAATCTGGAATTGAAACTCTCACCTCTAATCTTCAGCTCTGCCACCACCTCACTCAACAAAAACTCCTGAGATGTGGTAAAAAGAGATGTTCAGGTTGCATCTCATTGTGCTACCAATCCAGTTGCTAAAAAGGTTTCTACACTCTTCAACCACATTAATTAAAAACACACCACATCACAACTATGAAGTACATTTTCTAGCTGGAATATGACAATACCCTACCAGTTTTCCATAAGCTGCACAGCTGCAGCCTGAAGGGGGAAAAGAAATTTATTTTTTAATCACCTCCTCTACTCTGGAAGTGCAGCAGAATGTTCCAGCTGAGTTTGCAAAGGTGCTTTCAGCCTCTCTCTCTTCTCAAGTGCAACACAAAAATTTGTGGCCAGGTGATTACATTTTGTTTCTTATTTGATGCATGACCTTGGAGTAACCCACCTGTGATTGGCAGATAATAGGCTGGGGGGGTCATTGCTGACATGCTCTCAGGAGCAGGTGAAAAGACAGCTGCTTCATTTTGCAGCTCTTGCAAATAAAAATATACCTGAGGTGGCACCGGAATCCACTGGAATGCCCCATTGCTACACTTCACATATTTAAAGATAAAAGGAGAATAAATGCAACTAAACCATTTATGTGTATCAGAGAACATTAGACACATGGCAGCTGGCTGCCTGGAAAGCATTCACACCTGTACAATAGGTAAATAATTCAGGAGCAGGCAAAAAATCTGACTGTTACAACAAATAAGCAATAAAATTATGTGCAGCACTTCGAATGGGCTCATCTGCAGTGGTACATAAGCCAATGCAAAAAAAAAAAATCCCACTTTCTTTTAGTGTATTTCCAACAATTATCACTTCCCTCCTACTTTTTCTCTCACAAGAGTATCCTGAATAAAATGGGATCTGAGAAACAACCCAGCCCACCTGGAAGAGTTGTAATGAAGACCCAGGTGTGCCTGCAAGTCTCAGGAGTAACAAAACCATTGTGCTTTCCTCCCAGCTGCAAACCTAGCAGGCAGCACAAGCAATGCATTCATTCTGCAGCTAAAGGTACAAATTCATTGCTGAAGCACCTGAAGGACAGCAGAGCTGCCTTCCTAAGTCTGCTCAGTCCAAGGCTGCACAGGAGTTATGAGTGTTTGCATACAAGCCTCCTGTCAGCAGATTTATTTTCAGTTGTGTTTTCTCAGTGTCTTCATCAGAAGCCTAAAAACTCAAAAATCATGTTTTCAAATCAATGTGTTTTTGAGTCCCAGCCTTGTAACTCTGGGCACCACTGCTCATGCTGGATTTGCAGCTTTGCATTAGGACACCTAGTGGCTGAGAAACTGGCTGTGCTTCTACACACATCTGAATGTATTGTTTGAATTTCCCATCAGAAAGCTCAGATCTACTTTTTCTAAAGATCAGTGAGACTTATTTAAAAGCATCTCAGGATTTCTGCATTATTCTGTTCTGCAATATAGCCCCCACTCATTTCTGGATGGAGCACAATGACAGACAGGTCTATGTGCCAATTTCTACTTTATTTTTCATCATAGTACCACAGTAGCATGGTCACCTCTAACCCATGATGCAGTCAGTCCTCCTCTTTGCAATGTACATAACTTCTTAGGTTTGGTACAGAATTTTTTTTTCTTATTCTCCATTCTAATAATTAAAAACAAGAGACTGTTGCTCTCAAGTTTTGTCTTGTTTCCACATAAATAAAAAATATATAAAACATTTTATTTAAAAGGATAAAATTTAGCTTCCTCAGTGAAGGAAAAAAATCCCACCCACCTTGCCCTAAAAAGCCCATGATGTTTCTCTTAAACAATTCCATCCCATTTGCTTTTAAGTGAAGTCACCATTTCAGATACCATAAGCCATCGTTTCTGAGGAGATAAAACCCATATTACCTTTAAAATTGATTAATCTAAGATGAAATACAATACAACTATTTGCATTTTCTTGTGTTTGCTCATTCCAAAAATCAGACACCTCATAGCAAAGTCAATCTGATAAAAAAATAAAATGCTGAAGTGGCTGGCTGTGCATCAGAATAGGAAAATGTGGATTAGCATGCCAAGGGGGTATTGAACATTTGAACTTCAGTAATCGATCTCAAAAATCATAAGACCCAGGCATTTAGAAAATGTCATAATATTAATAACTAATTCACTCCATTTGTAATTTGGAGAGAGCAGCTGCACTTGAAATTTTACCTGCAGCATTTCCTTCAGTTGGGTAAAGAATTCCTACTTGAGAATTAGTTTTTATTTATTTATTTCCATGCCCTTTTAGATTTCTACACATCAATTAATCCTCTGGTCCCACCTCCACTCACTTGTCACACACATCCAGCATTTGACACCGTCTCTCACAGCATCCTTGTAGATAAGTTGATCAAGTATGGATTTGGTGATCAGGTAGTGAGGTGGATCAGGAACTGGTTGAAAGGAAGGAGTCAGAGAGTTGTAGTCAATGGGGCAGAATCTGGTTGGAGGTGTGTGACCAGTGGAGTCCCTCAGGGGTCGGTACTGGGACCGGTGTTGTTCAATATCTTCATCAACGACTTGGATGAGGGTATAGAATGTACCCTCAGCAAGTTTGCTGATGACACTAAGCTGGGAGGAGTGGCTGACACACCAGAAGGCTGTGCTGCCATTCAGAGAGACTTAGACAGGCTGGAGAGTTGGGCAGGGAGAAACATAATGAAATTCAACAAGGGGAAGTGTAGAGTTTTGCATTTGGGGAAGAACAACACGATGTCCCAGTATAGGTTGGGGGCTGAGCTGCTGGAGAGCAGTGTAGGTGAAAGAGACCTGGGGGTCCTGGTAGACAAGAAGATGCCCATGAGCCAGCAATGTGCCCTTGTGGCCAAGAAGGCCAATGGCATCCTGGGGTGCATTAGAAAGGGGGTGGTTAGTAGGTCAAGAGAGGTTCTCCTCCCCCTCTATTCTGCATTGGTGAGGCCACACCTGGAGTATTGTGTCCAGTTCTGGGCCCCTCAGTTCAAGAAGGACAGGGAAGTGCTTGAAAGAGTCCAGCGCAGAGCTACTGAGATGATTAAGGGAGTGGAACATCTCCCTTATGAGGAAAGGCTGAGGGAGCTGGGTCTCTTTAGTTTGGAGAAAAGGAGACTGAGGGGTGACCTCATCAATGTTTTCAAATATGTAAGGGGTGAGTGTCAGGGAGATGGAGTTAGGCTTTTCTCAGTGGTGACCAGTGATAGGACAAGGGGTAATGGGTGTAAATTGGAGCATAGGAGGTTCAAGTTGAATATCAGAAAACATTTTTTTACTGTAAGGGTGACAGAGCCCTGGAACAGGCTGCCCAGGGGGGCTGTGGAGTCTCCTTCACTGGAGACATTCAAAACCCACCTGGACACGTTCCTAGGGGATGTACTCTAGGGGGCCCTGCTCTGGCAGGGGGGGTTGGACTAGATGATCTTTCCAGGTCCCTTCCAACCCCTAGGATTCTATGATTCTATGATGATTCTATGATTTCTGTTGTGGCTGGAGCTGGACTGCAGGCAAAGGGCAGCTCTTCCAGGTGCTCCAACCTCTGGATGAGGAGCTCAGACTGCAAACTGGAAGTACACATCACTGGTACTGGGGAGTACTGGTACTCCCCACCCTTTAAAGTCACCCACTAAGTATCAATTGCAGATTTAGCATCCTGGCTCAGATCTTCCTGTCTGAACTTCTACTTGGAATGGGAAGGCACAGGACAAGAAACAGATGATGCAAGGGTGAGATGTGCATGGGTTAGACAGTGTGCTTTGAGTGCAAAGAAAGTCAAAACCAGCAGGACATTGGACAAGAAGTTCAGTAGCTTAGCTATTTGTAATTTGTGGTTAAGAAAAAAAAAAAAAAAAAAAAAAAGAAAGAAAAAAGGTTATGCATCTAAGCAGTAAGAGACTACCTGAGACATTCTTCAAAACACTGCTGTACAGTTCAGAGCTGGCAGGGATGCTGCTGTCTGTGAGCAAGAATATAGTTAGAGGGCAAGGGACAAGAACCACCAGGCAAGTCTGATTCTGTTCTGCTGGCAAAAAGCAAACAGTGAGTGACATCTCCAGCTATTTCAGTCTCAGTCAGAGGTAGTGTTGTTCTCAAAAGGCTATTACTGAGTAAGTTCAGAACCTTCCCATCAAGCAGGAAGTTATTGCCACCTTTTTTCATCCAAAGTTAGACAGGACTGAAAAGCAGAATTTGCTAAGACTTTCCTCTGGCAATTAAGCAGAGAAGGACTGAGAGATATTCAGTGACTATGCACGACCAGAGGCCAGTAATAAAATGCAGACAGACAGAACTGCAAGTCTTAAAGACAAGAGAATCACATAAAGGAACTTCATAATTGGAGAGCTGAACCTCCTCCTCACTCTTCCCCTCCCAAACAGAAAACCAAACCAACAAAAAAATCCCAAAACCAAAATAACCCAAACTGAAAACCAAACGCAACTTTAAAAGATCAGAAAATCCTTAAATGGAACCTGGCAAAGGAAGATCATTGGCTAATTAGCAAGCTAAGAGGCTAAAGCTCCAGATTAAGGTTAAGGAGAGAATCTGAGTTTTAGTGTGGATGTTGCCACGTGCTTCCTGCAAAGCCTGAGGTGCTCAGGGAAAGATGCTGAAGCTGGCACCAGTTATTTAAATTGCAAACATGTTTGGCTTGATTAGGGATACTTCACCCTGCTCTGATTTGCTGAATGTATTGACTGATCTCACACAATTCCTCTCTCCCCTTTTTGCTAACAAGTGCACTGAAGCCTCACAGCGAGCCATGAGAAATGGGAGATTATTTTTACCCTAATTAAGTTAAATTTTGTCAGGACTGGAAATTCGCAGGTGTCATTATTAAGTTACATAATTGTGTCTCTGAAATGGGCACATAATAATGACTTTTCAGTAAGAAGAGGAAAAGGGGGAAGGGAACTCTTTGCTCTATTATTTGCATTTTCACCTCCAATGGAAAAGCAGAGGGCATCCATCATACACTGCAGCTCTGAATCACTCATCAGCACTCACACATCATGAAATGCACTGTTTGATGGGCTCAGGTGTGGAAGACAACAATTAGTTCCTTAACTATTCAAACATTATTTCAGCTACAAGGCAGAGGAACAAGAGAAGCAAACTTCAGTGGAAGTGGTAAGATTTTCTGAGAAGTGTCAGTTACCACCCATCAGCCAGCTGAGCTCTTCTCCCCATCACTGGGTTGGAAGGCAAGGAACCCAATTACTGACAGCTTCTCATCATCATCACCTCTTGCCACTCCAAGTCCTGCTCTGTTAGATGGCTGCACTTGTTTCTGCTGCTGCACATCCCTCCAGTAACCAGGAAATTTCCAGTTGAGGTGGAGTCAAGAGCTGACAAAGCTCTTGTAAGAACCATCCAAGACAGTTTCGAGTATGGTGCAGCACCCAGCTTGGACTCAGCTCCATTCCTCTGCTATATAGGAATTTGGGTCCTCAAATTCCCCACATTTTCTGCCACTGGATGGGTGCATCCCCCTGCAAGACAGGAGTGATGGAAGAGAGCCGAGCAATTCTAGTTCCGTGCAGCAGAGGGAAGCAGCAAGCACTGTAACATTGACTTAACCAGTCGTCTGTCAGGAACTAAAGACTTAATTATGTTCTCAAACAAAATACAATGAACTCTGTCATAAGTAATCACACGAGAGACCGGGAAGTCAGTAGCTCAACGGAAGTGGCCTCCTATGAAAGATGAAAGAGAATTTTCTCTGGCTATAGGGAAAACTTACTGAGCTCTTAAAAGAAACAAGTGAAGTGGAATGCAGGGCTCTTTTTCTTTACTTGCCAAGACCCAAGTTCATGTGTTGGTGTTTCACCAGGGAAACTTAATAAAAATAAGAAAAATTCCTCTAATCTTGAAGGTAACTTAAGGATTTACAAGGCATCCACTTTAAGAAATGAAAAGACATCCCCATAATCAAGTGCTGACAGACAAGGAAATGTTTTTGTTACAATGTATTTGTAATATTTAAAGCTTGAACATTTTATGTTTTATTTGGATGCAACTTAACCCTGCACAGGAATTAAGCATTACATAAACTCACCTTTGGTGTGATTTGGAACATTTTCTCCCCTAGTTCTGGTATTTCTCATTGTAAAGAAAAAAATTAGAATTGAATGGTTTTATCACAATTCTTTTTTCCCTTTGATATCAGGTAACAGAGCTTGCACAAGTGTTTCCTCCAGCAACTCCCAAACAGGTAACAAAGACAATTATGACACTGGAAGTTGTATCTCAAACTATAAAACAGAAAATTTAACTCTCCTGCTCCCACCCTCCTTCTTGAGGAATGCTTCAAGGTGCAAGAGTCCCTCAAAATTCACAGACAAATGATCCAATTACCATCCTAGGGATATTTTTTTTATTCTTCGTTGTAATAAAGGAAGGAAGAAGACCAGAGTGAGGGCTGCAGGAAGGCACTGACCTGGATGAAGACTTCAGGACAGGGCAATTCACATCTTCCCTCTCATTTTTGAGGCTGTTCTGTATTTAAAGCACAGTCCAGTTGGGTCAGGCATCATCTCTCACTTCTCATAATTCCAACAAGCAGAGGCTCCAGCTCTTGCTTGGAGAATCCCAGACTGCAAGGTAAGTCCAGAAAATGGGACAGTTGAAACATCAATTCACCTGATTTTTCATGGCAAAAGACATAACACAACAAAACCCAGAGCACACACATCATTTTGAGAAGTACAGAGCTTACCATGGAGTTTTTCCTGCAGCATCCAGCCAGGGCACTTCATGCTTTGAGTCCTCTTTATGCCTCCATGCACAAGGAGCTGAAGTAGACAATTCTTTAATCACACTATAAAGAAGATTTGTGAGGAAGTGAGGCAGAAGACGACAGACCAGGTAACAATAATTATGAACTTATTAGAAGGACACATAATATGATAAAAACCTAAAAGTAAATTGCTTTGAAATACAGATTTTTACTTTCCTCAACACTTAAGGTAAAATACTATTAAATAAATGCTGTCTCAAGTTAGAACCAAAGGTTAAAGGATAGTTATTACTATTATTTAAAGGGTAGTCATAATGAACTGAGATAAAGACATGTCACATCTCTATGCCAGATACTATATTTTCAGCTGGGAATGTGGCTCTAGCCAAGTATTAGCAGGAGACTGCACTTCAATTAGAAGCAAAGCTGTGACTTGCAATAAAGTTCTTCCAATAACAGAAAGTCTACAGTGCCTCAGTACAAAGCACTATTTGTGTGATCAGAACACAGATGTTTTTTAATAGGAAGCTTTCATGTCACATGCAGTTAAACACACAAACACAGATATTTTAATAAATCCAGGAGTTTCACAGAGTAAGACGTAAGACCAACACTTCCAGTGTGGTGTAAGTGAAATCTGCACTGCAAGTGACTTGACCTTGATATGAAAAAAAATTTTAAACCAAATCAAACTATTGTGTATTACATTATATCCCCAAAGCAGAACACCACAGCAGGCTTCCAGAGCAGAATACTTAGCTCTGCACTCTAAGGTGGGTGGGATGTCCACCCAGCTCCCATTCAGAACCAGACAACTTCAGTCTATCAAAATTTCTGAATTTCAAAGTTGCTGAACTGAGCTGATGGCACTGCTTGTGTTTCCAAACCTGCCCACTACCTTAGAAGTGCTTCTTGCACCACTTCTTCTGTGCTGGCATACACAGCTTTGAACCAAACCACTTATTCCAGATCTCAAACAGAGATGCTTTGCCCCTAACAGAGAAACAGCCACAGACCTGCAGGCTCAGAGGAGACCTCATCACTCTCTCCAACTCCCTGAAAGGAGGTTGGAGCCAGGGGGGGGTTGGGCTCTTTTCCCAGGCAACTCTCAGCAAGGCAAGAGGGCACAAGAGGTCTCAAGTTGTGCCAGGGGAGGTTTAGGTTGGACATTAGAAAGAATTTCTTTCTGGAGAGGGTGCTCAGCCATTGGAATGGGCTGCCCAGGGAAGGGGTGGATTCTCCATCCCTGGAGATATTTCCAAAGAGCCTGGATGTGGCACTCAGTGCCATGGGCTGGGAACCACGGGGGGAGTGGAGCAAGGCTTGGACTTGATGAGCTCTGAGGTCCCTTCCAACCCAGCCCATTCTAGGATTCTGTGATTCTATGAACTCCAACAATCTTGTATTCCACATCACAAGACCTGAGGTTCCCCCAGAAGATTGTCATTCCAGTTTCAGCCCACGTGGAGACCCATCAGCAGTCTCCAGTCTCTGTGTGCCTTCACAGCCAGCTTACCTTGGAGGTTCCAAGAACAGGACCCCAGCCATGGTGATTAATATGTCAGCAAAACAGTTCTCTGCTTTCCCTCTCACACCAGATGAAAGACATTTATTACCCTGTCCCTTTCCAGTCTGATGTTAGAGATGCCAGCCTAGGGGATCTAACCTCATCTGCCATACTGTCATTTGAATTAAAGTCATATCCTGTAAAATGCTACATGCTGCTCAAGTCCTGATAAGATCCTATTATCAGAAAGGAGCAAATTTGTGATGCTATCTGGGCCAGCCCATGATAATCTGCCAGAACAAAAGGAATGTTATTAAACAAACTCTTTAGATCACTGTGGAAGGACAGAATGAAAACCGTGCTCCAGAGAAAGCCCTTATCTCTCTGGGGTCACACCTGCAGCATGAAGTTGTTGCTCTGTGCTGAAAACTGGAGCAGAGAGAAAGAGGAGTTGCTGGTCCTGCTTTACCGGGGAAAGTTTTCTCTCCTTCCTGCAATGTATTGGAAGCACCAACTTTAATATCAATTAACTCCTGGGAGATGACAGGTTCCTAGGTATCTTGCAAAAGCCTCATTAAAAAGCAATGCCACTGTGTTTGCTTTTCTAAATACAGCCATTACTTTTTAGGACACAAAGAAGAAAGGATTACAACGTTTCTCTTACATTTAAGGTTTAATGATCTCCTGGGGAACGAAGGCAGCAGGAAGGAATTACCACACTGCACTTTCTTTACCTTGAATTCATTCTTTCCCTTCTCTGACTCAGCCAAACAACAAGTCAGCCCCCCGGAGCTGGATGCCCTGGTCTTTTCTGCAGCCAGGACAAACATTCAGCAGTTCCAGATGAAGCAGAGAGCAGTGTCACAGCCCTGGAACCTCTCAGGTTTCTTGGTGCTACAGGCACAAAACCCAACCAAGTATTTCTGCACATTAAACTTTAGCTCCTATGGTGAGGTGAGAATTCTGCTTGTGCTCTGGTCTAAAACCACAGAAAGTCACCTTTAATCTGGAAGAACTGTCTTACAAATATACAGCTTCCTCAGACAACAGAAAGGGAAAGCACAGAGGAGAAAATGCAATTAGGTACAGTTTAATTAGTCAGGATATTCAGAATAAAATGTCCTCTTCCCCAAAGTACCAGGGGGCCTCAGACACTCACCATCTGCTTTTGCTGCTGCAGTTGGCACGTGTGCACCTGCTTTAGGAAGATAAGGATTTATTTACATGTGTATCAGTAACAACAGCTCCAGATGATTGTGTTTTAAAAGATGGAAATAAAGAGTTAACAGAGAGACAAAGGCAGAAGATTTCCTCCAACCCTTTCACTGAGGGACTCCAGGAGAGATTTGCATGCAGGCAGCTCCTCTCAGCCAGGCTCCCATCCTGGGGAGGGAGCTGATCCTCTCACTGGATGGCTCATCCGTGCAGCTGACATTTCCTACCCGTGGAACACTGTGTCACTAGCACAAGACAGCAGTAAAACAAGAAGCTCAGCAACAACGACAATCTGCCAGCTCTACTGCCAGCTCTGCTCCAAAAATATCAAGACTTTATCCCTTCCCCCTCTCCTGAAGCCAGCAGAGCTCTTGTTTGCACACACTGTGGATTTCCCCAGGTGAGATGCAGATGGACAGAGTTCTGTAGGAACAGGAGCAAGCCCAGGAGATAATTGCCCACTGCAAGGACCAGGAGCAGCCCAGATAATTCCAAACTACTTACCAATTCCACGATCAAAAATAAATAAATAAAGCATGAGCTGCTCCAATTAATTCTGGTTTATTCATCCTTTGAGTGCACTACACACTGCTGCTAAAAGGCCAATAAATTCTTCCCAGTGCAGCAAGCAGCTCTCCAGTTCAGCAGGACTGCCTTGGCAACTTTTTTGGCAACCCCTCATGTCAAGCTGGTTTTGCACAGAGGAATGGATGCTTTGGGTTGGGCTCATGGTACAATCCATCCATCCCATTTCCCTCCTTGCAGGAAAGGTGTGAACCAGGGATTTTAAAGTATCTTGGGGAGCTACTGTTGAGTAACTAGAAAATATTTGGTAATAATAATATATATGGTAATAATAATAATAGGAATATTTGGTATTACTTTGATAGTGGTTTATTTATACCAAGAAAGGCCCACAGGCCTTTTATCATGGTTTTATGTGACTGTGAGGGCTCTTGTTTAAACACAATGTCTTTAACATTACATATTTGAGTCATTTTAATAAGCACACCCCACAAGTCTTTGGGAGGCTGGTTATTGACAGAAAGCACACTTGAAAGTAATTTTAAGGATGTATTTGCTTCTTGTCATGAAGATATTTCAGAATTATCACCAGGGAAATACATTCCAAACACAAAACGAAACAGAAGAGTCCAAAACTAATTTTACAGTTCATAACATTTCAAAAAGTTAATGAATAAACCCCCAACATTTCCTGAGGGGAACTGACTGCACCAAATAATGTTTACCTTCTACCTGATTGCAGCAAGTCTGGGTATTGAAATGGAGAAACTAGGGAACACCCTTTGCTGCCAATTCCCAGGAACTTCCTGAGAATCCAAGGGACTGCACACACATGCTGGCAGCAGGAAATATTCACTGTGTTTATGCACAAGAGTCCTACAGCAGACTTATTTACAAGCACTTGCATTTTTCAGCTGAAAACACAACCTCAGCCTGCAGCTGCTCCAGCTGGGGAAAGCAAAACCCCCCAACCTGCTGACTCCTTTAGCTCTGTCTCCATCACTCCATCAGTTTGTTCAGAAGCAAATCAACAGTATTAGAAATGCCAGAGGCCTTCTGCAGCAGGGCTGTCAGAGTGGCTGACATTACAGAGGGTGGGGATATGTCAGCACTGCATTTTTAGAACATTTTCATGTCTTTGCAGTCAGCAGAGGCAGCTATCAAAGACTTAAAGAAAAAAAAACATTTTTAAAGTAAAATCATATCAATAACAATATACTTTCATTTGTGCATGGGCACACAGGCACAAGTTTAAACCAATTTTTTTTTTAAAAAAAGTGGTATCAATATTACAACTCCTTGTAAGAAATAAATTCTTACATCTTTGACACATAAATTTTATCTGGATGCTTCAGAAAACTCTCTTCCACTTTTAATCACCTTTTGTGCTTTTCACAGATCTTACGCTGAAGAACCCATGCCAAGAAGTGAGTTGAGCTGCCTCTGATGGGGGATGCAGCAGGATGGATAGTGCTGTCAGATTTCACTATTACCTGTTCTCTACTTAGCTAGAATTAGACATCCTTGGGTGACAACCTTGCAGAATCAGAAGGAAAATCTCCCACCATTTTTTATAAAGCTCAGATACAACTTAGTGTCAAAAAAAAAAAAAGCTTTGAAATGTAGCTTTTGAATTCTTTTAAATATTAAATTCAAACTACTGCTGAGGAGGCTGATCAGGGAGCCAAGAACTTAATGTGTGAGAGGCAGACCACTGTTGTGATTAAAAGAGGGATGTGGTACAAAAGACAAGAATGAGAAATAAAAGGGGATCTTTAACTGTCAAAGATGCCATCAAGTGCACATCTTGGTTAATACACTTAGAAATGAACTTTTTGGCAGTGACTCAGGAGAAATATTGAATATCAGTCACCAGAGGCTTCTAATCTGGTTCTTACCACACTGTTTTTCTAGACACGGATGTGGGTTGGCTTTTAATTGCCTTTTCTGCTTATTTTTCCCTTGATCTGTCTGATTTAAGATTTTAATGAACATTAGAAGCCCACCACAACACCAAGTCTTGAACTTACCAAAACTGACACAGCCACTTTAAAAACAAATATCTGCATAAACAAAGTCTAATGGTGTCTGAAAAGCCAAGCCCATAAAAGGGAGAAGAAAAACAGAGAGACCAATTCACAGTGCTAAACAGCATCAATAGCCAAGATTTAGAAAACACAAGTAAGAAAAAAACTGGATAGATGCACTTGGTATTATTATCACCATGATCAAGGGTCCAGAGGCAGGAACAGCTGTTCTGAAAAAGTATCAATTTTATCCACTAATTTAAAAGAAAACTCTCTCTGGAGAGAAATTCACCAGCTCAGACTCTCTGCACCAGTTGGCTATTTAGTGAGGGAGATGACATCTGATTTTCATGAAATCCACCTTGTGACTGCTAAGGCACCTCTTGATAGGAAGAGCTGAAAACCAGGTGTGACAGTTTTAAAGACAAACCCAAAACCTTCTCCTCCTCAATAGGACAAATAACATGAAATCCCTGGACTGATTCCTGTCAGAGACCACATTAATTCTGTCTGTTACCTCATCCCAAAATAGCCTGGCATTCTGGCACTCTCACAACACAGGAGATAAAGTGTGCCCTGCTCATTCACACTCCCAGCAAGCACCATGTGTTTCATTTAAGGCTCCTAAATGAAACAGCAAAGCCCTTCACTAAACACAGTTATTCTGGTAAGTTAGGAGAGCACAAATACTAAACAGGGTTAAACACAGCCATGTGGGGAGCACAGGAGTGGTGTCAGTATAAATCAGAGAAGGCTCCACTGATTTCTCTGGAACTAAATGCTCAGTGCAAACCTAACTAACAAAAATATCAATAAATTCAGACGATGGAAAACTATCAAAGCCAGGTTAATGCAAGTCAGGAGTAACTCATTGCATATGCATCAGTTCCACTTTAACAAAGCTTTGCATTTCAGGTAGAATTAGTAGCAATTTTCTTTCCAATTGGCAGGCACAGATGCAAGGGATTGGGTAAACAGGTTCTCAGTTATTTCAGTATAAAATTTGAAATTAAGTCAGAACACATATTGAGTTCTCTATAGTTCACATTTTTCCTGAACAAATATCACTGCATTTGCTGTAAGAACCAATACATACACAGCTTTTAGGCAAAAATACAAATAACTAAACCTCAACTGATCATTCCAGCATAAGTGGTACCAGTCACCTGCAAATTCATCTGTAACTCCAGTTGTACGTGGAAGGCACATGAATTGCTTTCTCACTCCTCTCTTATGCCATGTGTTTCTCCTGACTCTCAAAGGAACAAAAAGGAGAGGGCAGCCATTTCTAACTCTAGAAATGCAAGCTAAAATATTTCCCTTTAAGTATTCAGTACCCCAATGAGCTGTCTTTAATTGCTCAGCATCTCATTTTACTAAAGCACAATCACAAGATTACAGTCAGCAGGGTGAGAAAGGATGCTAATTCTTCAGCCACCACCAAACTTTGTGTTTTCTTGTATGAGAAAGAGAAGAATTGCTGAAACAGACATATTCCCAAGGTCTGAAAACCACAACTCCCAAACAAACTGAAACTTCAGAATTCAAGAATCCATTTAGCTTGAGCTGAAGGATTAGACAAAGAGAAGCAGTGAATGTCATGAAGGAGAAGGACAGAAAATAATGAGTTTAGAGAATCATCTCTCAGGATTCTTTGGTTTTAGTATCTGCAGATATATTAAATATATTATCACTAACATATATATAGGAAAATGTTAAATCTCAAACCTTCAGCATTCAGTGTTTTGCTCATTTTTTTTTTTCACCAGAGCATTTTGTGCAATGAAAGATTTTAATTTTCCACAGAACACAAATGTGATGCTACACGAAGTTACAGAAAGGCATAAAAACCAAAGGAGCAAGACCAGTTGACTCCATACATGTCCTAATGCCTTCCCCTCTCATTCTCTCTCTACAAAACCCATTTGATTTCTATCTGTTCCATCCCATTGAAATGAAAACAAAATAATTAAAAACGACCCTATGCAGTAGCCCATTCCCTTGTAGGAATAATTTAATTAAACTTTGATAACAACAGCTTGTTGACATGGTTTGTCACCCAGAGGACCAAGAATTGTGCTTTGGAGTGAAGATGTGTACTTTGGGTCACTCTTGGTGCAGCAAGGAACTCTTCATTCCCTTTTACACATGAATGCATAGAATGCTTTGGGGAATGTTAAGCCCTGTCAAAACAAAGCCATGGAGATTTTTAAGAAGCAGTTGTGTGAGAGAAAAGGACAAAATTTGTCAAGAGTAAGCATGAGATAAGAAAATTGAGTTTGTGTTATGCAACAGATTCAGAAAGAGGTCGTGGATTTTGCAGTAAGGGGATGTGTGGAGGCCTCCCCAGACATGCACAGTGCCTTGCTGCAGGCAAGGGCTGAGGATGCTGCAGCTCCAGGGCCACCCCAGCACCAAGATTCCCTTCCCCTGGAACCCAGTTCAGAGGGGGCTTGGTGTCTATCTGGGTTCCAGCTGGGGGGGAGTCAGGCCAACAGACTGAGCAGCTCCAGACAAGGATTGATCAGAGATCAATAATGACAAGGAACAACAAAGTCCTGGAGAAAAGCACTCAAGGCTAATAATGATCTTCCTGGCTCCTTTCAGACAGGACCATCCTCCAGCAATAACTGCACAGAAGAGCAGTATCATCATATCATTGCTTCAGAAATGTCTGATTTTAATTTAACAGGACAGAAAAACTTGAAATTTCATAGTGAATAACACTTGAAAAGATCCTGTGCTGAAAAGCCCTCAGTGAACACAACCATTTTCTAGGAAAATTCCCCAAATATTCAGAACGCAGAACCCAGCAGAGTCTGTGTCAGGTTGGACATTCAACCTATTACAGAACACAGGAATCTTATTGTTAAATTCCTTTTGGCTTGCACAGCTTTGACTCTACAACTTTTAAACCCCTGAAAGAACATGAAGTTAACATTTTAATGGCATTTCAGCAGAACCTCTTTGAAATTTGTATTAGGTCTCAATTTACCCTCTGGTAAAGCCTTTAGAAAAAAAATAATTCAAAACTTAAAAATGAAATAGTCATACAGGAACCTTCCAAAGGCAGCATCAAATAGAATAAAATATATTTTATTAATGGTGCAATTCACAAAATTACTAGTCCTGCCCACAAGAGTTACCTCCTCTTCTTGAGGCCAAATTTAGTCTCAAATAATGCAGATCCAAAGGGTAAAACAGGTAGAGAGCCCTGGAAATCACTTGATTTCAGCTGAACCTGCTGATGTACAGAGGAGCAAAGCACCCCTGCTACTGGTGTAGAAGGGCCCAGTCTTGTAAACTTCATAATAAAAGTATTTTATTTTACTTTTTATATGCACAACTGTCTGCAAACATTCCCAGTGCATGATTAGGACAAGGAAACAAAAAAAAAATGAGAAAAGAAAGTGACAGATTTACAAACATTTACACACTGAATGTGAAATTTGAAAGACTAAGGAAGCTTTTTTCCCCCCATGAACACTAACAAAGCAGCAATTACATGCAATTATGGTTTATAATATCCCTTCCATTGTCTGTTTTTTCAGGCATCAGATTCTATGGGTTTCCAAACAGTGCTACAAAACCAAATTTAAGGAGCTATAAAGTATGAGAATAATTTATCACAGAAAATATGCCAAAAACACAATTAAGAGAATTTATTGTTAATTTAAAGCATGACTGCAGCCAGGTTAATACAAAAGCCTGCAGTTCAATATTCATCCCTGGCTTCCACATCTCACAGCTGCAGAGTCAAAGGTTCTGCTAGACTTTTAAAAGTATCATCTGACAGACCAGAATCATGGACCCTCCAATAATTCATTTCAGGAGGGACCTCTGGAGGTCACCTTGCCCAGACAGGGCAAAGCAGGACCAAAACTTGAGGTTTATGGTCCTAAAGCAGTGATTATCTGAACATTAAGCTGATTGCATTGTTTGACCTCAAGATGCAATTTTTTTGAAGGAGTTTTATGTCTCTTGTAGCTTCCAACATCAGAGAAGAAATCAGGATTTGTTGTTTAAAAGTTTAAACGAATCTTCTGAGAACTGCAGTCATTAAATGTATTTAAAATACATTTATTCTAATAAATGTATTAAAATAAATTCTTTATTTGTCTCTCCAGCAAATGGACAAGAATAGAGGGTTAAGAAAAGGGATGGGAGGTGAGGATACAGGGGGAAGGAAACAATTCCAAGCTAGTTCATCTTGCTGCCAGAGGAAAGAGGCAAAAGAATCAGTCTGAAATGGGAAAGACCAAGCAGAGCTCATGCATTCTCACTGCACATTGCTCTCTGCATGCTTCTCACTTCATGAGCAATGTTCCTAGGACAGGCAAGGCCACATCCTGGTAAAGCTGAGGGTATCTCCTATTAGTTAGGGCAGCAGGAACACTTCAGAGCAGTTGGGGTGCTTGATGACTGAGGAGGTTTGGCTGGAGAAATCATCTTCCTTTAACCTTTATTGAAATAATGGAATTTAGCTCAGGAAAGATTTCTATTGAGAGCCTGCATAGTTCAGAGGAGGCAATTCAGGAATACAATTCATTCACCACTGAGCACATGCCTCAGTGGGCAGCATTGTTGCCTGCTTGGAATGCAGCTTGTTGGAAGAATTCCCTTCTCTAGAATTCCCTTCTCTCTCCCTTTACTTGCTTTGCTAAGCCTTGTGTAATGCATTTACTCCTTTGGAAAAGAGAGAAAAAGCAGTGGTAGAACAAACAGTCCAGCCCAACAGTCCCAGACTGACCCCACTGCTTTACCTGCCCAAGAGAACACATGGGGCAGGTAAAGTTAAATTTATTTCTTGGTTTGTCTTATGGTAAAATTAATCAAGCATTCGAGTCATATTCAGAAAAACAACTTCAGTGACTGCAATTACTAATCTGCAATGCTAAACCCTGCTTTCACAAGCTGTCTTGCATGTGGCAGCTCCTAATCCTTCATTCAGAGCTCTGCAAGGTCAAAGGCATAGATGAGATTACCAGGTCAGGGCTCTTGGAGAGCTCAGTCTGAGAGACAGTCAATTTGAACCAGATGGTTCTGTGTAAAGACCAAGCAAGATAAAGGGCACTATTGGAATATAAATGCTTATTATTATTCAAGTAAACAGATGGGGAGGTCTCTGCCAGACCAGGGCCACTTGTAAAACATTTTGGAATTTCATAGTTGCAAAGCCTGAATTTTGCATGGTAAAATGAAACACTAAATAACTTGTAGAGTAATAGGACTGAAAGGAAATGTTTTCTTCATAGAGGTTAAATGCCATGGATGGTAGAAATTAAGACAAAAGTAATATTTCTAGTACTGGAAGGAAGAGTGTTTTGCAAAACATTACAAGCTCATTTCCATTCTGGTCCTTGAATTTGATGGCACATGCAGTTTGCCATCCAGCACAACTTCTACATGCAAAATGCCTCAGTCCTTATCCAAGCACTTGTCAGAAATGAGTTTGACAAGTTCTTTTTCTTTCCAGAATGCCAGGCTGATTTTCACACTTAATTCATTGCTCACGGTGTCTACAAGAGAAGATTTAACACACCCAAGTGTCAAAATGTGCTGCCATGGAAATAGAAGGAAGAAACCTCAACGTGGCATGTGTGCATTGACTCTTTATTGGCTGACATGATCCACCATTAATACAAACTCACCTTAATAGAGTTGTTTTTTCTCTCAAAGGAGAAGAAAAGTAATCCAGATTTGGATGAATAGAAGCAGTTCCATTCTGTGAGAGTAACTCCACCTAAGTGTGAGTGCAGTCCTGGAACTTTAAGTGGGAAATAGAAATCTCACATAAACTTCCCTCAGTAGAGTCAGAGCCCATCTTAGATACTTAAGACATGGTTCTTATTATTTTCTTTTAAAAGACACAGAAGGCAGTGTTACACATTTCAGCTGGAATTAAGTTTAAACTTAAACATAACAAAAATGTTTCAGATTGGCAGATCTTAGATGTTGGCTCAAGTATTCCTGAGCCCCTTTTCTGAAGATTTGTTACAAATTATTTTAAAAACTGGTAAATTCAACTGTGAGTAGCTAAGCAGGAGAGCCTTGCACTTTCAAGCAGCTTCCCATCACATGTTGGCTATTACACAGGATTTACCCTGTGTGGGCTCCTCAGTGTAAGTGGTTAAAGTAACAAGTTACATTTAGTTAGAGAATTCTTGTACTTGATTATAGGGAACTGAGCAGTTCCTTAAGGCATTCATGTGGGTGGGCAGTTAGAAATTTGAATTTCAAAGGAAAACATAAGAGATGAGGTTCCAAAGGACTGACAGAATAAACAATTGGCTTGTGTTAATGAAATAACAAGGCTAAACTCTTCTCTGTTACTTTTTAACGTGTAAAATGTTTGACCTGTTTTGCATTTGTATCACTTTGTATCCCAGATATTTTCCTGGTCTCATTACCATGGTAATCTGCATACCTAAAGTCTTCAATGTATTTCTCTTTGCATACTGGGAGACCCAAGTGTTAACATCACTCACACCCCTTACCCAGAGACTGAGAGATTTCTTTCAGATAAGAGGCAAAATACAGCACAGGATGTTGAAGCCACCCATCTGAAGAGCCACCTCCCAATCCCTTTGTGGTGCTGGAAAGAACAAAGGAGAGCAGAAGAGGCCAAGCAGAGCTACCCTGAAGTGTTCTCAGTGTGTCCACCAACACCTGACACTGGGGGTAAAGCTGGGGAAAAGAAAATGTCTGATTATTGGACTTTGCTTACTGTCTACATCCACTGGACCCCACCATGATTCAACCCAGGCAGCAAACACCAGCTCTGCAGCCCACCTGTTCAACACCTCTTCTCATCTTCTGAAAGAAAATTTTGAGTGGAAAACATTTTCTCCATATACTTAAAATATTCCAGTCCTATCCCTTTTCCTTTGCAAGGAAAGGCTTAAAAGCCTTTTGCAAGAAGGCTTAAAAAGTAATCTCTGGCTGGTTGACTAGCTTAGAAATGAATGATTAAGGGAAAAGATTTCACAAAGTTAATTTTTTTCCAACTCCCTTGAAGGTTACTGTGTATAATCTCTCATCCCTAGATAGATCAAGTGCATTTTATTTGTATTTATAAAAATACTCATCCATTTAAGAGTGTTTGCTGCCAGAGAGAATAAAAGCTGAATGTAAATTGGATTCATGCAGCCCCTTTCACATTCAAGGTACTTTTATCCACTTTATATTAATGAATTCAGTGCCATCACCATGAGGCACACCCATGCAGACAAGCAGAGCACAGTCCCAGGCAGCTTTGCATAAAGTCCTCAGCTTCTGAGAACTTGGCAAAAGTTTGGAAAGGCCACAGCACTGTCACCTCTGCAAGGACCATTACATTGCTGGTTCTGTGCTGTGTTACCAACAGCAAAGGCCTTCTTCCAGTCCTTTACATCTGAGTGAGCTCCTATGAACCATCAGCATCTTCCAGTTTTGATGGAGCTGGGAAATTGAGAGCTGGATTCATGTCCTGAATTTGTCACAGATTCATGGTGTGAACTTGGGCGTTTCACCTAATCTCTACTCCTCATTCAGGAACTTCCTATTTCATTTCAGAGGAATCCTTTTTCTCCAAGACCCTTGAAAACTGTTAATCAGTTGCATTTCTAGAGCATCATCCACTTTTCCTCTTATCTCATGTCTGTATCCAACTGTTGTCAGCTGGCTTATCCTTACTGTAAGCTCTTTTGAGGCTAAAACCCCGTTTTGGTTCAGTTTGGTGAGAAAATAAACTCTTAGGCAGTATCACAAATCCTAACACCACTGCCAAGATTTAATGAGCATCTGAAGACAAGAAATCTTGGCACCAAAGCTGAGCTAGAGTAATTCATCATTAACAATATACAGTGGCATGGCTTGACAGAACAAATATTCTTACCCTGCACTTGGCTCTTCCTCTACATTCCATTTTCTTTCACACATTCCCCACCTTGAGAAGCTCTGCACTGGTTTGAGTCAGAGGAGCAATGAAAAGGCAGTGTACAGCCCTGCTGATAAGTAGGGGTAAACCTGAGTATAACATCAACCTCTATGTCTAGGCCCATGCTTTCAAAAAAGGACAAA
The DNA here is from genome assembly GCF_036169615.1 of Heliangelus exortis. Taxonomy (NCBI): domain Eukaryota; kingdom Metazoa; phylum Chordata; class Aves; order Apodiformes; family Trochilidae; genus Heliangelus; species Heliangelus exortis. Next base: position 1,592,006 of record NC_092451.1, on the reverse strand, counting down.
GCTTTTTACCTATTATTTTCATTTCTGAGATAGAAAATGAAGTCTCTTTTTACTATTCAGCTAATCCTCACACTGTCTTGGAGAAGAGACAGGTTTTTGTCACTTTTTCATGCTGATAAGACTCATATCAAAGTTGTGGGGGAATGAATTGCAATTTTTCAATTTAAGAGACTGCTCATATCAGCCAGAGTATTAGTTAAACAAATCCCTAGTGAAACAAGAGATAAGGAGCAACATATTTGTGTATTAAATAGAAGACATGTTTCCTGGGCTATAGCAGCAAATAAATACATTAAAATTTCTTCCAGCTTTCATTGTTAATAACTTACTAAATAGTGCAATTAATGTGATACCCAACCAATTAGGCTGAAACAACTACTTGCTCTGGTCTACACTTAACATTGATGATACGTTGACAAAGATTTCTCAAGCAGGGATTTCTCCAGGGAATTTACTTGATCTCCACACCATAACACTTTGCTGTCAGTACTTGTCAGGTTTGAGTCCTGCCTACATTAATAGAGATACCCAGAACCACTGTAGAGCCACAGTATCCACAGGTTTTAAATTGAATTCACACTGCTGTCCATTTACTGGATTATACTTGTCTTATATCTATTTTTATACCACTGTACTGTAGCTTTGTACAAGTTTTTCTAGCCCGTTGCAAATTGCTTTTTTAAAAAAGGACAAATTGCTCCTAATTGAGTAGAACTTGGTGCTACTTCTTACCAAGAGGGTTCAGACACAATCTGTTTTCCCTACCAAGGTGTTTACCTTGCTATTGAGAGCAGAATTCCAGGGTTCTGTTCCAAACTCCACTTTTTTTTTTCAGGTATTACAGTGGAACAATTATAATTAAAAAAAAAAAAAAAAGAGAAATAGCATTGGAATTATAGGGAATAAAGTTTTGAAAGCACATATTTAAGAGAAACTTCTGTGTCACTATCAGATGCTGCCAGAATACTGTGTCTCACTGTCATCAGCAGTCAGGATGTCACCTGTATGCCATGCCACCACCTTACCTTCATGCTTTGTATAAGCTGGGGCCAGGGGAATTATTACAGAGCCTTTGTGAAGTACCCAGCATTGTCTGCTGTCAGAGACCAGGCACAGGGGCACAGAAATCATTGTACTGGTTCATTCTATTTCCCTTTATAGCACTTGGCTTCTCAGTAACAGTCTGGCTCTTCCATTTGAGGCTGAAATGAGAGCCCTCAAAGCAGTGAGGGATGTCAGGAAACTGACAAAGGGGATGGACAGACACAGATGTTGGTGTCTTCTGAAGGTGCAGCCAGGGCAAGGTGATCTACAAATTGCTCCTTTTCAATGCCATGTGGGCAATCTTAATTTAATCCACTGATGAAAGGGTCCCTGCCTGCTTTGGTGGTCAGGGGTTTATGTGTGGAGAGCAAAAGGATTAGAGCACTGCAACTAAAAGTCTGCAGTGCAGACCTGCTGAATGAAAAGCTGTGAAATGTACCTCTGGTCTCTCCCTAAATCAGTAATCAAAGCCATCTATTGCTGGCTTTAGGCCACTGAGTTCATGGGGTAGAAAGCTATTTCCAGGGTTTACCTCCTCAGAATTCAGTGTTTTAAGAAGCAGAAGGGTTAAAAAGAAGTGTTAAACATTGTTCTCTGTCAGGCAATTTCCCTGTGTGAAATAGCTAACACAGTGGTCATTTTTAAGACTAACAGTAGTTTTCATTATCCAGTTATTCTACATGCTCTCAAATAGCTGGAGTTGTGACATTCCAGTCCCTGTCACTCTCTGGTTATAACCTGGCTGGTCCTCAGCTCAGAGGTTTGTCACACAACCATGTGCACTCATCTGGATAAAGGACTTGGATCCTCACGGAGACAAACTCAATTTCACACTGGTGATACAAATACAGAAGAGCAGCAGCAGCCAAACAGCTTCCCTTGGAAAACCTGATTAAGTGATGCCACCAGCTTTTTTCAGAGACTAAAGCTGTACTTTCAAGTGTGAGTGCATCTGGGCAAGGCACAAAAAACCTAATGGGAGTGATCTGATACTCAGAGTTCATCCTGTCACTGAAAGAGGCAACGTTAGGGCCCTTTCTCTAAACATGGTTATGACACTCCTTACAGAAAATGAAGTAGTAGAGGAGGGAAATACAAGGAGAGAAATATTAGAGACAGTTTTTTCATTTCACCCATTACAGTCCAAAAATAGGGATTTCAGCAGGTACAGCCTCAATTCCTAGTGAAATGGAACTGCTTTATCCATATTATCTTATTGCATTAGGTTTCCTGCAGATATCTATTCTGACCTTTAACAGTCTGATAATCCATGCCAATGAATGACACATCATCCATCAGTTTCCTGATAAATGCTGATCTAGGAGATGGAAGCAGACAGATGCTGCCTCTGGCATCAAGCTTTTCCACTTCAGAAAAAGAAAAAAAAAAAAAAAGAAAAGAAAAAGCCCCACAGTAACACCCAGGCAACACTGGTGAAATGGCTTCACATGCTGAGAAATATCAAGTTGTTTGGGATGGCTCCAATACTGGTGGGAAGGACAATGAGTTCACAGAGTAAATGATGAACTCTCTGCCAAATTGATCTGAAGAGCAAAACCTCCTCTGGGCTGGGGCTCCATGGATGTTCAGCCCTAGCTGGAAGTAACCCCCAAAACCTCTGGGCTGGGGCTCCATGGATGTTCAGCCCAGCTGAAGTAACCCCCAAAACCTCTGGGCTGGGGCTCCATGGATGTTCAGCCCAGCTGGAAGTGACTCCAGGTGCTCATCCTGGACGAGATCTTCCATGAGACATCTGCAGCCCCTGGTTCCACACAGCACAGAACATGTTCCAGCAAGTTCTGGTCCCAGGGTATTCCAGATTCCCTCTCCCCACATTCACCTGAAGAGCAAACCTGACCATTTGCATTCTCGTGCCTAACCTGAAATTTACTCCTTTGTTACCTCTTCACTTCAGTGGTAATTCTTTCAAATTTTTTAGTGGTTCTACCACCAAGCTGTTCAGAACTGAACCCCTTATTTCAGGATTCATGAATACAGAGATTCCTCTGTTCTAAACAACTGGAGGGGCTTCATTACAATTTTTCAGAAGTTATTTTGGTATGGCTTGATTAATTTATTTGAATGACTGCTGTATTTATTTAGGGCTGGATTTGATTTGGAGACTTAATGTTCTTTACAAACTAAATCTTCCACAGTTACCACAGTGGGGTTTTTTATTTATATTTTCTTCTCTTTTTCTGGCTATTTAGAATAAACTGCTTTCCACCATCCAAGGAGAAAATCTTTCAAAACTAATGACCTTGTTAAGTGTTCACTCATCACAGTAAAATGTCAAACAAGGTACTTTGAGGTAGTAGAATCGGATGGCAAATGTATCTTTACATTATTATCTAGGGAAAAAACCCAACAAACCCATACCTAGAGGTAGGGCTGTCAATTCCATGCATTTAAATGTCATTCTTGTCCATTTCTTGGCATTTTATGTCAGGTTGAATATAACAGGCACCCTACCAGCCTAAGTTAACAGGGCTGCTTCTAGAACTAAATCTTGTTTTTCCTTGGAATACTGTGCAATTGCAGATATTTTTCCTGAAAAATCCTCAGGATCAAGGTCTTAGTTTTTTTAGTTTTATTACAGATAAATTTAGTTGTTTTTTTTAGATTTAGTAATTTTTTAAGATTTAGATTTAGTTTTGTTATAGATTTTTATATAAGCACTCATGTCTCAGGGGATACAGCTCAGCCAGGATAATTGTTAGTTTTCCCACCTAATGACCAATGAGCACTAAACATACAAACATGTATTCCAACACCCACATATTCTTGAAAAGTTATTTTCTGGTATGCAAGCACCCACCCATTCTTGTCTCAAGGTGTGCAGGCAATGGTGTCCTTGAAATTGGGTGAAAAACCAAAATCTTTAGAGATCTTTAAGAGGTTTTCAGTGGGAATGGTTTAGAAGAAGGAAAAAAATGAAGGATGGAAAATCAGGGCTTTACAAATCCTCTTTTCTCTGTTGGGAGTACTGGACTGTTAAGACTACAACTATTCATGCAATTTTTTTATGGCAAACAACTCTGGGCCCAAATACCTTTGTTCTTGGCAGATCTGCAGATTCAGAACTTTGTTACTTGACCCATCTCCAGAGCTGAACATAATTGAAGTTAGGTTGTAATTAAATTCTTCAGCATTACATGCAAGTGTAATGTGTTAATAAAAAAGTAATTGCACCTTCATTGTTTCAGCAGGTTTGGCTTAATTAAATGGCAGTTATATTTCTCTCTACTTATTCACCCTCAGTGAGGGCTCTCCTTACCATCTGCTGATATTTAATTAATATATGCTAAATGTCCTACTTTATTATTAAATCTCATCTAGAAGTGTCCTTAGTAACTCAGTATAGAACTGCCTTTATTGCAGGAGAATGAGCAGGGACCTTGCACTGTATTTAAATAATTTAGATAATAGAAGGCTCATTAATGAAAAAGGGGTGTTATCTTTTCTCTTTCCCTCTAGAAATGAGCAAAAAAAGAGACCACAATTCCAGAAAAGCAATGAAAACTTGTAAATTTCCCAGAAATAAAATTTATCTAAAAATCATTATGCACTACCAGATCTGACACAAGGCAACCCCACTAATTGTAATATTTGTGTTGCTCTACATCATGGGAGAAAACACCAGATATAACTTTGGATTTGTGACTAAAATAGAGATAAGTCTTACTCTCCAGTAATGAAAGATTTGCACTGGAACATAATGTGAAGTCAGCCTGGATAAACCTTGAATTTTTTAAGATCACTTCTCTGACAGGTTTATTTTTTCCCCTTTGCAAAATATCACCAAGGAGATTTTACATATATTATTGCATAACTCAGCATGTTGGTTAAAATATCCCTCCATATGAAAGATGGATAAAAAATAGTAAGATATAAATATGACAGAATCAGGATAAACTCTTATGCCTCAGAAATAAACACAAAAGCCATGATTTTTAAAATTGGCCATGGGTGAGAGGAAGAAAAGGATCAGAGCATCTCATCATGTCTATCATCTATTTGGCATCCAAGCCCAAAGAGAAATGGGAATCTGAAGTCAATTAATTCCATCACTGTCACTATTTCCTCACAACCTCACATCCTGCTGAGGCAGAGGTGCAGCTGTCTCCAGCAGAACCAGGATCTCACCTCTCAGAGACCTCTGCAATATTGTCTCAGATTATCACCCAAGCAAGCAGGTTAATTATTTGCCAGCTAAGATCATGACAGAGTTCTACTGTACACAGGGTTTCTTTGCCTAACAAACTGTCCAAGTAGAATGGTGGTGGAGGAAAAATTAATGGAGGGTGTAGAGATCAGAAAATTATTTAAACTTCCTCAGAAAATTATCAGAATGAACTTTAGTGAAACCAGAATTTAAATCAGAAGCAGTATCAAAGTCAAAACCAACTCAAATAACCTGCTTCAGTTGCCCTTTGGGATGGTGTTTAACAAAAGGTATTAAACCCAGGAAGAGTTATGAAAGCAGATACATTAATTTAAAATATTATCTGTTTTCCAAAGTTTCTTTTCTGTCTTTAAAAAATACTGACTTTAGCTTTTTCTTTATAATTCTTTCTCATATTATTTTGGCAAAGCTGTTACATAGCATATTTCACACTGAATAGAAAAGGCAAGTACTTCTCACCATTATTTATCATCTTGTACATGAAAACAATTAAGAGGGTGTGAAGCTGCCTCTGCTTGTATCTTACAGGCCATCACTGAGATAAATAGAAAAATTTCCACTGACTTCAGAAGGCTTCAGTTCTCTCTGTATAAATAAATATAATTCCCAATGCTTCATTTCCCCTTGAATGATTACACTTTTAATAAGTCATGCATTTAAAAAGGAAGGACATAGAATTTTAATAAGTAACTTCTCTCAGGGCACCTTATGAAGAATGTAATTAGATAAACCTATTAATAGCTAAACTACAAAGCAGTGATAAACTGAATGTCCATTCAGAGCAGGACTGTACAGGCTGCAGAAAGTCAGCGGTCTTCAAATGATCACAACAGAGGTGGATTTCATTTTGTTTGCATTTTAACCAAACAGCAGTGGCTCTCTCAGCTCAACCCTGCTAATGCTGCCCAACCTCACGTGGGTATTTATGGTCTTACCTCTGGAGAATTCTCTCTAAACAGGTTCTGGAGCAGCTTCCACACTCCTGAGGCAAATTACAAATGAAATCCATGAAGAACTGGCAAGCAACTCTAAAGAACTGGTGATGTTACAATACCTTGCAGATGGCTTACACTAAATAATCTGATACTCAAGTTGAGGCTTGGTAGAATTTCCCTGATGAGCTTCACTTGATGTGCTTTGGGAGTCTCCTACATTGCACATTAATGCCAGAAACTGTTGGTTTTTATTCTGCTTAATTCATTACTATGTTTTCCTTATGCACCTCCTACTCTCTAGTAGTACAGAAATGTTTCATTTCCAGATATAAACCCTGGATACTGGTGGCTGCTCCAGTCAGTAACTGGGCATTAATGCTGGCAGGAGAGTGACTTCGTGTACCTAAATACTGGCACATTTAATTAAAACTTAAGAAAACTTTGTGATAGCAGCAGGAACTAAGAAAAGAGCAGGAAAATAATTGAGAAATAGTAAGAAGGTATTGTGTGTATATATATGGAATGTATGTATATATATATGGAAAAGTATTAACAGAACAATTGCAAGAGACTACTAATCTCCTTAGTAAGTGATTTTCATCCTGGAGTTTTGCCATTTTTTAGCAGCCTCCTTTAGAAGGAAATGAGTAATATATTTATTTCAATTTGGTGACCTGTGATTGTGCTGTATTTTAAGCAAACAATTGGTACATTTCCATTCACTCTTTTGTCTGGATAACACCCTGTAAAATAGACCTAATGCTTTTAGGAATGGCTTCCACTTCTTCCTTTTCACCTGCTTCTTCCTCTGCTCCTTAAAAGGTTCAAACAACCCCATGTTGCTCCACAGTTCATCCAAAATAGGGATTCTTAGCCATGCAGTTCCAAAATGGGCCTCTTGTACAGCAGGAAGGAGATAACTTCATAAACAGCCTGGCACAGTAATGTTAAGTAAGAGACACAGAGTGACTCCCAAATGAACACAAAACCATTAATGACATTTCACATCCTTACCCATTTTCATAAGGATCACTGGTTTTGAGGGAACACTTAAAGATAATAAACTTGATTTAATTATCTAATATGAATAAGATGAGGATTAGGAGCTGATTAAAATGCTTGCAGAAAATAGTTACGATTAAATGAAGTAATCCTCCAAGAAACCTGCAACAGATAAGCTCTGCTCTGGAGATTGCACCCAAGCTTTCAGCAAGGCTTCTTGCACAGTTTTTGTCAAGAGCCCAGATTTATTTAGGAATCCAAAGGGATGTGACCTGCAAGCACACAAAATGAGAGTGTAGAGGACAAGGTAAGATCTATTCCCCAGCCCATTTCCTCCAGTATTTAATAAAAGTGTAGACATTTAAGAGCTTCTGCAGCTGCAATTTCAATGCAGAATTTTCTGTAAGGTCTTTTATTAATTAATATCTTATTTACCAACTCACTGAGCAACTGCCCTCTAGCTTGCCCTATTCCAGCTTTAAGAGCAGCTTCACAAAGTTATTAGAAATTATACATTTTCCTATTGCCCTTTCTCTGTTTTCTTCATTACTTTGAGCCAGCAGAGAGACACTCTGCAGGGTGCTCCATGATGGGAATATTTCCCTGCAGCACATTTTCCTAATTGAAGATTATTTCAGGAATGTCAGCTCTGCAAGGCTGAATGCAGGGAAGGCTGCCCCATGGCTCCTTGAGCCTCAGCTACAAACTGAGCAGCAGGTTTGGCTTGGCAGATCCTCACAATTCTGTAACATCTTTCTGGTTCCCAGGTCACAGATGAGGGTTTGTAGGGAATGATTTGAGGGCAAGGGATTTTTACCTGCCCCTTACATAAAAACAGAAGGTAAAAGGCAGCAAACAGTCAGGTTCTTACCTTTAGTATTAAGTTCCTGACTTAACTTGCAGAGAGAGCAAAATGAGAACAATAAATGTGGGTCCTATATGGTTTGGTAGGATTGAAGCTTGATGTGTGGCAGTAGAAATTATGACAGAAAACAATTCCTTTCTTCTAACACTAAAGAAACCATATAATGATAAGCAAATCAATTATTTATCCATGATACCACTCTTCCATTTCACTACATTTTTTTAGCATTCAAGCTTCCACAGCCTGAAATAAGCAATGTTTGATTTGTCTGAACAAATGGATTGTGTTTAGAAAAGGAGGAAATTCAATGGTATTTTCACCATCTTTTCATGCTTTTTTCCAGTCATTACAGTTCTCCTCTTCCCTCACTTCTCTTGCCCCAATTTTTTGTTGCAATCATGTTTTAAGAAAGTCCATAATGAGGTTTTCACTTGAAAAAAACCTGGGAATTTCATACATTTCATCCTTCTGGAGAATCTTGTCAAACATAAATGGAGGTAGAAATTTTTATTCCTGATGCATACCACTCCAGTTCTTCTGATTTCCTTGTAGAATATTTGTTCTCAGTTAAGTTTTATGATTCTTGCACAGGAGAAGAGTTTAGTTTTAACTTGGCATCCCCACCACCAGCCACGCTGTGTAAGATGCCAGTTCAAATCCATCCTCCTTTATTAAGCTCAGCTAAAGCCCTAAAGAGCTTCTAAGTGCAGCAATGGGTCCCTGGAGAAATGGGACAGTGTTATTTGAATATAATTCAGAGAGTCAGACAATCAGCCTCTCTGTCACCAGGCAAACAGTTTAGCTGTGAGTGATGCTTGTGAACAGCAATAATTTAATGGCATGCTGAAACCCCAGTTCCAGTGTTCCAGTCCTCCTGATTTGAACTCCTGTGAAGCAGGGCTGCAGACAACTTGGGCTGCTTTGTATGGCTGAATGTCAGAATAACTCAGAAGAAAGAGAATTCCAGCCAGAGCATTGCGTGCAGCAAGTCCAGTCTGAAAGGAGAGTTTCTGGAGCAAAGGCTCAGAGCTCTTGCAGTAAGCACTCACCCCAGTGCAAGGTTCTCCTGGCAATATTCCCTTCACCTCCAGCATCACAACTGACTAAAGCAAACCCTGATGAGTCCCTTAATCCTGAATCCTTAATTCCTTTTTAAGCAATGGGACAGAGTGACCATGCATATTTTCAGAAGAAGCCTTCCCAGTGTCAGAGCACAGAAAATAACATATTGGAAGCAGAGAACATATGCTTCATTCAGTAAATTCAGATCTTAGCATAAGCACTAGTGCAAAAGTAATAGGGAAAAAAAAATTGTTCAGGTAACCCTTTCACTGAACCCTCTATCTTCTGAATTGCCTTTTGAAAACTGCCTGTTTTCTGCCCACTTTTCCCCATATCTCCATGTCTGGGTGAAGGGGCTGCAGAGCTGGAATTACTGAGTGCAGTCTGGAGGCTGAAAGTGCCCTCATCTGGAGTGCATTAATACAAACTGAACGTTTCTCCAGCCTGCAAATCCTCAACCTTTATTTATTTTAATGCAATTTGCAAGATGCTCTTAACATTTAACTTATTGAACTTGCACTTAATATCTTCTCTCAATTGCATTAGAAGGTAGCAGTGTAGTCATCTGTGCAGAATCCCAGGATCAAGGTCCTGGTTTATATGATACCTCCACTCCTTGCTAGCCATGTAGAACCAACAGCATTCACAAAGCTGGCATGGCACTTATCCTTTTTTATGTCACAAATTAAATAGACATGCTTCACTGCTGCAGCTCAGCAAACTGGAGTGAAAATTCACCCTTGAATGTACAAATCAATTTTGGTTTATATTTTGCTCCTGGATGCTGGGCTATGACACAGACAAACACAGCATTGCCTGACAAATATCTTGGAGAAAAGAGGGAGGATAAAATATGGTGGAGAGGGGCGAGGCAATTCCTCTGTGTTTTCATTTACAAGCTGTTTACTAAAACATCCAGCATGCTCTGGTGATTGGCATTATCTGAAATATGTGCACAGCAGCTGGGCAGAGATGCTGCCTTCCCTTTACCCCCTCCTCATTCCTATTTCCTTGTAGATAGCAAGCAAATGTCTTCCCTTTCAAAGAATATTAAAACCCAGTAATGGAAGGGAGCAGAAAGCCTAGCAGGCTGGCCATTCATTCCCTATGAATCATCCTATAATTCTTACTTTGACAATTGGGCCTCATATATTTTCATATTGGTGTTGAAAGAAAGCAACTCAATCCATCCCTTAACAGCTCCCTGTAATTTCAGCTCACTCTTCTGTATGAAGCTAACTTGGGTGAAAAAGGATAGAGGCAGATGAATTTCAGGTTTCAGAGCCAATAAAATGCACAATAATCTTAATGTTTGGGTGTCACTGAGCTGCAAGCACCTTTTATATTAACTGATAAAACACTAATGTTGCAAGAGATGCTTTGAGTTTTAAGGAGATTTTCTGAACTCCTTTGCAAACTTTAAGTTACCCAGGATGCTTTTTGTCTGGCAAGAGGCCTGGCAATCTGTACCCTTTAGGTTATCACATATTTATATTCTTACAGCACTCAAAATATTCAACTGACATTCAACATTATATTTCTACTTGTATAAAAACACAGTACATTCTGTATGCTGGAAGACTTGCAATCTGAGTCACAAAGGAAGAGTAAGAGGTGGGAATAAGCTAGCAGCTCTTTGAGCTAAATCCTTCTCTCTATTTTACATTTTTCATGCTTGCAGGTACTCAAATACAGGGATTTTCATTTTCAAACTTGCACCAGATTCTTTAAAACAAACACTATTAGAGAACTAAAATCTTCTTTGCAAGGTCAAAAGCAAACTGGTGAGCCACCTAAGCAATCTCTGCTCCCCAGTCTAAGCTACAAAAGCTTCAATAAGCTCTTGGGAAGTACCAGCACTGGAAGGTGCAGCTGCACAGGACTCTTCTCAGTTTTCCAGTCACAAGAGAACAAATAAATTATAAGAAATTTTAAGAAGAGTGAAAAAGTTTGTGCAAGCTCTCTTGCTTCAGACCAGGCCTGCTCTAAACAAGCCTCATGTCCTGTCACAACACTGTCATAGAATCATAGAATCATAGAATCCTAGGGGTTGGAAGGGACCTGGAAAGATCATCTAGTCCAACCCCCCCTGCCAGAGCAGGGCCCCCTAGAGTACATCCCCTAGGAACGTGTCCAGGGGGGTTTTGAATGTCTCCAGTGAAGGAGACTCCACAACCCCCCTGGGCAGCCTGTTCCAGGGCTCCGTCACCCTTACAGTAAAAAAATTTTTTCTGATATTCAGCTTGAACCTCCTATGCTCCAATTTACACCCATTACCCCTTGTCCTATCACTGGTCACCACTGAGAAAAGCCTAACTCCATCTCCCTGACACTCACCCCTTACATATTTGAAAACATTGATGAGGTCACCCCTCAGTCTCCTTTTCTCCAAACTAAAGAGACCCAGCTCCCTCAGCCTTTCCTCATAAGGGAGATGTTCCACTCCCTTAATCATCTCAGTAGCTCTGTGCTGGACTCTTTCAAGCACTTCCCTGTCCTTCTCGAACTGAGGGGCCCAGAACTGGACACAATACTCCAGGTGTGGCCTCACCAATGCAGAATAGAGGGGGAGGAGAACCTCTCTCAACCTACTAACCACAGCCCATTCTGCAGTAAAGTTTGGTATGAAAGGGTGAGAATGCATTACTGTCTGAGATTTTTCCATGAGACAGTTGGGTAAGGATTTGGGACAAGATCTCCTGCTGGTACAAGTCAGAATAACTCAGCTAAACTCAATACAGTCACATCTGCTGACTCTTGGAGAATACCTGAGGCTCTCACTCACAGGCACTGAGCTGGCAGTGTTTGCATTTGCCCAGTTAATGGTGTGGTATCTGCTGATTATCACTTGTAAAATTTATTTAAAGTCATGATGAATTTGGCACAATATTTTGTTATTTTGCTCTCCTAATGTTCAAACAAAAGCTCTCAGCCACTGCGTGGCAGAGCACAGAATTGTGAGGAATAAAGGAAGAGTTTTTCCTGATGTCACTGCTCTCCAAAGGAAACAAACATCATTGGGATTAAATGGACCAGCAGCTTTGTTTCTCCTACCTGCCTGCACTTTTGCCACCATCCTTTGTTTTTTGTGTTCCCTCACCAGTCCAAGAATCCCAGTCTCAATAGATCAGCCTAAGTAATATTCTTCATCTGCAAGGTCAGTTCCTTGGCTTGAATTTTTAGGCAAATGCAGACATAATGGCATCTCAGGCAGGGTTAAGATGTGCCTCTCCTTTCCTCTCCTTCCCACCCATCACCTCCCACAGCCACTTTCCATGCTGCATTCAGCTGCAGTGCCAGTCCTAGCACCAGGAGGCTTTTCAACGGATCATAAAGAATGTGATAATAACAAGAAAAACAGCTTCCAGGAAGAGAGGGGGAGAGTTATGGAGGTGGTGGAGATACAGAGATGCTCTCTCCTGTAAACTGCCAGCCACGCTGCCCTGCCCATAAAGCAGGACTTCCCAAGAATATCAAACACACTTGAACAAATGGAGAGTCTTTTTTGATTCCCTACTTACAGGAAATCAATTCAGAGATTAGAAAACAGATAGGACTTGTTTTTCACACTGCAGGATTTCTGCAAACAGATCAGAAGAGGAGAATTAGCAATATTAAATGCTACCTCTTAAGCAGGCTCAGCTCATTCATTGCCAAGTTCGTAGCAATCCAGTTCAGTGCCTGCAAGAGAGCTATCAATCACAAAAACACTTGCTTTTCTATCTGTGCTAAAATCCATATACTTCCACTCTATTTTCTGTTTTATTATATTTGAAGCCACAGTTCCATAGATCATCTGGATATCTTTAGTGCAGCCATCATCATTTCATGAGATGGAATTACATATATGAAATCTCTACCCAGACCACACATCTACTGTGCTTATCTTACACACAGATTTACCTGGCAGGACAAAAATCAGGAGTCCCAGCAGGCTGAAACTCTCCTCCTTTCTCTTTCTCCTTTTTTTGGCCCCTTTCACCCCAGCTGGCACCCTGTGCTCACACTCACATCAATGCCCAACAATGCTATCACATCACTCCTTCCCAGCTGAAACTTGGGATGAAGCCACTCACAACCAGCTCTGTTTGGCTGTGTCTGGCACTTCCTGAGGGAGGGATCTGCAACCTCCAGTTCCTGGACAGAATATGAATCCCATGTTTTGCAAAATGAGGACTGTGTTTCTAATCCTTATAACCTCACAGAGATGTCTGAAAGCACTGCCTGAGCACAGTCTAGAGTCTAGAAAGCAAGTAAGAACTTAGCACTTGGAAAAAAAAAAAGAAACCACATAAAAAGTTTATAACCCATAGCTTTAAAATATCAGAGCTTGGTTAATACTGTAGATTTCATTAATTCAAATTCAGGACTACTACTCAAATAAAATTTAGTGAAGAGCAGTCAATTTCATAAATAACAACTGATAATTGCATGCTAACCCCTTTTCCCATGTCTTTTAAACTGAATTTATGCTGGAAAGTTCCACATAACCACTCAGAGAGATTATGTGGTGTCTAAAGAGACTACTAATAACTGTATTTGAGAAAACTGGGACCTTCAAACAATTCATCACTTTGGAATTGTTCACAGACAGCCACAACTTCAATTCATCATTTGCTTCCACAGGAAGTGTTTGCAGTAAAGACAGCTATGGATGAGCACAAGTGGTTGGTAATTGGGGTTAAAGATGGTGCAGGTGATCTCTTACCTACAAATCTCTCTCCAGAGCTGATTGTAACTAGAGGTGTGTGACATATTCCTGCCTCCTAAATTCATTGGATCTTTGTTTTGGATTCAGAGGAGGTTTCATCTATGATGTATAGACACAAAAGTGTAGTTGGATTCTAAAACAACTCTGCCTTTTGTAAACACTACCTGATGAGACAAAGATTTAGAGCAACCATTCTAAACCAACCCCAAAGTAATTTTGCACCCTCTCCAATACAGAAGTTTCAAAAGCCAACAGCATTCCTGTAACATTTATATCTGAATTACTCACCAATGAAAGATCACACTAATTATTCCCATTTTGGGGCAAATCAAGCTCATAAGGAGATACTACCTGAGATTCCAAACTACTTTGGGACAGAAACAGAACTTGTGTCTCTCATTACAGGAATTCTCACCATCAGAGTGCCCCTCTTTATTTCTATCTTAATCAAGGCTACACTGAGTTCTCACTTTAATTTTATCATCCTTCTTCTGCTACATTTTGCATAGGAGTACATTTTATGGATTTAATGCATTTGGCAGAGCTCATTTCTTGCAGTGATGACAACACTGAGCACCAGGAATGAGCACCACTGATAAAACATCCTTTCTGCCCTAGCATATTGTTGGGATGCTGCATCTGGCCTGTGTGAATGGCATTCATTAGAGCTGGTACACCAAGATAATGATATGCTGGAGCCAATTATGTCATTCACATGCTCTCTTGCCAATTAGCTCTGCCTGCCTGTCTAGCTGGCTCCAGTAAGGACTGTTGCCAAGGCTGGAAAAAGAAAAATTCTTCAGCCTTTCACAATATGCATAATGCAGTTTTAGTCAGTTTTCTGCCACCTTCAAGAACCTCAGGGCACAGACAGTCAAAATCAGCAAGACACAACTTCTTTGGAAAGCATCAGTAGAAGTGCATTTTATTTAAAGTTGGTGCTTTTAAAAGTTCTTTGGTGCTATCCTGCAAAGCAACAGATTCCTGTTTCCATACAGACTCCATTATTTTCTGATGCCTATATCCTGAAACAAACAGATAATTTTTTTGCAGGCAAAGCATGTTCTAGGTACACTGTTAATAACAAGTCCTTGGTTCTAGGATAATTTCTATTTCCTATAAAGGGAGTTGCCAGCCAAGGCTCTGTCCCAGTGTTGCTTAAACCATCTGCAGTGTAAAGAGAAATTCAGGAAATCTCATACACATCTACAACTGTACCACCACAGGGATACACTATATGCATTTCCTTGAAGATAAACTGACAGAATGAGTTTGGAGATCTGTATTTCAATCACTACACAGCAAGAGTTGATTTTTTAAAATAACTACATCATAGTGTAGTTACTGCTAAAAAGTATATATGCTTCTACACATAAATGTACATATAGGATAGAAAAGAGAGCAGTAGATGTAATTAGTGTATTTTATAACTTAGTGACTATTGCTTTTACAGCTGTGTAAGATTAATACTACAAGCAGGGAGAAGCAGATGCAAGCAAATGCAAGGTGTTGAAAAGGAGTCTCACTCACTACCCCCCAGTTACAATAGTAAATAACTGGAGTGGGAATAGAGACCATGGCTGTAATTTTCCATGGAATTTAGGTGTATGTTCAAAATTAAGCAAGCATTAATGTGTTCAAGACACACTACAACAGTTCTGTAAATGTGCCTTCCTGATCTGAAATCTTTGCATCTTGATTATGCCCATCTTGAAATGGGAATTATAATCTGAGTCTTCTTTCCACTCTTCTGCCTCTTCCTCCAGTTCCTTCTCTAACTTCTCAATAGAGAACCCATTGCTCTTGCAAACCCTTCAGCATGAGAACTTTTTCTTAATATATATTTGAATGTATTAAAAGAACAGAGCTGCTAGGCTCACAGGAACACAGATAATAAAATTATAATACAGGAAGCAGAGATTTCCTAGTTTGAATTATTCTTAGAGATTAGATAAAACAGTGACAGGACAATTCAGGTACTCCTGCTATGACAACAGAAGCTGTTTGTGGATATACTCTAAAGGCTTAGCTGTGGTCAAATAATAATTTCTAGATCAATAGCCTAGCATGGTATTTATGCAGGCTCTATACTTTAATTATGTCAAGACTCTAAGTTTAATTTAATAGTGTTCTTGCTGAGGGTGTTCAGTGCTGGGCAGTTAAAGGAATGCATGTCCCTTGCTATCAGAGCCTGTAGAAACAGGACTCAATTTTCTGCTGCACTGCATAGTGGCTGGGACATAAAAGGAGTAGGAATTAAGAGTATTCTAAAGGCTCAGTAAAATTTTAGAAGAGCAGCTAGGAATATCTATATTTCAGCAGCACTTTTCCAAATCTACCTTTACTCCTAACATGCCTGCTTTTTTGCCTCTTTTATTCTCTTCCTGCAGAAAATATTATGGGTACCAAAGCTTGTTTTTATTTTTCTCTGCATAAATATGTAGAGAATACCCTTCTTTTCCCTTGGCATTTTGTGTAACCTATCTCATCCTTGACAACCGTACAAAACCTAAGGAGCACTTGACATCCTCTAGACAGCTGTTGAGGAGAATGTTAATTGTTCACAGCATTAAATTCCACGAACTTGAATTTCTACCAGTTTTCAAGCAGCAGCTGCTTCCTAATACTGTTGGGTTTTTGGTTGTTTTGGGGTTTTTTGGATGGCAGCGTTGCAATCCCTTTCCTGACAGGTGGAGATGGGCTGATGAAAGGTGTCTGTGCAATGATGGATGAGGCCTAAGGAAGAGGAAAAGGGAATAGGAAGAAATGAGGCAAAGTTGGGCTAAAGGTGAGGCTTACACTAAAGATAACTCTGCAGTGAACATGAATCTGAAGAGGTACAACATTACCATAATAAACACCTCACACCCCAGTAACATAACAGAAGCAATCAATAGAGATGATTCATTTCTTTGCATATTAAACTGAAAACAAGTCTCATATGTCTGCCACAGATGGACTGGGAATTTTTTTCCCAGATTTAACCTTAGTTTGATAGACCAGAGTATGAGGGATGGGTTAAATGAGAGACCATGTTCTTTGTGAGCATTTGTGAAGTAAGAGAGAGCGTGAGAGACAGGTGCTGTTGACAGAGGAATGTGAACAGGCATCAAGAATAGAGAAAGGGACAACTTGGACAGATGGAAAAAAATAAACTCAATACTTAGGACAACAGTATGAAAAATAGAAAATATACAACATTTTAAATCAGTCCTTCAGAACCTTAACTGCAGTGTGTCTGTGCATTTATTTACTGAGCTTTTGTTGTCATCAAAAGCTTTGCTCCCAGAAGTACATCCCAGCCTGGTGTCCCTTCACAGTGCTCTCTCATATCCTACAGTCCAAAAGTAGCAATAACAACACACATATAGAGAAAAAGAGAGATGAGTAATTGTGGTGGATGGAAAATTACAGACTAAGATTAGCAAGATCACAGCACGAGCAATCATTTCTGTCACCAATAGTCTTGAGAATTTTTTCAGACAAAAGAATAACAGGAGTTACTACTCTGTCACTACTATATTTAGCAGGATACTTTTCTCTGTCTTCAGGCATCAAAAGAGACTACCAGCATTTGAAAGTTAGGAGCAATACATCTTTTTAAACTAATCAAAACTTCACTGCTCTAGGAATACGTTAAAGCATTTAAAGTCTGCCCAGAGTCAATAGTAATTACAGAAATTTATCATGGTTGCCAATCATGCAGTTCCAACCCAGGGTGCTTGTTACTGCTAAACTACAGTTTGTCAGCCCTGATTTATTTCTGTAGGACACCAGCCCCTTGACAGCTGGGACTGGGGCTGCTTACAAGACTGGACAACAGGCACTCCACATGCTAGGAAACGTTTCACTTGGTTGGCTTGGGTTGGCTTTCTCAACAGGCACTGGGACCATTTTCAGATTCTGATTTTCTGCTACACAGGGGAGGCTGTAACAGGGTCTCTCAACCAACCACAGTGCACAGAATCACCCTCAGTGCATCTTCTCTACACAGGAGATGTTAAATGAATGCTTCAGGTTGCAGGGACAAGAGGGCACAAGAGGTCTCAAGTTGTGCCAGGGGAGGTTTAGGTTGGACATTAGAAAGAATTTCTTTCTGGAGAGGGTGCTCAGCCATTGGAATGGGCTGCCCAGGGAAGGGGTGGATTCTCCATCCCTGGAGATATTTCAAAAGAGCCTGGATGTGGCACTCAGTGCCATGGGCTGGGAACCACGGGGGGAGTGGAGCAAGGGTTGGACTTGATGAGCTCTGAGGTCCCTTCCAACCCAGCCCATTCTAGGATTCTAGGATTCTATGATACTATGATTTCATTAAAAGTGAGAATCACACCTCTCATCAATATGAGTTGTGCCAATAAAAAGACAAATCTTCCAAAGGGAAAATTCATCCCCTGCTTGGCCAGAGCTTCATGCTTCTCTTGACTCTCCCCTCAAGCCTTCAGACCAAACGCAGCAGGAATGAAACAAAGCAACACATATCTCTGAGCACTCATAAGGAAGGAAGGACAGAAATGAGGGATAAGGATGTGGGAAAGGCACTTAAAATTAATTAGAGAGCTTCACCAGAACCTCTTCCTTCAGGTCTCACAAGGCTGTGCTCTTGAGCTTAGGTTTCTGCAGCACCTTCATTTTCACACAGGGCTCAGTAGCTTTATCTACCAACATACAAGCCACATGCCTGATTCTGACCCTGTGCCAGCTTTGCCCTGTGTGTGCTGACACGTGGCACGAGTGCCTCATGCTTGACACTGACAGAAAAAACACAGGGACTTGAGTGCTGAAAAGCCAGGACACCAGGGCCTGAAGGGTACTGGATATTTTGAAACTCTGGCTGGTATTCAAGTGAAAAATAAGAAGACCCAGGCAATTCAAAAGGAACAAATCCCTCTTTCAACTTCTATGTCAACAGTTGGAAGGCAAGACAAACACGTTTCTGAATTAATCTACTGGACAAACACTCTCATTGAAATAGCATAAACACAGAAATGTTTTCCAGCAGACAATCTTTTATCTGCTTAGCATATTTCATTGGGATATTTTTGTTGTAAAAGCAGGGGTGCTGCAGAAAGCCTTGCTGAAATAGAGATGATAATTTGAGAGTATGATATCTAGTATATCAGAGTTTACAAGCTTACTGTATAGGATTTATTTTTATCAATCCATGATAAAAGATTGAATGTGAATAGAAGAGGGATTTTTATCTCATCATGAATATTAGTGCACGAATTTGGGATACTGATTGAGTCCAAAGTTATTTCCTGAGAAAAATCCCTTCTAAGAGGTATTTCCTCTGTTCTTGCTTGGTTGCTGCTTCTTCTATAGAACAGACTGGCATGATTAATCCAAACAAGAGGGATTAATTGGACAACCTTCTGTGTCCTGCAAGCTGCTCAGGGAATTGGCAAACTATTATCTGCTCAGATCCTCTATTTCATCACATGAATCACCCAGCCTTGAGGATCACTCTATATAAAGCAAAAATGGAGAGGCTGCAAAGTGTCTCTCCTTTTTATTTATCATGAGCACTTCTCAAAATATGTATCCACTTTATTATTTTTCTCCTTCCAGTCCAATTAGTCCGTTTTCTTACAGCTTTGTAATTCACTTATTTTTAATTGGTGTGGTGTTCTGAGCTGCACAAGTTTTGCAGAAATGAAATATCTGAAGAGCAGTTGAACTGTGTCTCTTTACGCCTCTATAATTTCTCTCACTTCAGAAAAAAATAGTGCTTACTGCCACAGATCAGTGTATGTGGAGTATCTTGAAACTGCTGGGACAAAATGAAACGCCATCTCCTATCGATGCAGTTAAACCAAGGGGTTAAATTCTGATTTACATTATCTAAATTTGGAAAAACGCCAGTTGCAACATTGTGACCCTAAAGTTACCAAACTGCGGATGTGTGGGTGCACATTTGTGTACAGTCACAGAAGGACAACAGCTTTCTAATATTAAAGCAGTTTAATTTTTTTTTTTTTTTTGCCGTTTGAGGCCCTGGTGCAGATTCTGTGGTCAAACTCTATTAATAACCCCTCTCAGAAAGACCTCATGCAGTATCTCAGCTTTTTGCTTTGATATAACCAATATGTGAAGTTTACCCCTTTCATCCCTCCAGTTCTGCTGTTATTAAAATTTACTGTCTGAGTTTTCAAGGTCTAGTCCAAAAAGGCTTGCTCCAACGTCCAATGGAATTAGCTGGAACCATTCTGTTTCCTTTAGCAGGCATTACACCAGGCACTTAATCACATTCGTCCCAGTCATCAGAAATCCCATTTACCCTTCTGGATTCCTTTTCCTCAGTAGGTGAAGGTACAGTCAATAGCATTATCTGCAAAGTGCATATTGTGTACATTAATCCAAGTGCCAATGCTGCAAAAGGGTCAACTGCTTCGTGGAGAGCAAAGAATAAAGTCGTGCACCACGGGCACAATTCTGGGGATTGCCAGATCACAGGGGATTTTCTGCAACCAGCTTGAAAAAGATACTGAGCAAGAGGCAAGAGTCCATTACTGACAGAAGAAAAGGCCTGTCAGAAAACCCCAGGCAGCAAGGATGTAGCTAAGATCAGTACAAGGGAAAGTTTCTGCAATCCATCAAGAGAACTGTGTGCAGGTGACCCAGGAATCACCTCACACCATTGTACTCTGCAGCAGGCAGTCCTTGTTGGAATTGCCCCTCTGGGCGATGAAAGCTCTCTGTGTGACACCTGTGAATTTGCCCTTTACTGCTGCAAACCCAAGCTGTTAAATATCACGCTCTTTGGGCTGTGATTTACTCTATTTATGGCCCTCCTTCCATCCAACCTTTCCTTATCACAAGGGATCAATTCCGGACATCCAGCAAAAGGCAACAATGGTTTTAATAAAAAACAGAAGGACAGGGGAGATTGATTCTGCCAATGAAGACAGGCTGTAGCAGTGGAGGAAAAGAAAGCAAGCAAACAAGAAAGAATATCATCAATAAAAAAGCACATTGGTGGCTACACCTACCCATAGGCACATTTATAGTAAATGAAACCAGCTGTGTTTTCTTAACACCCCTTGTTTCTTCTGTATTTGACAACTCTTCTAATTTAACAGCGGGTACCTAAAAATGTTCCTGAGGTTCTTCCATTAGACAAGTAACAACTTTGAGGAGGAAGTATGGTCCTGTAAGAACTGTAATTCCTGATGCAGAAAAGCTAATTTCTCTTGTGACCTTGGGATAGTTATTGAACTTTGGTGTTATTCTCTTTTAGATAAAATTTCAGAATTGGCAAAGTGCTACCAAGACAAGGCCCATTCAGAACCCTGATTTTATTTTTTTTAGTTTACTTTGCACTGGAATTGATTTTGCTTTGGGTTTGATACACAAAGTGGCTTTTTTCTTGTGAACAGAAATGTGTTTAGTAGTTTCAGGTACTTAACGTTTTCTCTGGATAATATGTATGCAAAAAAAGGAATTTTGTTCTGATTAAAATGTTCTCCATGAAGCATTTTGCAACACTGGAGGAAGATGTATTATATGTAAAGGGAAGAGCTAAATATGGAAAACAGCTGTTTGCAACACAACATTTTGATTTTCATCTCAAGAAGTAGGAACCTCACAAGCCAGAAGTTACAGTAAATAAACTGGCAAGAATTACCTGGGAAATGCAGTCTTCTTTCAGCTGCTGGTTGCTCACAAGGCCTGCAGTAGCGTGCAAGTGGAAATCAAGGGTGTTTTTATTTTGTCATGCAGGAAGCTCATCAGGATCACACTGTACTATCCTGCTGCCTCCTTGCCACTTGCAATCACCTGCAAAACCAAAACATGTGCTCAAGCCAAATAAATCTTTAATAGCTGGAGTCAGAGATGTCATCTCAGTGTGCAGATAATTAGGTCTGGCTCTCCCCAAAACCAGTGCTAGGAAACTGCAAAGCAGGGTGTAAGTCAGTCCTGGAGTTCTGTGAAACAAATGTGTTGCTCTGCAACCTCAACAGCAACATCCTTGTCAAAATAGCCCGTGGCAAAAATTTCAAAAAAACTTAAACCAACTACCACAGAAAGCTGCCTTTGGCAGGAGGCTTTTGATTTCATGTGTTTAAAGGGGCATTATACTCCATGGAACAGAAAGATGTAACACCTGCCAGAAGAAAGCATCTTTGTTCCATCCTCACAGATTCCAGACATTAGCACAAATTCATCAAAGCATGCATCTTAGTAAGACAATTTCATCAGCACTGAAGGGGCTGTATTTGAATAAATAAAAATAAGTTTGTTTGAATTTTTTTCTCAGGAGCAGAAGGGTCTAAATTTCATCAAGAAAATCTTAAATGTTTTTTCCTTTTCATATATTCTTGTAGATTTGAATTTCTTCTGAAAAAAAGGGTGGTGTGATGCTTTGTTAAGCAGCAGAGATGACATTTTTCTTGCAGGGAGGAAGCAAAGCTAAGATCCTTAAAGAGGTACATAAAAATGGTGTTTGCTGTCTTTGATGAAGATAAATCTCATCCAATGGGAATGAAGATCTTAAGAGCAAAGATGAATGTATATTTGTGCATGTAGCACCAATATTACCAGTTTCAAAGTTCTGTAAAAATATTAATTAGCATCATTTAAAAGTTAAAAATAACCCTAGCAAGAACTGGAAAGGAAAAAATTTAAAGAAGCTATACTGGCTTACACCAAGAATTGGCTCACAACTTTCTATACAAAGCCAAGAGTTTATCCTGAATTAAATGCCAACTTGGAAAATAATGTATTTTTTCAATTTCATAACAAAATTACTTCCTTTCTTTCAGTTATTGACTGACAACTTTTATTAAAAAAAGAAACCTTATGCAAGGCACAATAGTTTATTTATTAGAGTAGTTATCTTGTACTGCAAATAGTGACAATATTTTTCCTGCTCCTCTTCACATGAGGATCGAGTCCTTTGCCTTTTTGTACCCCCTAAAATCTACATTATTCCCAGGGGTTTTCAAAAGAAGATTCATATCACTGAGTTTAAAAGGGAGTGTGCCCTCTTCTCACTGGAGTATACATCAGGCTGACTTCCAAATTAATCTTCTATGAAATATAACACACTGTAGCATCACACGTACAATATAGAACACCAGGATGGCAAGTGAAATGTAGAATTAATGTCATAATTGGGGAATATAAATGAAGTCACTAGGGAGTGATTATTTAGGTAGGTGTTCTGTAACTATCTACATCTCTTTATTACACGGTTATAAAGTACAAACTCTGAAGGACTCTAAAGCTTTTTAGAAAACCAATTTGTGTAAAGCAAGGTAGAAAAGCTTAAAAAAACCCTTGCTATTCAAAGCATGAATGCCCCCTCAACCTGGTATTTCTATTGAATTTATAGACTGTTCTTATGAATACATGTCGGTCACTGCCGCACGCTGCTAGGTTAAGGGTGCTCCCACCCATCGATCTCAGCACAATAAGGAGTAATCAGAGGCACTGAAAATCGATTTTTATGTGATGGAAATGTGCTGAATCAGAGCTTATTGTTACACCTGTGTGTTTCAGAAACGTTTATAAAACAGAGGGGGTGGGGGAGGGCTAAATCAAATGACATCCAATGCGTGTAGGATAAATGTCTTTAGAAGACATTGAAGGGTCATCAAAAAACTCTCTATGGAAAAAGGAGCCCTAAAAAAAACACCCACAAAAGCAGGAGTGGCAGAAAGACAGACAGAATCATGGAAGTGGAAACCTAATTTATAATTAAAGATTCTAAGAACACTCATAATAGAAGTGTAAACACCAATGATACCCTCTGCTGAATTAGTTTAGTGACATCTCCACAGAGAGGTGAGGAATTTGTAAAGCACGTGACAGATTCCTAGTTACAGGTATGAACCAAACATCACTCACTTTGACAAAACCAGATCACTGAAAAAAAAAGAGTTAACAAATGCAAAAACCTCCCCAACGTGTGTCTTGGTTTTATGTGACAACTAAGTTTTTCTTTTCCTTAAAGAATTTTGAAATTCACATACTTTTTAAGTTCTCTGGTTTTCAAATGTAAATGCACAAACAGTGTCTGATTCTTCAGTACTTTCAGTGTTTCTTTCCCTGAGCTGGCTTAGAGTATATAAATACTTTATGAGAACTTTATTTATATATTATATGTCTTCACTCAAAACAAAAAACATTAACTCTGAGATTGGCATAATAATTGGTTATCTGTAAGTTTAAAAGTCAGTTGAAAAGTCCATAAATAGATCGTAAAATACAATTTAAGTTAAAATGAAAAATTTAATTTTAAAAGTTGAAGGCAAGTATATTAAAAAAAGCAAGAAGCTCAGTTGCATCAAATAGTTAAGAAAGAAAAAATGTTGGCTTTCCTTCACACCAGAAAGACTAACACATACAGATACAGCAGGATTTAAAAAACATTATGGGTGACAGAGAAGATTAGTATTATTGTTCATATTGTTGTTATTGTGATTATATATTTGTAGGGGTATCACAATGACACTGTGTAAATTAAGTCCTATTAATTAGTTGCTGCATTTCACCCTCGAGATGGCATCATTTCAGAAATCAGTAACAAGGAAACTAATTAATGTCAGTTTAGCTCAGATGATAGGTTCTGTGCTCTGGATATCTCCCTGAGAGGGATTAGGTTTGGAACCTCCGAGTCATTCACAAAGGTCATCTATTTCCTTACATCTTAATGTTCATCCCTCAAGGTCAAGTTGCCATACAGATTTTCCTGACTGCTACTTACCCCAAACTAACAAACAGCCTTCAGCTTCCACCACAATTAGAAGTACCATAAATTCTGCACTCTAAGTGCTGCTCTTTGGATGAAGGAAAATGTGAAAGTCAACGAGGGAAGGCACCAAAGTGAGCAGGTGAGGTGCTGAGAAAGGGAGGGAAGGAAATTCAGAGGACTGCCATTTGGCCAGGAACGCAGACCCACGGTCTTCCTGCAGCAACCCCTTTTAATTTTGATGATTAGTGTAATACTTCATTTCTCTCACTCTATTATTAACGCCGAGGAAGACAAATAAAGCATTCTACCAGCACACTGCCTCGACTTTGGCTGCATTTCTTGTGAGTAATAAAACAGCAGAGTGGGCAAGAGAAATGTGAGAGATATCCTGAGCTCAGCAGCAGGAACCCAGCCCTGCAGCTCAGACTGACGGCGCACGCAGATGCTCTGAGGTCTCCCTAATCCAAACCCTGCTCCAGGCAGGTCAGCTAACCTGGTTCTTGCTGAAAGGAGTAGCCAAAATTTGCAAGCCAGCTGGAGCATGTCCTTCAGCTCAGGCTGTGTGCCTTTCCCTACTCCTTACTATGTCTTGAGAGGACGTGCTGCATGTTTTGTGAGATTACAAACCCCACAAAAGAAACTCACGCTATTAATTTCTTGGAGTGAATTAATGAACACAGCTCTATTGTGCTGCAAAAATAACTGAAAAGAGGTGGGTGTCGACGTTTTTGTCTCTTATAACATTATGAAATTAAGCCCCTTTGATTCCACACAGACAGCACCTTGGATGGTGAATACGACCCTGAGTAAAGGCAGGGTCTCTGTGGATTTGACCATGAAATTATTAAATGTAACAAGGAGTAACTGCTTTGGAGATCATTGCTCTCCTGTTCACTACAGAAGGAACCACCTGAGAAGAAATCCATGCAAGAGCCCAAGGGATGAATGCAGCCTGAAGAATCACTTCGAAGCCAGCCTTGAACTACTGCACACTGTTAGCAGGAACAAGGCAAACTCAGAATAAATCGTGGCATTATTCCCTCTTTTATCCTCCCCAGCAAAAAAACCACTGCCACGTTGTACTCCTGGGGCTGGCTGGTGAGATCTGAGCTGAAGCCCACGTTTCACAGTCAGCAGCTCTGGAAACTGCTCAGTGCCCAACAAACTCTGAGAGGAGAAAAAGAAGAAAATTTAAAAAAAAAAAAAAAGGAGGGACGATTTGTGCCCTAACAGGTTCCGTGGGGACTACTCTTGCTTGGTGGAGGTGAACACAACTCAGAAGAGGGACTTTGGGGCTTATCTGAGCAGCTGGAAGGCAGCGGTGGCCACAGCAGAAGGTTCTGGAAATGAGGGAGTGAGGAAAACCTCAGGCAGCCCCGCCCTGAGGCGGGAAGGGCACGGCTCAACCCTATTGGCTGGGGCTGGGTGAGCTTCAACCCCATTGGCTGGGGCTGGGCGGGGAGGCGGGCTCCCGCCTTAGCTCCTCTCCTCAGGCGCTGAGGGGCTCGTGGCCGCCTCCACCATTTCCCCATCCCCTCGGTGTCACTTTAACGGGGAGAACTGGGGCTGTTTTCACTCTGGTTTCACCATCCTCACGTTCAATGCCCTCTTCCCTTGGGAAGCCCCCTCTGGAGTTTTTAGAACAAGCGTCACCACACCTCGTGGGGGTCCCCCCGGCACCAGGGAGGGTCCCCCAGGCAGCGCCCGCTCCCTCCTGAGCTTTCCTGAGGTATCATAGAATCATAGAATAGGCTGGGGACCTCAGAGATCATCGAGTCCAACCCTTGAACAACTACTGCCACAGTCACTACACCATGGCACTGAGTGCCATATCGAGTCGCTTTTTAAATGTCTCCAGGGACGAAGAGTCCACCACCTCCCCAGGCAGCCCGTTCCAATATCTGATCACCCTTTCTGTGAAAAAATTCTTTCTAATGTCCAATCTGAACTTCCCCTGGCACAATTTAAGACCATGCCCTCTTGTCTTACTGAGAGTTGCCTGGGAAAAGAGCCCAACCCCCGCCTGGCTCCATCCTCCTTTCAGGGAGTTGTAGAGAGCGATGAGGTCTCCCCTGAGCCTCCTCTTCTTCAGGCTGAACAGCCCCAGCTCCCTCAGCCTCTCCTCATAGGATCTGTGTTCGAGTCCCTTCACCAGCTTGGTTGCCCTCCTTTGGACCTGTTCGAGGACCTCAATATCCTTCTTGAACTGAGGGGCCCAGAACTGAACACAGTACTCAAGGTGTGGCCTTACCAGGGCTGAGTACAGGGTACAGGGTACCTGAGTACAGGTAACTGTGCTCTGCCTGGGAGCCCAGCAAGACAATCACTGAAGCGTCAAAGGGCTTTGTAGGATGAAATCCTCTGTATTGATTTGTTCAGCAAGAACAGGGGTTTCGGCACCAATTTCCTGACCAGTTTTCAAAAGGACAGAGGAACCGACGGACTCTGAAGGCAGCAGGGGAAGGGCTGCTGTGCCTTTCAGGTTTCAGTCAGTTTTGCAAAATTTCCTTTTCAATTTGTTCCTTTGAAGGAGGAAGAAACGTTCTTCTCTTCCTTTCAGAAACAGCAGTTATCAAGTGGTTATAAATGTATTCATAATCCACTAATGAAAGGAAAAATAGAAATTTTGGGTTTTGCTGTTGCCTTCTAGAAATCAAAAGCGGAAAAAAATTACTTATTTTTGCCTCTTTACCTGGGAACATGTAGGACTAGACTCTGGTAATTATGTCGTAATTTACATAAGCCTTAATTATGCCAGTGTATCCATTCCTACAGCTGTACCCATGGAAAAGTCCCACATTTCCCCAATAAACCCCAGTGTGTGAGAAGCTGTTCATTAGATAACTTCTCCTTTTCTAGGCATTAAAATTTATCCTATTCAGAGGCCAGACCACACCTCCTCCTGGCACCTTCACTACTAAAATGGTGTGATCTTTATTCTTTGAACAGCTCCTTTTGCAAAGCATTGAATTTAACTTTGTCTAGCAACCTGAAGTGAAATACATTCTTATATTTTATTTTCAGGCTCATGTCCAGTCTCTTTCCTGACAGCATACAGGCTGAACTCCAGCATACTGCAGAGCATAAGTGGTTTGTATCACTGGGAACAACTAAAAACAATTAAGTAGTCTCTTGTATAGCTGTTTTCCTTCAAACATCAAGTTGGCTGGAATAATGCAGCATGTGGATATAAATTATTTAATATCTATATTAATCTGGTTTTGGTTTTTTTAAATTTTGTAGTGTTCTCTTCCCTCTCAACACCTCCTTTAAAAAAATAATAAAAAAAGCACACAACTACAAAAGAACAAGTACCTATCAGGACTATCAATAAGTAATGAAGCATTTGTAAACCCTTAGCAAATGAACAGGCAAGTGACACATTAATAAAACATTTGAAAAAAAGTCTGACAGCTAACAGCATTGTGAAGCAGAGGGTAAAACATCCAGGTACTACTTCAAAGAAGCATGTGTGAAAAGGGAAAAATCAGGACTGGGGAAGCTCTGGACCTTTGCTTTGTTCCTGTGTTGTGCAGGGAGGGGACTTGCCTGGGATCACAGCTGGGATCTCATCCCTTCAGAATCCTGCTAGGAATTCCTGCACCCCTCAGCTTCCTCACATGATTAATACACTCCCTAGCAGTGATGTTACACTGCTACAAAGCCTCTTTCATTGACATTATTTACTACTCAGAATTTACTGGACTAATATTATGAAGCTACTACTATTTCATTATTATTTCACCAAAATTACCAGGTTTTGTCACACACACACAAATCTTCACTTAGCTGCTTCTTCCAACCATGCCACAGTAAGTGTGTAAGACTGAAAGTGAAGCATGAGGAATGTTTGTGACTAATAAAAGGTCTGGATTGACATCTCCTTAAGTGTTATCCTACAAAATAATGGAGAGAGAGGGCCCTCCTCATCCCTTCCATTAAAAAAAAAAAAAAGGGACATTTCACTGCATCAGACTCTAAACAAAAAAATAACATTATGCAACAGTTCTCAAACAATGGCATTAAGATTTCGTCATACTAATTAATTTGTTTTACCTGTCTCAGCTCATACTGGACAAACACAAGAGTAATTTTAGTGAAGAATATTAAATGAGGATTTTTAAAAATAAATCACTGCATAGTGTGATGCTAACTGCAATGGATAGGAGTCAGTCAAAAACCCAACATCTGAACTCCTCCATTCCTGAGCTCAGAGAAACACTGAATGTTTAAAGCAGAAAACAGTGGCTTTTGAGTGGGAAGACACATCACAGTGGAATTATGAAGCTACATTACCAAACAAAAAGGCATCTTTTGGTAACTTTAAAAATAGATAACAATGATATTTAGCTGTAGTCTGCAGAGCAGGAGAAAAGTGCTCTGAGTTCCACCCCCACGTTCCTCTTCCAGCACAGGATTACCACTGCTCTTTCCTCTAAAAGGTCATCAGAAGCTCTCAGGGTGGTGGTGCTTCCATTACACACCAGTTACACTCTTTCCTTTTTTGCATTTCCATTTGCAAGTTATAGATTTCCTATACATTCCAATTACAGCCTCCCTCCCCCCCAGCCAAACACGTTGCTGGAGTAACAAAGGTTTAACAGAGCCACAGCAGAAATAATTATTTCTGTGCTAACGAGTGTCTTTTAGCAGGGGCATTAGATTGGAGTTTTACAGGGCAGACTTGGAAAGGAAAGAGGAAAGAAGGGAAGGGGAAAGGGAAGGGGAAGGGGAAGGGGAAGGGGAAGGGGAAGGGGAAGGGGAAGGGGAAGGGGAAGGGGAAGGGGAAGGGGAAGGGGAAGGGAAGTGTGGGCTGGGGAAAGGGGAAGAACTGACTGATCTCTTGTGCAGTTTTGATCAGAAGTCAGAAACCATGTTCAGCTGTCCGAGTGTCCTGGTTTGGGCCAGGATAAAGGTGATTTTTCTAAGTTTCTTGTAGATGGTTGAACTTGCTGGGGTTGACAGCAAGTTTCTCAAATGGAGTTTTCCATCCCATGTGCGTCATCCTCGGTATGGAGTTGGGGGATCAGGAGGACCAAGCCACACCCTTACCAGCTGATCGGCCTCACCTGAGATCATCAGCAGAAGTGCTGGGTACCACCCCCCCTTAACAGCTGATTGGTCTCACCTGTGGCACTATAAAAGACCAGCAGAAGCTCCTGGCTGCCTCCCTGGCTGGCTGCTTGTGGCCCTGCTTGCTGCCCTGCCTGGTTGCCTCCCCTGCTGCCCTGCCTGCTGCCCTGCCTGCTGCCCAGTTGCTTGCCTGCCTGCCTTCACCCGGCTTTGCGTGAGAACTGTTGGGGGAAAAGGGGGAAGGACTCTGATATTAATTTTCCTGTATATTTGTATATATATATATATATAGCATTTTTCTTTTTTTCTCCTATTTACCATTATTGTTTTCATTAAAGTTGATTGGTTTAGCCTCCAACCCATAAGTCTCTCTCCCTTATTCTCTCTCCTTTCTTATCAAGGAGGAGAGAGAGATTAATAGAGAGCATCTGTCACCCGGTTTAATCACCGGGCCAGTGTCAAACCGTGACACAGAGGTACCCAAAAGAAGAAAAGAATGGCAGAAGAGAAGAATCTCCCTTGCTCAGGAATGTTTGCACATTTTAAATGGCAGCTCGGAATGTTCTGCAGAAAACACTTGACTGAATCTTGTGTTATTATTTTTTTACTTCAGTTCTAATACAAAAAGACTGGTGAGAGGAATGTCCCAAGGATCCTGTCATTAGAGTCACTGCATCACAAACACAAATTTGTCATTTCAATAAAGAACAGATAGAGAGAGAGTATAAGAAATAGATAACAGTCAGTTCTGCTTTTTAAAGTACTTAAATCCATTTTTTATCCAGATTTTATCCTTTAACATCAAGCTGGGGGAAGGGCTTATGCAGATTCTGACAATTTTTTAACCATGTGGATTGAAGCCAAATTCCAAATTCTGATAAATGAATTGATTTAAGTAGCCAGTTAATAGCAGGTCAATGTTAATATGAAGTAACTTCAGCTCCACAAACTAATTGGAAGCAAACTTTTCCCTGCTTTATTGTAGTTACAGACCTTGCCAGCCTCTGTTATATTGCAGACCATAAGAATGAGAGGCAGTAATGACTTTTTTTCCTTTTTTTTTTTTTCATTCCCCCTTCACAGGTATCAAATGTCAGGAGGCTTTGGATGAGCATTTTAGTTCAGGTAAGGAGTGTGCTTTTGAAGTAAATTGCCTGATCATCCCTATTTCCTATGCTTGGGTTGACACGTGGAGTGGTCTCAGAGTGCCTAAACTAGATGGGTTACAAAAGCTTTCCTCTTGCACCTGGGAAGACTCAAGAAAAGCTGCAGTTCACAGACTGAGTAGAGCATTTTGATCCAGACAGCCTGACTTTTATCAGATAGGCCAGAGAATGTCATGAGACAGGTTCCCTGTAAACCAGGTTTCTTTTTGATGAACTGCCTCTGAGAGAGACATCCCCTTTCTATTTAAAGAATGGAGGTACCAATTAACCACACCATCTCTACATAAATTATTCAAGTGACTCATTATTCACTGTTAAAAAAAAAAAAAAATAAAAAAAAAAAAAGAAAGAAAGGCCATTGATTCCACATATTTCTGCAGGATTGGGAGGAAAGGAAGTTGCACCATCCTGCCTCTTCCAGCTGGGTAGATCCAGGGTGGTCTCAGAAATGTTCCCAAAGTTGAGTACATTTACCTTCCCTGGCACTGAGCAAACTACAGCCCCAAAACTGATTTTGTCTCCAGCACCACTGAAAAGTTTGATTCCCTCTCCAGGCAGTCTCTCAAACAACATATTTTACAATTAGCAGCTCTCCCTTTACATATTCAGAAAAGATCCCAAGCAAGTGAAAATCTCTGGTTTCATCTCCATCAATATTTCTGTCCCTGTCTGTCTCTTTAATTGCTATTGACTGCAGAAGGTATTTTTTTCATTGAGGCATGAGGTAAAGTGATATTGATTACAGCAAATTAACTTTTCTGAAGTCTGAGTCAATTGGAAAGGTGCAGAGAGGAAACTGCAAGAATGTTTACCTTGCAAAGAGTAAAATTCCTCTTTGGAAACTCTCTGCTTGAATAAAGGGCTGTGTGAAGTAAAACACTTTCACTGTTGAATGCAAAAAAGTCATCTGCTGTGACTTTGGACAGAATGAAAATCAGCTTCATTTGTTTGATGTATTGAAACAGAAGAGGAGGAAATGAGAACAAAGACAGATTTAACTTTTAATCCCTCACGTAAGGAGCTTTGGCCATGTAATTTTTTTATCACAACCGCCTGCTACATTCTGGGGAAATAATAGTAAGAAAACAAACAAATCCCTCTAAGCAATATACATCTGTTCATACATCTGGGACCTAGTGCCACGTCCAACTTTCCTGGTGATGGAAGACACAGAAAGCTGCAGGCACCTGCCACACCTCATGGGGGTGTAAGAAGCTTTCAGGATGCAGGGAATGCTGCTTCCCCTCCCAGCACACACAAGATGCACAATCACAGCCCTCCCCTCACAGCTGCACAAGAAATCTTCCTAATTTCAGCTTTTTGTAACCAAAAAACCCTCAGAATTCTTCTAATCAAAAGTAATAATAATTGAAATTAAGTGCTTTGTCCTGGTTTTGTGCACGTAGCTGTCAGTCTGGACCCAGACCTGGCCATGCTGTGGCTACACCCCAGGTTGCTGGGGAGGTGCCATCCATCTCACCTGCTGAGCTGCACTCAGGAAAGGCACTGAACTTCACTCTTTGCACATTTAATTAGCCTCATCTTTCTAGAACTGTGCCAATACACTCAATAAACACTCCTCACAGTTTTACCTTAATCCCCATGAAGCTATCTGCTTAAAATGGTGACTTAATTCATGGGTTTAAGTGCCCTCTGTTTTCCTCAGGCTGTTTTTATGATCACCTGTTTGCTCACTGAATAATCACTGCATGTAATTGCAGGATCTATAGCACAGGTGTAGGAATAGGGAAAAACCCATTTTCATTACAAAACCTACTTGTTCTACTAATGTAGTGTAAAACAATAATTCAGGCAATGAGATTACTGCATATAATTAATCCAATCCTTCTAATCCTATTGCACTGCCACACAGCACGTGCTGACATCCATCAAGACAGGAACAGGGGATGCTCTGAATTTCAGTTATCATCCAAGCTGCTCAGTTCAGGATCTCCCACAGTGCCCTAATAGACAAGAGCATAACAATAATCAACACAATTTTTTTCAGGTAAATTAAGTGCTAATCAGAACAGCTGCCCTCGAGTTTTTCCAGAGCTCTCCTTAAAATTATAATACACAAAGTCCTGGCAGAAGGACTGACTTGAATAACTTCTCAATTTTCTAATTCTTAAGTAGCAAATAAATATAATATTAGGAGAGCAGATCCATTTATTATCTTTCTTCTGAGTTCATTTTTTATTTTTCCAGGTACCAGACAGGCAGCTGTACAGCAGGAGAACCAGAATCTGAGTTCTGCCTGCCTGGTAATGCAAATATGGAGAGCTAAAATCACACATGCATTCCAAGCCTTATAAAGTGCAAAGGGCTAATGCACTTCTAAAAAGAAATCAGTATTTCTTAGGGCTTGCCAGCTTCCCCTCCCATCTGACATTCCCTTGGCACATCTTTTTTTCACACAAAGGGAAATCTTCAAACTCTTCCCTGCTCCTTTCCTCAAATGTATGGGGAGGAAAACCAACAAGAAAAAGGGGGCAACCTCCCCTTTATTTTACAAGTGATGATAATGGGAACCACTCTCCCCAGCTCCACGTTTAACTGACTTATTAAGAATCAAATAAGTTCCTTTCCCTGACAGATTACAGCCCACCTTGATCAGGCTCCTGTATTTACATTCAATAGCACATTCTCCTTCCAGAGGCTCTGTGGAGATTTGCTTTTTTTTTTTTTTTTTTTTTTTTTTTTGATGGAAACATCAATAGCTTCCACCTCTCTCTGGACTCATTTAGTCTGTTTACAAAACACTATCAAATGTCGGTATCTCATCTGTGATTCATTTCCTGACATTTAATTATTGCTCAGTAAATGGCTCCTCCAAAGGAAAGCAGAAGTGGAACGGGATTTTTAAAATACTGGTGATAATTCCTCTCCACTTAATATTATGAAACTCCACGGTGCTATTAAAGAAAACCTACCCAGCAAATACTATAAATGTGTACCTTAAATCTTTGCTGCAGCTAAAAAGATGAAGGAGTCATAAGGAATCTTAAGAGTCCATTTACACAGAATGTACTAATTGTACAAATATATTTTATAATGTCTTTCATCCAAGTGGATCTCACTGGGCTTGAGAATGATGCCTTCCTTTCACCAATCTTCACTCCTTATGGACTTTGAAACCATTGCAGAATGTGAGTGACAAATAAGACATTTTCAGATAAATATAAGCCCTTAAAAGAAAACCAGGCAATGCCTGTTTCCTTTATTGCTTTCCTAAAGTGGAAAATGCAGAATTCTATTTTGGTCTTTGCTGTGTGCTTATTTTGCATGAAGAAAACACAGTGACTCATCAGTTTGGGCATAAATGGCAGAGTTATCATCCCAAGCTGTAATACAGGTGGAGAGCAATACACTCTCCTTGCAGACATTATAAAATTATTCTGTAGGAAGAGAGTAGAATGACATCCTGATTTGGAAAGAGGGAAAATGAAAGGATCTGTGGCAGGAGCAGCTGTTATTATTGGTACCACTAACTCACGTGAAAATTGTGATGGAATTTTCAATGAGGAGAAAAGAAGTCAGTTTGAGGGAACATCATTTTTTCATAAAGGCACAGAAATTCACACTGGATATAAATAATAATGAAAACTTAATGTTTAGCACTTAAGATTCTTTCAAAAGTGCATTGTTGTTTTTCTTAGTTTTCTACATTCCATGTAAGTGCTGCTGGTTTTCTTGTAAACACAAAGTAGAAAAATTGTGCAAGGATGAAAGTGTTGATTCAGCACGAACTATTTTTGCACTTCAGAAACTGCATAATATGGAAGGATAAGGAAAACACTGACCAATTTTTATTGTTAATTGTGATAGGCTAGAGGACATCCAAAGCTGCAAAGTTTATCTGCCTATCTACAGCCTCAGGATGTCACCTTATTGAAAAAAAAAAACCCTCCAACCACCATCCTAGTAAAGGACATGGCAATGGAAAGATACCAAACGTGAGTTGCTCTTTGAAAATCAAAGTATTGGGTATTTTGTTCCCTTCTGTCCTTTCTGCATTCAGTGAGGGCTGCAGACCAAGCATAAAGTCTGGCCTGCAGGGCATAATTATACAAAGAAAATCAAACATTAGGAAGGGCCTTTGCAGGGTTTTCTTTATTTGACTATCATTAGGTGAAGTGAGAGTGAAGGATGTAAATAACTCGACTAATGCATAATCACTATGAAAATTCAGTGCTGGAAGGAAAATTCCTTTAAATGTGTTTCAGCATTTTGTCAAATTACGGTTTTGAGTCCAATATTAGGGTTTTCAATTACTCCTAGAAGGGCAGAGCAACAAGAGAGCTTGTAAACATGCAGAGCACAGCAGCAGTGTGTGAACAGCTGCAGGGACTCAGTGGGTCCCAGCCAGCCTCAGCTGAATTCTCTCACTACAGGCAAACTTCAATCACTCCTCCAAGTTTTTTCTTCCAAATATTTCACTTATAGTATTTGCTCTTGTGTGATACCTTTCATCTAGGATCTTCGAGTGCTTTGCAGGCATTAATTAACTAAGCCTCACCCTGCACCTGGGAATCAGCAAAGCTTTTATAATCATTTCACGGAGAGGTTCAACAGTTTGTACAAAGTCACACAAACTCAGCTCAGCCCTGGCTCCCTGGTCATTAGCACTCAGTGGATGCTCTGAGAGAAGAACCCAGAGGTATTATTTTTATTTGGATGAGTTGGGGCTGTCTCCAGAACAGCACAGTGCATAATACAGAGCTCATGCCAGCCATCTACTTTCCAGGGCAGCTTCATGCCACTTGCAAGCTGACTGACAGCCCTTGATCCAGCAGAAAGAACTTTGGGAACAGAGGGAAGTGCCTTCCCCCGTGCAGTAGGAGGTTCCTAACCCATGTGCACAGCAAATAAAAGGTCTCCTTTCATTTTCCTCTACTGAGCTTTGCAAAGTGAGGAGTCAGAAAACAGAAATGTAACATCCAGGCTGGATCCACAGCCCCTGAAGTCCAGGGAAACATTGATTTTGAAAGACACAGCACAGTTAAGCATCTTGCTGAAGCAGAATTTTTTTTCTGTGTCTCTTATGTTGTTTCTAGAAAAGCATAACTTGGAAACAGGAGTGACAGTATCATCCTGACATAAAACAAAAGCAAATCATTTGGCTTCGTTGCCTTCCCAGGTCACAGAGAAACAGAGGTGCCTGGCTTGAGAGAGGCTGAGCTCAGCTTAAGCACCAGTGAGAGTGCTCAAACTGCAAGGGACAGTACAAACTCTGTTAATTCCTATTTCCAAGCAAGAACATGAGTTTATAAAGCCTTATACTATCAGAATTTCCCCCCTGCAAGTCAGTGTCTATCCATAACTTTGCAGTGTGACTCCAAATATATGAACAATTTCCAAGTGATCTGCTGGAATTAGTGCAACATGTTGTACATGCAAATGTGCCTTTCAAAGGTTTACTTTTTGCTTTAATCACCATCACTAAAAGGAGCCAGTGTTTCCCTTTCATCTGGCAGCAAATTAATTATAAAAAGCTATATGGTAATGTTAATATTGTCTTAGTGTAGATCAATGGGTTTATTGCCTTTGATTCTAATATTACACAGTTGACAAAACCTAGAGATTTATACATACATTTCTGTGGGGTAAATTTATGTAAAGATTTACACAGAAATGTTTTCTCTTTTAACTTGTTGACTCAGTTTAAAGTTCAAAAGTACCCAGACACACACCCTGTGTGTGTGCCCTCCTGTCCAGTGGGTTTTGTCCTCACACCTTGACTCTACCTCCCCTGCATCCCACTGCTCCCATGCTCTCTCTGAGCACACACTTACTTCAAACAACATCTGTTGTTCTTTAGCTTAATCCTTTTTATTTCAGGGGGGTGGGAGGGGCGGGGTGATATCAGAAATAATGAAATCTTTTATTGTTACCTTCTTGTAATGCAGATTTAATGAGCTTTCTCTTGCTCAACAGGGTAATAGCAAAGCTGGGCTGTGGACTGTGCAGCTCCTGATCTCGACGTGGGAGCTATTTCCTTTGATAAGACTGTTAGAAAGGCCTTGATTTGGTAGTGACAGTTTTGATGTTAAAGCTCTGTAATGCTGTGTTTGTACATGTCTCATGAAAGCCATTTTGCAGCAATAAAGGCAAACCACTGTATTCAGGGCACTCTAATTACTCATCTGTATGCTGGATAGGGCCTTGTGAACTAAGGCCCCCTCCCCTTCTTCTTTTAATTATTATTTTGTTCTTAACAAGATAGAGACTAAATTGAATGCTCCAGATCAAGGCTGAGAAAATAACTGTTTTAGTGTTCCTTGAGCCATGGCTATAGTAATACATGATTATGGGAGTGTTTCATCTGCTGTAGTGAGGGAAATCAACAGAGGAATAAATGTTTTCACCTTCCTTAGGGAAGCATGTGTCCATTTCATGGCTTTTGCATCACTTTCCCAATCATCACTTCTTAAATAGCAAGCAGAAAAGATACTATGAACAATTACAAAAATTATCTCCTCTCAGACTGTTGTGCTCCCCACTGCTCCTGTCTGAGCTTGGATTTCCATACCCCACTGCCACCTTTTCACTCCATGCAGATTTTCCCCCAGTCCTGGTGGCCTCGTGTCAGTTCTGTCTCAGGCACTGTATAAACATGAGCTGAAAAAATTATCCTTGAGCTGAAGAGCTGGCAGACTAAATACAGGATGAAAGACCCTCTCTGGATGCAGAGCATAATTGAGGGTAACGAAAGATCAGAATCAGATGGCTGTGTTTAGAAGCAGCAGTCCTAACATACAGGTAATCTAAATTGCAATGAAACTCTTCTGGAGATGGTACAAGAGAGGGAATTCTTGTGTGGGATGCAAAGGTGAGAGTGTGAGCTGAAAGTCTTTGGTTTTGCAGACTGCTTGAGAGAGGTCTCTTCATACAGCATTGTTGTGGGAGGAGGAAAAAAGTATTCCTAAGAAAATGTGGCCGTGTTACAGCACGAGCTTGGAAAAGAGAAGATAAGAAAGGCTGTGAATGGTAGCTATTTCAGCACCAAATTATAGACATCCATTTGATTCCAGTCTGTTTCTAGTTTTCACTCCTAACAATATTGACATGACTCCTGCTCTGCCAGCTCTGCCCACATCCTCTTCTTTTCACCTGAAAAAATTCATCTCTTTGATTTTCTCTGCTAATGAATTTGCAATATTTGAGACTTGCCAGGTCTGTAAATGATCTGCAATAACTCATCTACTGCATTCATCTCAGCCATGGCTGTACTGGCTCTGCTCTCCCAGCAGGATTCTGGTACAGAGCTCTTCCTAAAAACTAACCAAGAACTTGGGGTAGTTCTTGGGCATCCCACTGCTCTTCCTTCCCTCCTGAGATGGATCAGTTTAAGGTGAACACAACTCCTCAAGCTACCAGAGGATGGTTATTTACTGCTCAGTCATCATAAAAGTGTGCCCAGAGACCATGGTAATGAATGCAGCAATAGAAACTTTAGAACTTCTTGTTCTTAGTATGTTCCCTCAGCTATTGAGCTGCTACCAACACCCCAGAATAGACAAAAGTTTGAGTACTGTAAATATTGTAATGCTTCTGCTGTTACACACACAGTACAGGTCTTGACAATCTGTTCTCTGGATCATCATTTTACCATCTATTTAAAACTGAAGAGGTACCAGAAATGCTTTAGAAATCAACTTGAAAGGACCCTTGAGAGTCTGAACTACACATCCATGGCAGGTGTCTGTCTGGACTAACATTTGCCATATAATAGAAGTTAAAATGCACTGGAAAGCATTCGTTTTTGTGTAACCAACCTGGAGGGAGAACTTTTTTTTCTTTTGCAAGAGACTCCTTCACTAAACAGAAGATGTCAGAAATCTTTACCTCTGGTTTAGATGAAAGTGGAGTCACCAGCTGCTGTTCAAGTGTAAACCACCCATGGACTCAGCTGGTTTAGTTCAAAGGCTCAGATATTTTACTTCAACAGTTGCCTTCCCTAGAACATGTAAGTTCAGATTTTGTTAGGAATGCTTTAAAATACTTTGTAAAGACCCCAATTCTGTTATAATAGTCTTCTGCACGAAAATATATCCATGCTAACTGCAAAGATGTATGTACATGACACACACAGAAGAAGGAGATAGCCAGGGAGAAACACAACATCAGGCAAAGGTCAGCCAGATGATTGATTTAGAAAAGGAAACAAAAATTTAAAAGAGACTTAAGAAATTACTAAAAATCCCATATGCTGTTTAAATAAAATGTAAAAGGACAAAGCTGGTATACAAAAGGTCAAAATTCTCTACAGTTTACAAGAATTTACACAGGTGACATTTAGGACTTGTGAGCACAGTTATGTAAGAAATGTCTTGATTTGGATGCAATTTATAAATGACTATTGCACAATGTATCTGTGTTTAAGCCTTTTAGACCCTGTGACAAAAACTAAAAACTCAGGTTCCTTCCCCCACAGGCATAAGGAAATGCCTCTGCTCTCTTGGCAAGATTCCTTAGCATTAAATGAGATGTTAGAGATACATCAACAGTATATGATATATAATGTCAGGGTTGTTTAAAACCTGCCTGGAGATGCTGCTTGAGAATCTCTGACCTACAAGGAGAGGCTGATGTGAGCCAAGCAGGATTTCCCTCAGGCCCTTTGGGCATCTTTGCTCAGGACAGCCTGAAGGGCAGTGCAGGAGCTGCTCTGCCCTGATGTCCTCACACCAGAGCTCATTTCCTGCCCCTCTGGGCACTCAGGGCTGGAACAAGACAGTCTGTGAACTGACTAAAACCTTAGAATCTCAACAAATTCCATCTCACCCGCTTCTGCCAGACTAATCTGAAATACAGGAGCTGTTCTCTTCTTCAACACGGCCACGTGCTGGGTCCTGCACTTGGCCACAACCCCATGGGGAGCTCCAGGCTGGGCACAGAGGGGCAGAAAGGGAGCTGGGAGTCTGGATTGCCAGGAAGCTGAAGAGGAGGCAGCAGTGTGCCCAGGTGGCCAAGAAGGCCAATGGCATCCTGGGCTGGCTCAGGAACAGCGTGGCCAGCAGGTCCAGGGAAGGGATTCTGCCCCTGTGCTCAGCCCTGGGGAGGCCACAGCTTGAGTCCTGTGTCCAGTTCTGGGCCCCTCAGCTCAGGAAGGAGCTTGAGGTGCTGGAGCAGGTCCAGAGAAGAGCAAGGAGGCTGGGAAGGGATCCAGCAGAATTCCTGTGAGGAAGGGCTGAGGGTGTTGAGGCTGGAGAAGAGGAGGCTCAGGGGAGACCTCATCACTCTCTCCAACTCCCTGAAAGGAGGTTGGAGCCAGGGGGGGGTTGGGCTCTTTTCCCAGGCAACTCTCAGCAAGACAAGAGGGCACAAGAGGTCTCAAGTTGTGCCAGGGGAGGTTTAGGTTGGACATTAGAAAGAATTTCTTTCTGGAGAGGGTGCTCAGCCATTGGAATGGGCTGCCCAGGGAAGGGGTGGATTCTCCATCCCTGGAGATATTTCAAAAGAGCCTGGATGTGGCACTCAGTGCCATGGGCTGGGAACCACGGGGGGAGTGGAGCAAGGGTTGGACTTGGTGAGCTCTGAGGTCCCTTCCAACCCAGCCCATTCTAGGATTCTGTGATTCTCATCAGGGGAGGTTTCAGCTGGCTCTTTGGAGGGAGGTGTGCATTGGGTTTTGTCACTTAAGCTCGTTGGCTGGAATTGTTATTTCTGTGGGACCTGGAGGTTGCTGTATTAATTCTAATGAAAATATTCAGAGGAAATCACCTCTGCCTGCCTCTTTTGGGAGACACTGTATTTGTTTTCCCCCCCCTTAATTCCTTTGTGTACTGAAGGCATGAATGAGACACAAATATTCATCCAACCTCACCCTGTCATCTCCAAATCAAATATACCTCAGCTGGAGCAAGGCACACGAAATCCTTCAGCTTGCTCTTTCCTTCTAATAAGATTCTTTGTTCCTTCTGCTGGAAATCTCACTGATTTACTGGTGGTGCCTTGCACATTTTTCAGAGACAAGCAGGAAAGGCTGCAAGAACACAGCTGAGGAAGCCCTGAGTACTACATTTATTTCCCTTTTGACCAGAGGATTTCTGTATAACCCCCAGAGGGATTTGCTGGAACATACTTTCTTTCTTGGCAAGATCATTTATGTAGGAAAATATTCCAAAGGATGCAGTAAACAGCCCAAAATATGTGAGGCTTAAGAAACCTGAGCAGTACCTGTGCATCTGGTAAGCCAAAGGAAATCACATGAGATCAAGGAGAAACCAACTGTGCTGGTGAGAAAAATATTGAATTGCCATAAACAGCCACAAAGTTTCAAGTTTTGCTTCTCACTGAAGAAATGGCAGAGTTTTCAGAGCACTAACCCTAAATCTGCAACCTGATCTAAGATCACCAGCCCTAGAAATTATATTTTCAACCTCCAGATGCTTTCTGCAGAGCCTTCCCCCCATCCCCGTGCTTTCAATACACATTTGCTCCTGATTTCTCAGGAAATGGGTGTATTTTCAGTGAAATGTTGTATTTTCATTCGGAAAAGCAGCAGCACCTCATGTCCCTCTGGTGGCAGAAATGATCCTGAAAACCTGGTCCCAGTGTCAGCCTCCAGGCTCACAGGAGGAACACCACAAAAACTTCTTATCCAGATGATTGGTTTAACCCCCTGTCCATTCCCATGGCATTTGACACCTGACTCAGGATTTTAGTTTATGGTTTTCAAAGCCCTGAACACCCAGAAATCAGATTGATTCAAAGCAGAAGAAGGGAGCCTGGCCATACCCAGCAACCCATCAGCCACATCTTTCATCCAAACCCCTCCTAAGCCTCCTAAAAAACCTGACCCAACCAAGATAAAACTCCCAGGTTTGCCAATATTCTCTCCTGCAGACGTTGGTAAATGAAAGCAGAACCAGGCATAGCTCAAGATGAGAATGGTAATGTGATTTATATCCCTTTAATAGGAAATGTAAATTGGTTCTCATCATGTTTTCTTTCTAGATTCTGCTGTGCTGAAAGCCCCAGTGATAGGCAATAA
Organism: Heliangelus exortis; assembly: GCF_036169615.1. Lineage (NCBI taxonomy): Eukaryota > Metazoa > Chordata > Aves > Apodiformes > Trochilidae > Heliangelus > Heliangelus exortis. The sequence continues at coordinate 1,550,267 of NC_092451.1, read as the reverse complement.
ACTCTTTCAAGGAGAGAGAGGAATAGTTGTTTTTTTCTTTCTTCTTTTCTCGTGGAGCTGTACTATAAGAACAATAATCATTCCTTTGTAGCATAATTAAAATAAACTGCTGTGCTGTGGCATTTAGTCAATTGCAGCAGTCCTTTATTGCTTCATATGCAACAAATCCTCAGAGATTACAATTTAAAGCACATCCAAATTTGTGCTTTCATACCCTTACTCAGAAGGAAAACCTCAGAGTGCAGCAGCAGCTGATCCATAACCCACTGCACTGGGAGATAAATTGCACACCCTGGCTGTGCATTACAAATGCTGCTTTAGTGCAATGAAAGCAGTAACCTAATTAATTCAGTGGAGTTACACATGCTGAAAATTTATAGAAAGAAAGATAATGCTTTTGATCCTAAAGTAGCAGGGCAAATCAAATTTGCTGGTAACGTGTGCTTTCTGCTTTGCTGAGCTCTGGGGTGCAGCTTTTCATTTCCCTAACAGCAACATAACTGGAAACCCAAACCATGGCAACATTTGCCCCAGAGCACTCCCACCCCAAGCTGTCATTCCTTGGGATACACTGATGCAGTGGGATTTAGGATCTAATTCTGGTTTTATCATCAACTTGCACCACGAGCTGAATCCATTTGTGCACTTCTTGAAGGTGCTTGAGATCTTGTGGATTTTTTTTTCAAAGTTACCCAAGAAGGTTGGGGGTCTCTATTACTGTAGTGACTTTGAGAAATCCATTTATCCACCTGCCTATTAGGCACATAAAATATTTTTTTTAAATCTGACCTTCATAAACCACACAGACTAAAAAGAAACCCAAGTCCTTCCCTTAGCCCCTGCAGGAACCCAGAGAAAAGCCTTAATTATACAAGAACTGCTCAAATTCTGCAGTCAGAGATGGGTATCATGATGTGCACATAATTATTTTATCTGATTGAGGTGCAAAATAAAATGAATTACATGCTACTGAATCTATCAGGTACAGAGAATTTGTGAGCCCCCAAGCCCAGTGAATGAGAACCCCCCAGAGATGAGCACAGAACAGAGAATCTCTCCTCACAGAACACTCTGAAGCCTTCAAACTCCACCTTTGATTTTTGTGAGGCTGAGGAACTCGAGCCAAGAGGAATTCAATAAAGGGACCTTTTCCCCTACAAGGTCCCCTCTGCTGATACACAATAACCACAGGTTTTAATAACCATTCTCTGGACAGAACACAGGACACTCCTGCATGTAGATTATGAAAAGCTCATCTCTACCTAAGAAAAAATAGAAAAAGGACAATAAATTCATAAATTTATAGCATAATATTGCCCTAGTTACAAGAGTGTACAACTATGACAAGCAAGGCTGCTTTCCACAAACAAATTTATCACCACTGGTCCCTCTTCTATTGCTTTCAATACAAAATGCCAAAATAAGTATGATTTAAAATTGCTATCAGCTGACTGGAATGCTCAATAGATTTGGTGCATTACAGTAAAATTGGTCTCTAAGTGTTGTATTAAATATAAATAAATAAAAAGGAATTAATATGGACCTAAATGTGCCACTTATTGCTCCATGGTTATGCCTCACTATTTACCAGTAGCAGATTGTCTCTGGATCCCAATTTGCACTTTCACAAGGCTGCCACACAGATGAAAAGTGAGGGGGTTTTCTCCTTCAACACTCTGAATATTGGGGTTTGGGTTGTTTTGTGCCCAGTTCACATTAATCCCACTCTGAGCAACCTGGCTTTCACTGGTGCTGAGTTTAATTCTGTTGCACCCTATTTCATTAGCAATAAATCCAAGCTTACTGTGACATCCCAGTCTTACACCTTAATAACTTTTTTGTTAAAAACCCTACACAAGAGTGAAGTGATGCTCCAAGTCCACATGGAAAGACAGACAAGGTAGGGTGTGCTACCTGACCAGCAACGTCCTCGTCCCAGAAAGGGGAAACCTCATCCCACACCCCATCTTTCCAAGAAATTCTTCTTGCATTTCAGTGTCTGCAAACAGTCTGGGCAAACGTAACCTTATGCAGCTGCCATATTATCACCTGGTGAGACTGATGCTGCAATCCAGCTGTCTCTGCCTCCTGGTTTGTGGGAACAGAGAGGTAACATCTGGATCCTACACACATCACATCTCCATTTTCCAGATCATATTCAAGAGCATTCAGCAGACAATTGCTTTCCTCCAGTGCAATGAGAAACCAGATGGCTTCAAAAGACCCACTTTGCCTCCCAGGCAGCATATGGAATATTAATTAATAATAGATTAATAGACCTTTCCCCACTTAAAAAATTAATCTGTTTGTTAGCTGAGCTGTTTGTGCCAGGGAAGTGCTACAAAACAATGGTTGTGTTTAAAGAGCCATGTCATCTCTTTGGAGAAGTCCTTCACAGGCCCTTGAGAAATCACATCAGGAGGAGAGTGGAGTCAGAAGGAGAATCATTAAGGCTGGGTTTTATTTTGTTTGGTTTTAAAACAGAGCCCACTTGGAAACTTCAGAGAAGCAGAGTGCAGAGAAGAGGGGCAAGTATTATAAAATAGGGTAAGCTGGGAGCCTTCAACCTAAGGACAAGCAACAGAGTACAAGGACCATCATTTGAGGTTAGAGTCAGGGCAGGTCCTTGTGCTGAACAATTTAAGGTTTTCCTAAACCCATCACCTGAGGGATCCAGAGTGAGCAGTGGCCAACAAAGCCAGCACCAGAATGTGGCTCAGGGCTCCAAGTTTTTGCATCCAGGCTTTGGGTACTGAGGGACAGCCAATGAAGTTTAATAATTTGAGCTGGATTTTTCAAGTCTTATTAAATGGTATTTTTTTCCTCTGCTGGGATTTCTAATCCCATTTTTGTCAATTGATGCACTCCTGGGTGTGCATTTCTCTCACCCTCTTTCCCTCCCTTGGGATCTCACCTCCTTATTATAAGCCTGGAGAAGCAGTTTTAATTCAGTGTCATCCTCATCTACTGAATTAAACAGGGCCCAGAAAAATCCTATTACTGTTGAGAGAGAAGGTGAATAAATGTGTACCTTGACTGATCATGTATTAATCCTGGTATCCACTTAGGGCCAGAAAGGAAATGTCTGTTCAGTTGCCTAGCAATACCAATGAATGGGAGTTTTAGCATTTTGAAAAAAAGGGTCAATTGCTAAAAAAGCCCCCAGAACCTCGTTTTAATGCTGTTTTTTTCCCCAAGGTGTTTTCTAAATACAAAACAAATTACTAGATATGAGATTGTGAAACAAGACCATGGTGAGAGGCTGTATTTTATCAGCTAAGTGTCTCACTCATCAGATGCAAAGCTCACACCAACTAAGACAGATTTCACACAAAACAAAATAAGAAAAGACAGAGGGAATGTTGCCAAGGTATAGTAAAGAATAGTCTATCAATCCCTAAAATGTCAGATGTTGCTGTTCAGTGGCTCACATCCATTTTCTGTACCAGACCTGAACCTTCCTGCATCCAGCCAAGGAATCAGCCCAGGTCAGATGGAGACTGGGCCCAGTTCCTGGCTTTTTGCTGAATTGTGGTGGTGAAACTGCACAAACTGCTTAAAGACAACTGAGACTTCCACCAAAACATCCTGAAAAATTGCAGGTTATGAGATAATCAAAAGGATTTTTAAAAAAGCAAAAAAAAATATGTATTCACATTCCTTTATAACTGTTTGTTCAGACAACTTCCCCTAAGAGAGAATTCAACTTGGGCCTCAAGAGTACACCTGGCAAGAGAGCAGAGAGGGAAAGGTGCCCTCTGGGCAGTTGCTAGGAAGAAGCAATAACTCCATTTTGTGTCGAGAATCAAGTGTGTGCTGCTAAATGTCAAGTGTTTTCTTTTACAGCTGGAGAGATGAAGACACAGAAATTCTTGTTTATAACCCTGCAGCCTCTTACCCTGCACTGGGCTCTGATCTGGTGCAGCCGTGTTGCTTCAGCACATTAATCACATTTTTCAATTGGTTTATGCTGGTTTACAGTACCTTTTTGTGTGTGGCAAATACAGGAGACTACACTCCTGAGATCTATTGCTAAAGGTTTTTCCACTTGATGTGTCACTATTTCCTGAGAGCTTCACCTCCAAACACAATAAATACCAGAATGCATATGAAAGACTTTCAATCTCCTCGCCCTGTGGCTTTTGGAAAAAACAAGCAGCCCCCTCTGCAGAGATTTTTCCAGCAAGTGATTCCTTTCAGTCCTTCAGGACACAGGCTATCACCAACCTAATTGCTATCAAACATATTCATCTTTTTTTTGATCACAGGTTGTAGTAGAAAAAGGCCTGACAAGCTGATGTGCACCTTTCAGCTGCAGTCTCTCTCACATCACAATTTTTCCCTTCATCACTACCTGGATGGAGTCTGAAAGCACCTGAGAAAAATGAAAGTAAATAATAAGGTGTTATTGGTCCTGTATCCTTTTTCCTGCTTTGGGGTTCAGGCTTTTAAGCTCATGAGGGACTGGTTGGAATTTCAAGACACAGAGCTGTGTTTCACCTGGATCCCCCCATGGCTGAGGAACATTTTTTTGCCCCCATCCCATCAGTCCCACCCCTGACACTTCCCTGTCAGAGCACTCCTGAGCCTGTCTCTAGTGTCTGCTCCCTTTGGAGCAAATCAGACTCAAGAAATTCTGGTTTCCAGACACATGAACTGCAGAGGGTTCTGTCATGAGCTGAAACCACCTCCAGACTGGGAAAATCCCAGCACCAAATACTCAGAGTTTTTGAATAATGAGGTAGAAGCACACACGTGGACTAATCCCAGGAAGTCTCCTCTCTCTCTCAGAGGCAGAGCTTCTCTTGGCTAACACTGCTGAAAGAGATTCAAATGGGAAATAAGTTCTTTAACTCTAAGGACAACTTAATACTGAAGGAGTCAGGCCATCTGTCAGCACCAGACATCTCACAGCTGAGAGCCTTCCTTAAATCTCAAGTTGAACTCAGAAATAACGAGATGAAATTCTCTGACATGCATTAGCAGCCAGGAAGATGCTCATCCCAAGCTACTGTACCAAAACAGGATTTGAAACACTACACCTACAAAATCCATGAATACTTTGAGCCTCTCAGACCTCCACAAGGCTCTGCACTCCCCTCTGCCTCGCTGTTGGAGCAGCAGAGTTCCAAGAAAAAAAACCACAAACCTCAGCAACCACTTTCTCCTAAGATTTCAGATTAGTCAAAGAAATGCTATGGATTTTTAGAAAGGTTTCCCAGTTTTACAGAAGCAAATACCTTCCCACCCCTGCCAATATCTCTGACAGTTAAAGTAATTGCAATACTTTGTGAGTCTCGATTTCTAATCTGCTTTTTATTGCAGTAAAGATCACATCTGATTATGTCTTTGTATGTGAGACTCGTTGTGTATTTTAAACACATTTTTTCTTCATAACTGACATTTTCCTAAATAACTATTGAATTAGAGTTGCACCTTATCCAAAAGGGAGCCCTCTAGCACGCAGGGGTTGTACCCAAAAAGAGAGACAACCTCTTCCTCAAAGGATTTACACTCAAAATACATAAACCAAGTGGATTCACTGCAACTGGAGAAGAATGTGTGTACACTGATCCTAAAAACACAGAGCAAACTCCAGGGACCCAGAAGAACCTGGAAACTGAAATCCTAAGCACGAACCCAGCCTGTTGTGGTTTTTTTTTTTTGGTTTTTTTTGTTTTTTAGTGACTTTTACACAAAGTAACATAAATCTCCAATTCCTCTAAACAGATCTCTGGACATTTCTGATACAAGTAATAATTCTGGGCAAAGTACAGTGCTCATTCTAAATGTAGAGACTTTTTCTCAAGTATTACTGCTCCCCCATAGTGCAGAATAACACTGCCATGTTCTGTGTTTTATTATGATTAAACGTTTCATATTTGCTTTTGATTTTGCATATAAATGCACAGAAAGCAGCATAACACCAGACATTTAAGAATGGATTGTGCACATATTCTGAAACCAAGCCAAACAAATTGCTGATGGATCTGTGCTGGAAATGCTCTGTTACTTAAACCAAAGAGAGGAACAAAATGTTAAACCCTGACACTTCCACTGCTTTTCTTTCTTTTATGCCTTGAGACAACGACACAAATGGCCCTGCCTGCAGGGGAAGGGAGAGGGAAAACAGCTTTATTTTAGCCAGAGACTTCAATCACTGACATATTTCTTTTTCCCTTTTATTTTTCCACGATCAGATATATTCATGAGAAAGAAACAATGCCCAAGGTTTCAGTGTTTCTGTAAAGAGTGGAAGCATCCTCTAATCCCTCAGCACAGTGCCTGGGCAGCCCCTCATCTCAGTGCAAATCCAGTGATGTTCTCATGCCCTCTTTTGGGGGAGGAAGTTATTTTCCAGGGAGCTTTCAAACAGCCTCAGTACTGAAGTATTGCAATTTGCTAATATGAACTCTTCACTGGAGAAGATGAGCTGAGCCTCAGTTTTTCCCCCACCCACACTTTCTTTCCCTTAGATACACCTAGTGTGCAATTTCCAAGTGATTGTAGGGAAAAGCTGGCACCTTGATTCCCAGGGGAAGAATTTCTTCTGTATCTTGGAGTCAGCATTAGTTAGCACTGCTTGCATTGCTTGGAACTGCAGCCAGACACCATCAGTCACACCACACACATGAATTTAGACTAAAATGAAACAAAAACTCAAGTCTGGAACAGCCCCAGTGGTGTGCACATAGGTAGCTCATCCAAGGTTTACAGAACAAACAGTGGGAGAAAGGAGTATTATTATCTCTGTTTTATGGATGTGGAATTGATGCACACAACTCATTCCTTTTGGAGCCCTCCAGAGCTCCTGGGGTTGCTCCCTGCAGCCAGATTTCTCCAAAGCTTGGGATACTTAGGGTAAAATCCATCCATGCTCAGTCCTGAGAGATGGGAGGGATGTAAAGCACCAGAATGCTGGAAAATTCACCTTTGAAGGACAAACTCCTGGGTACAGACCCACACAGGTGGGTGGAATTTTCTGAATTACTTCCTAGACATAAGCACTTCCCACCCTTCTTGGCAGTGCTTCTAACATTTAAAAAAAGAAGATAAACTGAATTCTCCAGCTCTTGGAAGTGCAGCTCATGATTCAGTGCATCAAGAATGTCTCACTACTGCCTTATGATTTCCCCAAATATAATATGAAAGGTGTTTCTGTAGTGAGAATTCATAGTGCAATGTGCATCTAATTCAGCCACATTAAGGTTTTTTTTCCAAACAAAAGTTTCAGCCACCCAAACACAACTCCCCTTTATAATTTTTTTTTTTTTTTTTTTTTTTTTTTAAAGACTAATAAATTTGGACAGCAGACTGGCACACCTTTTATTGCACACATGTCACAACCACCAGGGAAGTGGATTCTGGTAAAGGGATACCCTGGGATGGGTACACAGAGGTGAAGAGACCTTGTGAGGGAGGTGGCAGAGAGGAGAGGATGGAGGCTGCCCCAGGAACTGCTTTTAGATCCTTCTGGGAATGTTGCTAAAGGGAAAGCATCCTCTGCACACGTATTCAAGAACTTCTTTCTTTCACCTCCTCCTCCCCGCAGATACCCATGGATTTGTATTTAGATTTCAATTTAAATAGGTCCAGAAGAAAGCAGAACCAGTGAGGTTGTCCTAGCAGGAAGCCCAATTAGCTAAAAATAAAATCTCAAGCACTGGAGCAACAGAGGCAATAGCCCTCCTCCAAATGCTGTAATCAACCTGCAGCATTAGGAGGATTTGATGCAATCTTTTCCCTTCTAAGGTCTCATTGTCCTTACTGTACAAACCTTGGAATAAAAAAAAAAAAATCCTAAAACATAATGAGGGATTTGGTTTGGGTTTTTTTCTCCTTTGATTGCTATTGTTTGGAGTTACCTGGGCAGGAAACATCTGCTTTTCTGCCCATTAAAGAGCAAAGATTACCAGGTTTTAGTTAAACTTGGCATTCTATAGTTATTTACTGGAGGAGGAAAAGGGAAAAAAAAAAAAAAAAAAGAAAAGAAACTGGAACCTAATTACATAGCAGATGCTGAGAGTGGTATTTATTCACCAAAACCACACAGGTCATTCATTAAAATCTCAGTTTTAATTAGCAAACACCTGTTTTGTGTTTGATTTTACACTGATATGTACTGTCTGCAATTTGCTTTCTTCAGTCCCAGCAATTAGATAGTCCTGACAGTAACAGTTAATCTAATTAGAGCAGAGGTGCCTTGGGAGCCCAGCCCTGACTTCCAGAAATTACACCCACAGGATACAGCTCCATCCTGCCATGCCTGGGCTGCTCTGGAGCCTTGGGGGGACACCAGTGGTTTTTTTTCCTCCCTCTTCTGAATGACACCAAGGTGTTGTGGGATATTTCCTGTTTTAAAGAGAAATTTCTTTGCAGAAAATCAAGAAGCTGAGCTACAGAAGGCCAGGTGATGCTACTGCTGCTTTCAGATGTGTCCTGGAGTCCAGAATTCCCAGGAGGAGGGATGAGCACAGAGTTTATTCCCTGCAGCCCATTCACTCTTTTCTTATTGCCCTGATTCATCCTTCACCTGCTCCCCACAACCCTTCCAGGTCCTTCAAGGAGACCTGAAAAGCAGCTTTTCCCCTTTTCCCTCTGCTCCTCACTCAGAGGAAAAGCCACATTTTCATTTGAGGGCAGAACACAGAACCCAACCAGCATCTTGTTTTTAGGCTTTACAAAATCAAGCAGTTGAAAACTCCACTTAACAAAACACTGAGCAAGGAAAATGCATTTTGATTACAATGCTGAGATGAACTATATTTTTCTGGATGCAAATGAGACATTGTAATGAATTCTTGTTTGAAATAGATGGATGTGAAGCCTGTGTTCCACACGTTGCACATGCTCCTCAGAGCACTTGAATTTCAAAACCTTCTCTCCCATATTATCACTGTGCTACCATTTTTTCAAAGGCTCTTTATCAATATTTGCCTCAGCTTTTAAATAAGGATGAAATAATTCTCTAATGCAAAGAATGAAGTGACAATGCCCCAACTGCAGTAATGGAAGTGTTGTAATAAGGGTCAGAGAGAGATGTGATACAAGTGATAGGCACGATTATAAAGTTATTATAATTTAGGGTATATATTGTGCTCTGAAAACATTTCACACCCTACACTTGTGCCACTGTTTCCTTTCTGTTGGTTGAGCTCCCCATCCATTACACAAATCCACTGCACTAAGAAATAAAAATCTCACTGGGGTAGGTGAAGAGCTTTTGAAATAAAGGAGTAAACTAATTAAATTTAACTGTGTCATCCTGGGTAGGCTGAATACTACAATTAATGAATCCCAGCCCTCTGCTTGTCCTGGAGGGGGAACGGTGTTCCTAAATCTGGAGGGTGAAATGTGTTTCAGGAGGGATGGGGCAGCTCAGCTCAGTCCTGCCTGATGAAGGGAGCTGGAAATGTCTCAGCAGGAGAGTGTGCAGGAACATTGAGAACTCATTAGTGCCTGAGAGCAGGGCCTGCTGCTGGAAAGCTGGGAGAAACGGGAAGGGGAGGGGGTAACTCCACAAAACATGCAAATATGTCAGCACAGGGAGAGCAAGTTGTGAGTTTGGGAAGTGTATTTCTGCAGTGTGAAAGCAGAAATTTGGGGAAATAATGAAAAAGTTACATTTCAGAGCAACTCCCTGTTTTATCCCCATCAAGCAGATCTGGGCTGTTCAATTGTTATAAATTGTAATTTTACATCAGGTAAAATTTAGCCCAGAATCTGATGTGCTGTATAAATCTGGATAAAACTTCTGAAGGGGGTGGTGTTCGTTTCTTTCTGCTTTTTTCTTTCTGCTTCTTTCTGTTAATTTCCACCCCAGCCTTCCTGCTTCTCATGTGGGGAAGGTTTGCTCAGGAATGCATGCCTGGGGTTATCTTAAACCAGAACCAGGCTTTAAGATTCTGTTCCCCATAAATTTCTTGGCTTAGAGAACCAGCCTTCTCCTTTCAATATCCCCTCAGCCTGACATCTCAGCTTGGCATAGCAATGTAAACAAATTTTAGATCTGTGACTTATAGTTGTAGCTGCATTTTAGACACAATTTCTGCTGCTACATAAATCTGATGTTGTAATAACACACACTGAAGTAATAATGTCTGTGTACAGCCTGACACCCTCAGAAATGATGGCATAAATCCACAGGAGCCAGCACAGCTTTGCACCAGCTGGTGTTTTAGAAGGAAATCACAGGGTGAGATAGGAAGCAGCTTAAGGCCCAGCCTTGTATCCTAAAATCCTTTGCATTGGTCAAAGAGTTGAATCAAAGGACTTGTAAGAACAGGGACAGGTTCTAACAAAGGTAAAAAGATCCCACATTGATACTGAGACTGCAAAATTTCCCTACTCAGAAGATTCACTTTGTGGTCAGAAAGAAGGAATGGCTCTGGGTTATGTGGAGTCACTGGAAATGAACATCCCAAAAGCTTCTCTCCCCCAAAATCAAACAGATTTGGGCCACTTTCAGTAAATCCTTCCCAGAGCCACCTCAGAAATTTTGTCAAAATAAACACACAACAAAAATTCAGACCCTTTTCCTATTTTATCCTGACTTTCTCTTCCCCCTTCCAAGCAGGGTAAAATAAAGGGCACAAAGAGAACCTCCACAGGTATTTTTTTAGCAGAAGTCTCCTTTTGGTCAGCACTCAACAGGAAGGTGAAGAGGAGGCAGCAGTGTGCCCAGGTGGCCAAGAAGGCCAATGGCATCCTGGGCTGGCTCAGGAACAGCGTGGCCAGCAGGTCCAGGGAAGGGATTCTGCCCCTGTGCTCAGCCCTGGGGAGGCCACAGCTTGAGTCCTGTGTCCAGTTCTGGGCCCCTCAGCTCAGGAAGGAGATTGAGGTGCTGGAGCAGGTCCAGAGAAGAGCAAGGAGGCTGGGAAGGGATCCAGCAGAATTCCTGGGAGGAAGGGCTGAGGGAGCTGGGGGTGTTGAGGCTGGAGAAGAGGAGGCTCAGGGGAGACCTCATCACTCTCTACAACTCCCTGAAAGGAGGTTGGAGCCAGGGGGGGGTTGGGCTCTTTTCCCAGGCAACTCTCAGCAAGACAAGAGGCCATGGGATTAAGAATTTCTTCCTAATATCCAACCTAAAGCTCCCCTGGCAGAGCTGGATTTAGGTTTAGGTTGGATATTAGGAAAAAATCCTTCCCAGAGAGGGTGCTCAGCCATTGGAATGGGCTGCCCAGGGAAGGGGTGGATTCTCCATCCCTGGAGATATTTCCAAAGAGCCTGGATGTGGCACTCAGTGCCATGGGCTGGGAACCACGGGGGGAGTGGAGCAAGGGTTGGACTTGATGAGCTCTGAGGTCCCTTCCAGCCCAGCCCATTCTAGGATTCTATGATTCAATAGTTGTGTCAGCTCAGAGCATGCACTGGGTTCCAATCCCTCCTCCCAGGAATAACAGAGCCCTAACACAGGAGCCACTCCAAGACAGCTCTGCTTTTAATCAGCTTTAATATCAGAGCAGCAGCAGCAACCTCTCCACTTCAGCTACAAATGACAGGTTTATTATCCTTTCTTTTGAAACTGATAAATTGGTTCAGATTTCAGGAGGGCTTTATAGCTACCACAAAAAAAAAAAAAAAAAATTAGAGAAAAAGAAGAGAATAAAAAAGGGAAGATGAAGGAAGGGGCTATGTTGTGAGGCATTTAAATCCTGGCAGAAAATGGGGATGGACAGACGAGTCGTGTTGCTGTCAGCTTGGTTCCACCAAACTTTGGAAAATTCCAAAAGCAAATTATTAAGTGTGTCTGCTGCTTTGGTAGATTCCAAAGGCAGAAAACCTACTGAACTAAAGGGACAAGTAACCAGGGATTTAGCTTCTGTAAATCAGTAATGGTTTATTACGTAGATTCATATTAAATATTTTTCTAAATACATAACAGCCTGTATCAAGATAAACTTCAGACACTTGGGTTGCCCACAAAGGCCAGTTTTGGTATTGAGTATTAAGTGGCTGAATCTTCTTAAGGATTTAAGGAGCAAAGAGGTTCCAGATGGTGAAAGCAGAAAAAAAAAATGAAAATATGATTTTGAAAACAAAGCAAACAAACCACAAGAAAAAAAGCAGTACTTGCTGGCAATGAACAGAGAAGGGAAAATTTAAACTATCACAATTAGGAAAAGTTACTATTTGTATCAAAAGTGCACAATCCAAAACCCACTTCAAAAAAAAATCCAGCAGTTCCTACTCATTGCCAAAGAGGTGCCTAAAACCTTGCAGAGCAAACTGCACAACGTGGAAAGCTTTTGATTAATAAGACAACTCTTAAGGCCAACTTCTTATTGCAGTTGGTTTGTACCAACTGGGAAGAGTTTCAGGAGTTGATGCTGATGCCTGCCAGGTTAACAGCTGCTTTGGGTCAGCTCTGTTCTGCCTGAGCCCAAGCAGCAAAGCTGCTTCCAGACATACAGTAAATTAAAAGAGGTGGTGCTGAAAAGATGTTTGAAAGCACTGACAAAGAGCATTCCTGAATTAACTTTAAGCCTCACATGAGTCCCTCTAAGAACAGCAGGATTATTCAAATGCTGATTTTCTCAGTTGATGGACTGTTTAATTGGACTGGAACCTAATGGACAAAGAGCTACACGGACATCCCTGAGAAAAGAGAAAGGAAAACAAATTAGGACTGGGAGCAGTTTCTTTGCAGGATGTTTACAAGTTATCCCTCTTTTTGCAGCAATGATGGGGGAAGGTGCTTAATGACAGTCACAAGAAGCAGCTGGCACAGCTGCCCCCCCAGAAGGAAGGAACAGCCATAGGGGGACTCACTGCCTCCAAAACCTCCAGTCCTGGCACCCCCATGTTCTGGGGTCATGGAGGAGCATTTATGGACACTGGATGCTTCTAGAGAGCCATGCAGCATCCTGAGGCCTCAGCAGCATCTCCTTACTGCTCCTTTCTGCTGCATTCCCAAGGGTATGTGCTGCAGAGATCAGGGGGGTGGGTGCTGAGAGGAGTGCCAGAAACTCACAGTTACACAGACAGCACAAACCCACTGCTGCCTTTTTTTTATCAGAAGTAATCTTAACCTTCTTCTATTGATTTGAAGCAGGAACTGCCCATGTGATGAGAGTCAGGAGAGGAAAATCAGCACCTCCTGACAAGGAACAAATATTTGCACCGTAATCATTTGGTTGTCTTTAATATCACGACTGAGAAATCAAAAAACTTGAGCACTGTTTAATCAACATGTTGGAGCTCGAGCAGGGAACATTTCGACACAAACCTGATAGAACCAAATGAAGTTTATGGACATAACCCTAATTAATTTAGGGTATTTGGATTCCTGTCCTCCAGTCTCTGTTGTGCAAACTGCAGCAGCTGCAGCTGTATTGCAATGAGGCTCAGCTCCTGCCAAACATTATGTGGATTTCAGTTTGCAAATATTTGAGGCTCCAGCGTGGGAAGGTTGACACAGCATTGCAATCAATTAAACAAACAAACTACAAGGGTACTATTGACTGGGAGCAGAACACTCCAACAGATCTGCCCATCCAAGTCAATGTGTACAAAAAATATGAATTTTTTTTTTTTTTTCATCCTTTTGCCATCAAGGAATCCGTCATCATGCTCCCTCCCCTTCAGCATCTAAAATCTAAGATATTGATTTACTCGTGGCAAAATCCAACGTGCACAGCAAATGGTCAAGAAATTAAAGGAGATGCTGATTCAGAAATCACTCAAGCAGCTCTGGGAGTCGTTGGGGCCAGCTGGACATAAGCTGTAAGGAGATGCCAGAATCTCCTCGTGTTCCAGAACCAGCATCCATATAACTAAATGCCAAATGCCTTTCACTCAGAATATCCAAATACTTTTCAGGTTGTGCAGGCCCTGTATATTAGACTGAATTTCACCCTTTCACATTCATGAAAAACCAGGAATTGCCACTTATTTTTTTAATACAATGTATTATTAGCACATGCTGCTTATAGAACACCCAGGGTGGCCATGCTGATTTATTTTGCATTTAAGATATGTGTGCATTTATCCCCAGGGATTTTCAGAGGGGTTTTAACAATCTGCCCTGTGCCACCCAAGCAACGAACACAGGAGAGATCAGCTTCAAAAACACAGCCCAAAAGAGGGTTAAACCCATGCACAGGAACAGTACTGAGAGTCAGAAGAAAACCTCAAAGCTAAATTTGGAACAGGGATTCTGCTGAAACCAGAAATGCCCCAAAACTGGCCCAGCCCAGAGTTTGCTGCAGCACATCCAGAGGTTGGCAGGGAGCTGACCTTGCCAGACCTGGCTCTGCTCATGGCACAGCTTTCCCAGCTTTGACATCCTTCAGCCCGGGGCAGGAATCCCACGATGCTGCCAAGTCCTTGCAGGAAGGAGCAGGCAGAGTCCCTTAGTGGGTATTTAAAATACAATGGATCAACTTTTCTCTCCTCCTCTTCCCGGCCCTGTCACAAGCAGGATGTGTGAGGGCAGACTCCAGACTGAGCTGTCAGAGCTCCACTGTCCATGCAGATTAAACTCTGAGCACTGAGAAGCTGCTGTTCCACCTGAGAGCCCTCAGCTGCACCTTGCCTGGGAGCAGCCACACACTTCACCTCTTGGCTTGTGGATCTGCAGACAGCCAGAGGCCCACGATGTATTTAAGGGCTGCAAACACTCTGTGCTGACACCTGAATATGCTGCTTGCTCAAAAAGGCTGGCAGGGACAATTCCCAGCTCTTCCTGCAAGTAAGGAGAGACAGGAGGGGAGAAAAACTGACACAAGCACTTCAGAAAGTGCTGGTGAAACAGTTCCTGACAGCCCAGGAACCTCTTCTGCAGATTCTGTGGCTGTCACGAGGAAAAAATGTGAAAATCAGGGCTGTCCAGAGGCTGGGAAGAAGTGTGGTGGCAGTCACTGACACAGGAGGGAGGGATAAAGGGATGGAGGGATAAAGGGATGGAGGGATAAAGGGATGGATGGATGGATGGATGGATGGATGGATGGAGGAAGGGATGGAGGGATGGAGGGATGGAGGGAGGGAGGGAGGGAGGGAGGGAGGGAGGGAGGGATAGGTGGCCAGTGGAATGTGCTGAACCCGAGCTCAGCTGTAGGGCTGGATGCTGCAGGAAGCAGAAACCTCTGAGTCCTCAGCTCCAGCCAAAGGTTTGCATCAGAAAAAGCTGCTGGAGGTTCTCCCCCGGCAGCAGAAAGCCCAGCTGACCTCCTCCTCCTCACAGAGGAATTGCTCTTTAATTCACTTTCAAGGCTGAATGTTTGCAGCTACCACCAAGTATTACTTCTACCAAGCTTTCCAGATGTTTTTCATGTGCCTGGTTCAGAAAAGTTCCAACCAGAGGGAATTTTCCAGTTTGATGGCATGAAACTGAGGCTCAATAGCAGATTCTAGCACCCAACTGGAAAAGAGCTTCCTTACAAGGAGTAAAAATCCCAGTAACGATAAAAATTCTGGACATTCCAAAATTGTATTTGTTTGTTCATAGAAGCTTGATAAACTTCAGAAATTTTCAAAGTTTCTGCTCAGCACCACGGTGATGCAAGAATGCTGAAGGCAGGACTCTACCCAAGCTCTGCACCAGCAGCTGAGGCAGAGGATTGGAAAAATTCATCACTTTCCATCTTTTTCTTGTCGTTCTCTTTTGTTCTGTGTATCTGCATTTATGTGATTTGTGCAGCAAAGTGTGTTTATATTTGTATTTACATGAATCTTAGAGAAGTATCTGCCAGTCTGACACTGCATTTACCATACCAGCAACTGCAGACTTTCTTATTCTGACTTTTTTTCATTTTCTTTTCATCCTAGCCAAGGCTGCGTCCTACTTTCTTGTTTGGAAGATGCTTACATTATGCATTTGAAATATAGATTATATTTTTTAAAACAGGTTGAGGTGGTCTTCAAAAGAAATGCATTCAAAGTTTGTTTCCTGGCCCAAGGGAGTTGGGCTTAAAGAATTTGATTTCAGGGGAGGACTAAAGCATGAGGCAGCTTACATGTAAAGGACAATTTTCCATATGTTAAGTTTTGCAGCTGCAGGGTGAAACTAAGACATGGTTTTGTTATCATTGGGGATTGGCAGAGCTCTTTTAGGAGAGAGGAAGAGAGGATATGTACTGAGCCTACCTACAGACACAAATTCAGGCAGAACTCAAGCTCACAGTATATCCTAAGCAGCCTTTTAAAATCTCCCTTCCAAGCCATCCATATTCCTCACAACAGCATCTTTGGGTCAGAGTTATACAGAAACAGGGAGGGAAATTCCTCAAGCCCAACCCTATTCCTGAAGGCAAACCCATCACTACTGAGAGAGGATCCTGCTGGAAATGCCCCAGCCTGCAGCCAGACCTGGATCCACTGCTGGATCAGGCTTAACTACAGAAAGGGCTGTGGGGAGGGGAGAAAATAAAACATTACTGGGCTCATGGTGTTGTGTTAGCACAGCTTGAAGGTGAACCTGAATATCCTGACTTCCAGCCCTGCCTTTAAAATCAGAATATTTTCTTCTTTGAAAGAGATGAGCCAGTACACAAATAGAAAAGAGTGGAGCACCCACACCAGGAAACTTCATCAAACACGAAGCACCCCTTTTGAAGGAGCTTTGCTATCTTGGCACCCCAGAAGGAAGGAACAGCCATAGGGGGACTCACTGCCTCCAAAACCTACAGGCCTGGCACCCCCAAAGACTGGAAAGCATCTTGTACAGTATTAAAGGTACAAATTTGAGACTGGATAGAGGGCAGGGAGGTGTCTGAGCTCAGAGGTGGATCAGCAGAGCCAGAACAAACTGCCCTTCTTACCCTGTGTCTAAGAGCTAAGGGGAATTAAATAATAATAATGTCATGGAAAAGTCTTGTTTCATTTAATAAACTTGGCTACTTCTCATTGCAAGGCTTTGCTTTTGTGGTTGTTTCTGCTTAAAATTCCACAGGCAAATCCATCTGTAGTATAACACCATTGATTTCAATGGACTTACAGCCCAGATAAAGATGCTAACACTCACTTATCATATCCCCCCTGCAATTTTTTCCTCCATCAGGTAAAGCCCTGCTTAGCAGCCAGGATACAGGGAATTGTCACAGCCCATGTCCTTGTGACATTTCATTAAGCTGGTCTTTTAAAGCTTATCATTAGAGGTACTGAAGACTTGTTAGAAGAACTTAATTGCATCCTATTTTCCCTGACTGAAGATGCATTTGAAAAGTCAGCTTGCATTTTGATTTTTCTTTAGTTTTTCAAGGTCTTTGTGCTGCACAGAATTTTAAATTCCTCCCTCTGTTTTCTCACTCTTCACCTGGGGTTTGCAGAACTCCTGCTCTTATTCCCTTGGAGTCTAAGGCTGAGTCTGAGAAGGACAGAGACCACTGCCAGTGGAGCATTCCTGGAAAAGGAATTTTTTCACCTGTACTTAGGTGGAAAAATGATAAAAGGACCATAAGAATAAAAGTGTGGAAAGCAGAGAAAGTTTCTCTTTGCTGCAAGCAAATCTCTTTTCCCTTCCTTTAAAATAACCCAAGCAAGATACACAACTCCAAACACTTCTTACCAAATGAGCCTTCACTTTTCAAGCAGTGACAGTAGATAGGAAGTTCCCAATCTTTCCAGCCACACCAGAATGTTGACATCCAGCTAACAGGAGGTCTGTGAATAATCATCCATCTGGAAATTTCATTTTAAATGCCACAAAGCAAGCTTTATTTTCAGCGTTGCCCCTGTAAAGCATTAAAGGTGAAGTAAAATGTCTGAGCTTAGAGCAAGAAGCAATATTAACCTAATACAAACTTTTTTGCTATTGCTATCAGGATTTCCCATCCCTGCTTGAGGAATCTAAACAATTTGTGAATTTCAGGTACATCAATTTGGCTCTTTTTGGGACAAACAGCCCTGAGAGCCTCTCCTGAGGGGCAGCCCTGATGGAGTGACTTTGAGACAAAAGCCTGGAACAGGAGATCCAAGCCCCCTGGGTTTTTATAACCTCTGCTCTCCAGAATCCAATTCTCTAACCCTGTCTGTGATCAATAAAAGTGTTATTTAAGGCCAGTCCTCCCAGTCGAGTTCTGCACTTCTGCAGGAATAATGACTCTTTATTTGCAGACACAATAATTTATTGGAGGTGCAGAGACATCTGTTAGCACACGCAATACAAGTGCTCGTGCAATGCATGCTGGAATAGTGAAGGGAATTATCACCACAGAAACCTTCCCTTTCAAACAGATGATGTTTTTCCTGCAGAAAACACCCCCCAGCTCCCCATCAGGAATGATCATTAGCACACTGTTCTTTTGGAAGAGGATGGGCCTAGTGAAAACTCAGCATTCATGGAAAGGACAGCCAAGCTCCAAACCCACTTGGGTTTTTTTTTCCTATTGTTTGTAATATGAAAAATGCAACGAAATCACTCACTGCAGCCTAAGAAACTCTGCCACAGCCCTCAGGCACAGCCAGAGCCCAACTTTGCACTGCAGATTGAAGGAAAACTGCTTCATACATACCTGATGGAATGGAGCTTCTATCCAGCTCCCTTGTCTACCAAAAGCCATGAACTGAATTCAGCTCCGGCCACTGCAAACCCTACAAGTGCTCCACAGAATCCTTTAAATCCATTCAGCAAATCTTTACTCCCTCTGGTACCTGACACAGACAGAAGGAGCCAGTTTAGTGGTGTATAAAAAGGGGTCACAATTCCTCGTGGCAGGACAGACAGACCCATCTGTCTTCCCCTGCAGCACGGGTGCCCAGGCAGCTGTGCCAAAAATCCCTGTGTCAAAATCTCCCTGTCTCACCCTGGAGGAACCTCTGCATCACTCACTTTCCTTCACTGGGCTGTAATTTAAAAATCTATCTATGTATCTATAGAGTTCTAAAGGTTCCTGTAAGCTATTCTTCCAGAAGGTGAATTGGTGCCTGAGGCTGTTTTGGAATTAGAAAAGCAAAGGGCAAATCTTGTTATTTTGTGCAGAAAAGCTGCTGGCACTCACACACAGCACACCGAGAGAACAACTCACCAGGAGTATAAATCCTGGGCTCTTAGGGCTGGATTCTGCTTCCAGCACAAAATATGGAGGCCTGGACACATGCAACAGAGGTCATTGATTTTTCACATGCTGGGAACAGGATCAGAATCAGCCCTTTACTCATCTGGGGCTTTTTAACTATATTAATGATCCATAATTATGGCTACTTAGTACATGCTGAAAGAACAGATTGCACTGTGGCAGGGTCAGATAAAACCTCAGCTTGTCCAGCTTTGAATTCACAAAAATAACCCCAGAATTTTGCAAACCCGAGGGGTCTCAGTGGATTTAATGTTGTTTTCTATTTGTGCCATATACAGATTCTGCCCAGTCAAGTGCAGAATAAAAGGAAACCATCAGCACTGCAGAAATTTATTTGCTCAGAATCTGGATGTTTCTGTGCCAGTTCTTTTAGCATGGAGTCAAAGTTGCTTTGTGCAGGTACCCAAGCAGAATCCAGTTTGATTGAATGGCTGCACAGCCACTATTAATAGAAATAATTATTGCACACTGCTTGCATCCAGCGTGGGGCCATAAAGCATTGCAGCTATTGCAGGGAGACACTAATGCAAACCAAACAGATTTCCCTAAGTGAGGATGAAGGAGATAAAGTAGAGCTGGAACTGGAAGCAGGGAAGAGGCACAAAACATTGCTACACACCAAGCCACAGAAGGGATATGACTCAGGCAGCCTTAGCTCTCTCACCACTGGGAGGAACTGGAGGTTGGGAAGGATGCTGCAGCTTTTTTTCCATGCACCTGCAATGAATCTAATTATTCTCAAAGTCCTTCCACATCACCCCTTCCACTCCTCTATCTAATTTAGACCAGCAATGACATTTAAAGGACACCTTTGTACCCAAGCACTCGAGCTGCAAGACAAGCTGTGTGTGTAGAAAGATTCATTCTAAGAGGTGGGGCGAGGGAGCCAGAAAAAAGGGAAATCAGGCATTATTTTTAAAGTGAGTGTATGTGTTTACATGCCTGTGGTCTTGTCTCTGGAATGGAAAGAGTGTGGGGCTTTGCTGAGTCAATTCAACTCCAGATAAAATTGAGCCTGATCAAAAATAACAGAAACAAAATGTTCTTATGCCTTAGTTCTCCTTGCTTGGATATTCATTTCAAAGTGCAGGAGGAAGATGCTTCCAGCCCTGAGCCACAGGAAATAGCACTCTAAATGCTTCTCAGCACAATTCTGGGGAGCTTGATGTTTACCTTGGGCACACTTGCAGCTTTATACAATTTAAATTAATCCTTTATGATCTGCAGTGAGAAATAAGCCTAAGAGTAGAATTTCTGCTTTTTGCCAGCCAGGAGTGGGTGCAGAGAAGAGGACAGTGGGGTTTGCATTCACTTGAGTGACACCCCACACTATTAACTCTGCTTGGTACCTCTGAGTTTGGTACCTGCTGGACAGGAAGGTCCTTCTTGGTGAAACAGGAAAGGATCTCAACAGATCAATTCCTGTGGGAAAAGGAGAGCAGGCCAAGTTGTTTGTGTGAATTTATCTAATGTAGAATTAGAACCAGTGATCATAACCGGTACAATTCAAGACTAAACCCAGAAAAGACCAGGCAGAGCAGTCCAAACTCGTCATTTTCCACTGTTTCAGTTAGGAGCAAAACAGCTTTCCACTGTCACAGCGAAAAGCAAAACAAGGCCTAACGAAGGTAGCTTTCTGCCTGAGAAATAATTGGGAGTGTAAATCTCATTTTAGATCAAGGCACCGCCAAGGCCAGGGAGGGGCCAGCTTGGCCCCAAAAGCGTGTGAACATCTGCACAAGGAGAACATAAAGATGCCACAACCAGCAGATAACAGGAAAGTTATGGCTGGGGCCCGATATCCATAGAACAACATGAAGCCACCTGGAATCAAGGGAGATAGAAGTTTAACCCTAAGAGGGACATATCCCCGAGAGAACAACTCCGCCCAGACTCCACCTGGTTCCGCCTAGACTCCACCTGGTTCCGCCCAGACTCCACCTGGTTCCGCCCAGACTCCACCTGGTTTCGCCCAGACTCCGCCTGTTATGAATATTATAATCACCTGTCGTAATCTTATGAATATGCATGAAAGGCTGTATAAATACCCTAACCCTACTCCCCCCCGGGGGCGAACTCTCTGTCCAGCGTGAGCTGGGAGTTCCCCGGATCCGTGAATAAATCCCTTTGCTGTTTAAAGACTCAAAACTTTGTCTCTAAACAGTTTATTTGGCCTGTTTGGGCTTCATTGGGTTCATGAGTTCTGTCACGGGTTCCACATTTGCAGGCACCACAAGTACAGAGCCTGTTCCTTCCTAAGGTGTTCTTTCTTTCCCTGGAGAACTGACCCAGTCCCTGCCTCTCCTGCTGCTTCAGGTGCAAACACCACCTCAGTGCCCAGAAAGGAGCTGAGGACTTTCCTCCCAGCAGCGCTGTAGTTTCCCCAGATTCTCCTCCTCATCTTTTTTGAAGACTGATGCAACGTTTGACCTTCTGCAGATCACTGCCCAGATCTCCTTTCAAAGATGTAAAGAAGCCTTGAAATAATCCAATCATCCACCCCAGAGGATGGTTGGGGTCCAATCACCCTGTGTCCTTTAGCAGACCCTAACCTGCCCCTTCTCAGAGGTGAAACCCCCTGCTAGGCTGCTCTGGGGCAGTTGTGTTCATCAGCCCAAAGGTTTCCATGAGAACCCCAACCAGGGAGGTTTTCCTTCTCACTACAGGAGGAAAGCATCAGAGGTTGAGGCTCACTGGTGAGTTCTTAGCTTTAAGCCATAGAAAAAGCTGTAGTAAAGTCTGTAGTAAGGCAGCTACTAACAGAGCAATAAAACAACTACTGGAAAGCAAGGAGGCTGAGGGAATCCTTCATGTGCACAGCTGATCATCAGGCATGGGCTGGGAAGAATTACTTGTGCAATCCCACTTGAGTAGCTTTGTAAGGAAAATTAAAAGAGAAAAACTAAATGTATTGAGAGGAGAGAGAATATACAACAAGGCTGTGCTGGTGATGTTCTTTCTCCCAACCTTGAGGGGACTCTTAGCCTGAGATGCACTCTTCATAAAACAAACCTGACCAAATTATCATAATGGAACATATTAATCTCATTTCTTCAGTTATTTGTGCAATGTACTTTGAAATGCTCAGATGAAATCTATTAGATGCCAATTTCTATTTGTAGAAAATGCCACAGGAATGGAGCTGGCTGCTGGGACCTCTGCTAGCACAGAGGTTCTGGCTCCAATAATTTCCTGGGCTGGACTGTCAGCACAGTTCTATTGGCCAGGACAAGCTCATATTAATGAGGATCTGCTCTTTTTTCTGTGTATATTTGAATTTCAAGGCACAATTTGTACCAGTAGCCAGTATGGGGTGAACAGTAATTCACAGGCAGAAAGAGGACTTGGAGAGCAAAACCCCAGCATTCATTGTTATATAAAGGTCAAGGAGAAATCTAAATTGTGTTCTCCTGGGGAAAAGGACAAGCATTTTAAAATAAAGAGGCAAATCCTTAAAACGCAGAATAAAGTTAGTTTAGGCATGGCTAATTTTTATAATAATGCAAGGTTCATAATTGTGTCAGATCATTATGGGCTATTATGGTCAAATTGTAAAATAACTCTCCAGCTTGCCCATGTTCAGTGAAGCCAGGTCAAGCATTAGTTCCTTTTCTCTGCCTACACTTACACCCTGAAAACCAATCCCATTAGTGCTGTCAGCTGGAATTTACTGGGCCACTGGTAACAAACAGAACAGATTTCTCCCACAACCTGGATTTGATGGGGCATTTCTATTTCATTTCCACTTCCCCAGGACAAAACTGGATTACCCCAAGTGCATGCATACTTCTCAAACAACTCAATAGGTGCTTTACATCTAAATTGACTGAAAATGAACCAAATAGTTTTAACTGCAACAAGAAGCTTGGGCAGCCATTCCTCTTTCTTCAAGATAAACACATGCTTGCCCAGAGTCCTGATTCTTGTTTGTTTTCTAACTCTATTCAAGATTTGATTTTCCCCAATTTTCTTCATTTAAACCACATGCTGCTGTTTTCAAGAGCTTGAGCTGTACCTGGGCATGGGAAGCAAACAAGCCCCAAGATGTAGAGAGCTATAAAGTGCTAAGTTTTTCTAGGATGTGCATCACCATTAGCCCCTGGTGAAACATTCATTACTGGATGGATTCCTTCATTCACTGCTGTTCCAAAGGGGAAAATTTACTGAGCTATAATGAGGGAGAATAATGAGTATGAGACATCCCCCTCCACCATCCTAACAGATTCATTTTGGGGTTTTTTTCTGTGGATCAAATCAGAACGAAAGGAAATTTGTTGGTGAAAGGGGAAAGCATCCATTAATTTCAGCAGAAGCAGACCTGGAAGCAAGGAATTTCTGACCATTTTTGCAGTCATCTTTTTCTCTTCTGATGGAACAGAAAGAATCAGATTTATTTTTTTTTCTCCTCACTTTGCTGTGCAAGAAGTCCCATGAGGTGACTGGGAGTCAAGCACAAGGGAATGAGGAGCTGAGTTTGGATGTTGCTCCTGGCCACCTTCCAACCTGAATAACTGCACCCTTCAGCATCTCTCTTCCCTTCCAGCCTTAACCAGATTTTTATTCTCTTATTGTTCACTTCTTGGCCCACACTGCTGACAATAATTTGTTTATCTAGAGGGAAGAGTGTCACAGATAAGACAGACGTGTGCTTTTTCCAAGTCCAGCTGATGTTTAACATTCATGAAAGGTGAAATTTTTTTAATGGTACATTAAAACTTTCTTCTAAACCCAGTCCTACTACTTTCAACAACCACACGTGGCAATTTTTTGCCTAAATCAGTGCATGATTTCAGAATTAGATACCCCTAGCAAACCCTAAGCAGATGCTACAGCTGATGATACAGGGAAAATGGAAGGGAATTCTTGATTAATTACATATTGAGCTGCTTTGGTCAGCCACAGATATCCAAGGAAAAATCACAGGCTGTTTAACTAATCCTCAGCATGGCTTTCAAAACACTGGGGCTGCAGGTTCCCAGTCCTTCTGAGCTGGGGCTTTTGGAATAGCAAAGCCTCCTGCTGCAATTGCAGCTCCAAGAGAAAAATCTGACATCACCTGCTCACGGGAGGGTTACCCAGCCCACATCAAACAAATTAAATGAGCCCTCTAAAATTTCCCTTTCACACAATGCACTTCAGTTGCTCCTGGCAACTCAAGGTCATGAGAAGCTAAGGACAGTGTTGGTATTCAGCACACAGGAGCTGGGGGGTCCAGGGCTCCTGAAAGGGAGGAAATGTTTAAATGGGGAGCAGGGAACACTTTTTGTCCAAGCCTTCCAGCTCATTGCTGAGCCTGGCTGCCAGGAGACAGCAGTCACCTCACACACCCCCTCAGAGACCCCCCCAACCCATGGGCCATTCCAACATTTATTTTAATTACCCAGCCCTCAGAGTTACAATAGGAAAGAGTAACAATAAAACTAAGAAATAAATGTGTCAGAGCCATACAGCACTCCTGCACCAGTGACTGTAACGAATGGGAGCCAGGGAAAGCTTTCTCCATTCTCTTTATATCCAAATTCTGTACTTTTCTCTGAAGACACTGGTACTACTGAAAGGTGGAGGCTGGATATTGACCTTGCTGAAGCCCAAGCCTGACTCAAAGTAAATGATCCTTTGTGTCCTAGCCTTTAATCTTTCAACTAATTCCTTTTTTTTTTTTTTTTTTGGAGGACTAACTGTGAAATAACACGAGGGGTAACTGAGGGTTGAGTTTCCCAGTGAGACAGCCAAATGACAGAAGAAAAAGCAGCAAGAGCTTTGAGCTACCTGATAATGTTTATTGGTTCCTGAAGTTTCAAGAACCTTGGTGGCCTCAGAAGAAATTAAAGCTGAGTTTCCAGGTGGCCTTTGCTGCTCCAGGAGTGGTGACAGACAGCTTCACAGCCAGGGGCAGCCCTGGTTCTCTGCAGAAGAGTTGAACACAAAGCACTTCTGCCCTCTGCACCCCTGGGGGCCAAAAGGGCTTCAGCAGCAAAGTGTGAATGGACCCCCACAGCATCCAGCCCAGCCAGGAGGTGGGATGGCCACAATTTAGATATAAACCCCCAGCCAGGGATCTCACCCCACAGAGATTCAGCCTGTCCTCAGCACAGAGCATCTTCTGTTGACTTTCCCTGATCAAATGAATGGCCTTTGAAAGAGCAGGTTGGGAATGGAATACTTAATTCAAAAAAAACCAAACCAAACCAAAACAAAAGGCAACCAGGGATGTGCTTGTGACATTTAACAATGTGAGGATCTGTACTGTAATTTGAAGACTGTAAATACACTTACTGACAAAAATCCATTCACCTGTGGGGGATTAAACAAGCAACTCAGGCTTCTACCTGTATGACTTCTAAAATACCACTGACTTACTTGCTATGGCTGAGTGAGGTACATTGCTCCTAACCCAAATTATTAAGACTGGGTTCTGGATGCAGATTTCTCTCTAATGGTTATTTGAATTGTCTGACATGGCAAAAGCACATCCCCTTTGTGCTGACACCAGGGGCAGAGCCCAAGCTAGGTATGCAGGAACAGCAAAAGCCACTCCATGGAGAGGAGCTGGCACTTTTCCTGCTATCTTGCTAAAATCACTGCCACCAAACTGAGCAGCACAAACCCTGAGATTTTTACTCAAGAACAGGAGTTTGGGGTTTCTTCAGAACACATCACCATCATCTTGAATTAATGGCACTTTTTTCCCCATATGGAAATTCACACTGGACAGGACCCTGGGGCAGCCCTGCCTCTTCATTTCCCCATGCTGACAATTGCCCCAAGCTCAGGCCAGGCCACCTGGTGGGGTTGTACAGGAGGGACACTGCCTACATCTCGGGTGACATTTAGCAGCAGGAGCTCAGCGAGCACCCCAACCCCATCTGCTCCTTCCACTGCTGGCTCAGCAGAGAGCAGCAAGGTCTGGATACAGCCCCTGCCTGAACAGCCACAGCAGATGGAGCAGAAAATGGCCCCCCCAGAACTCCACCTGGCACTGGGAAGATCTCTGGTGTAAGCAGGGAAAAAGTGAGGAAGGAAAAGGGCACCAGACAGCCCCAACATTTCTGAAGTTAGAGGGGGCTGTGAAAAAAAACACCCAAACTGTCACTCCACTCTTGTGTTTCATAATCCCATCCTTTGGAAAAAGGAAGGGTAAGGGGAATAGATGGTCCTGAAAAGCAAAGGCTCAGCAGCAGCAGCCTGAGCCCCTGCTGACAGCAAAACTGCATTGCCAACCCCTAAAGTGTGTGACAAAGGGACAGGGAGGGGGCATCGTTCATAATTCCTTGCATGGGGTTTCTTTTTCCTGCAGTTTATGAAACAACTCTTTGGAAACTTGGAAATTAAATCCATTTCTCAGGGCATGACCTCTGGCTGGTGAAGTCAGATGAAATTTTGCCCCTGCCTTCAAGGGAAGGAAGATCCAAGCCCTCTGCTTGTCCCTGCTCCTTTGCTTTGTCACCAAGAGTGGATGCCACAGTGCATCACTTGGAAAGAGGGACATTAAAGCTTTTATGCCAAAGATGACAGAAACAGTGAAGATTGAAACTCAGTGTTTCTCTCCTGAAGCACTCACATGAGTGAAAGGGAAGAGGGGATTAATCTGATCTATGGTTTCCATTACATTTTTCTCTTCCAAGCTTTCCTGTTGAGATTCTTTTCACGCACTCATAATTTCACAATCCCCACTGCACAAACTGCATCAAGCAAAGACATAAAATCCCAGATCTGTTCACAGTTCCTTCTCAGCACAACAAAATTTCTCTCTGCTCTGACATTGCACAGTCCAAGAGAAAACTGAAGGGCACTTTATTCTCGAGTTCCACAAGAGAACATCCCTGCTTGATGTGCAAGCCATGGAGTCGTGCATGAACGAGAGCCCCTTCCAACACATACAAAACAGGAGAGGAAAATTATACACACCCTGAGAACATCCATCCTCTGTTAGTTGCTCCATTGAAAAGGAAAAAAATAAATCATTCTGCTTTTTCCAGCTCTGGTTGCTGACCTGACAACTTATTCTGTACCTGGCAAGACCCGAAGCACCTTTCCTGCAGAACCAGCCTCCACCTCACATAAAATCCCTGGACAGCAAAAGTTCAGGTTCCATGAGGAATTATGATAGAGACAGAAAGTGATGGGATTGGATGCAGGAGCCTGTGATATGTGCAGAGCTACTTAATGAAATGACAGCCCTTGTTTTGCAAAGGAGCTAATGGCTTTGACAAGAATCACAGTTTCTATTCAGGAGGCTCCAGCAGCCCAAGTAACAAGTCTAATCCACTCACCAGGACTGTCATATTCACAAGATGCATTTGTTAGAAGCTGCATCAAGCCTAATGTTTAATAAATTCAATAATCTCTCCACTAAATGCATTAGTGCTGCCCAGCAATGATCTTGATAGATCATGGTAGTTGCCCTTAAGCAATTAGTACTGGGACAATTGCTCAGATTCAGCTGAAACAAAGCACTGGCACTTGGTAATTGGTTTACTCTAATGAGAGAAAGAATTTCTGAAAAGGATATAGGCAATAAAAGCTGCAAATACAATTTACAGAGCAGTGACAAAACTAAAGAGACTTTACAGAACTGCACGAGGACTGCTCCCAGTGACTTGGGTTCAGAGGCTCCCACCAGAAAACCCCACTCAGGTGATGTGGAGCTGTGCCACGAGTGCCATTATCGACAGAGTTATCCTCCTGCCCTTCTCTGCACAAGAATTTAAAGAAGTCCTTCCCAACCTTCATTTCTGGCTTCATTAAATAATGAGTCAGGATGAAAACGAACATCTAAGGAAGAAACTGAGCTCTTGCTGAGGAGCTGTCAGGATAATGAGATGCCATCCACCACTGGGAGTGGTGATGTTTTACCCAAAGCAGCCCCGGGGAGAGCTCCCAGCAAGAGGGGGACAAGGAGATGGTCAATTGAGTTAAAATGTCATCTGTCACATGGAGAGGCAAGAGGGAAAAGCAGTCATTGCTTCAGTGATGGAGTTTGCTGAAGGTCTCGCTTCCCTGCTCTGTCTTGAGGGGGTATAAAACACCAGGAGCTCAGTGTTCTCCTACCCGGGTGCCCCGGCAGAAAAACCCCAAGCTGGGTCCTTGCTGTCTGCTGAAGCCAAAGGGCAGCACAGGGAAGGTTTTTCCTCTGGGCACCAGTGGCTGCTTTTGCTCAGCACGTGTAATTGAATCATACATATGATTAAACCAGAAAATAGGAAAATCTTTGGATGCGCAAGGCTCCGTCCTCAGTACCTGAACTCAGGTTCAGCACTCACCTCACTGCCAGCTATAATACAGCAATTAGTTCCAGCAAAACTATATTTGCTTATAGGACTAATTAGAGATCAAGAAAGTGGCTCACTTCTGATAATTACATGGTTGTGTCCCATCTATCAGCCACTGTTAAATTGTTGTTATATCAATGTAAAGCTTATAATCATGGCTGTTCTAAATTGAATAAATGTTCTTGCCAATTCTCCAATGCAATTAATTTACATAAAAGCCTCTGGAACTAAAATTAAAATGATATACATCTTTCCAATGGTTTCATTTAAAATAAAGCTAAATAATAGGGAAATTATATATCTTTTTTTCTTTTCTCTTCACATCTCATGTTTACTGAAGTTAATGGCTAAATAATCATGGCAATGTGCCTACAAGACTTCCTCAGAACTGTTACACCAATAACTCATTTACATGTACAGTGATTCATTAATCCAGACATTAATATTTTAAACAACCTGTTCCCAAGGGAGATTCCAGATGATGGTGCAGGAGGTCAGATGTAGTTCTGTTCTCAGTCATCTGCACACAAAAACACATTTCATAGGGTGTCTCAGAAAAGAAAATCAGAATAGCACTGATAGGCAATTACTGGCCCAGTCCCCTCTCATGCTGAAGCCTACTTAACACACAGCCCATTTTACTCCACAATTCTTTTTTTCTACTCTCCTGATATGTGACTTTATTTTATTCCAGCTGAGCTTAAATACTCACTCCAGTGGAAGTTGTTTTCTCTTGATTGTCTCAGAGCAAAGCTCCCCCCTGCACCCACCTTATTACAGGGAACAGAGAGTGTTAGGGGAGGAAGCAAGTGACCTCAGTTAATGATTCAGAGGACCTCCTAAAGCTCACTCATTTCCTTCCACTGTCTCTAAATTATTATTCCCAGCAACCTTTGGAATTTCTCCTCTTTTTCCTGTAATAGCCTTATCCAAGGAGACAGAGGCTGTGAACACGCAGAGCACAGGGGTGGCAGTTCAATAACTCAGATCAGTTTGCATTATGCTTTGGTCTGGGTTAGCTCCATGCACAGGCACAAAAAAACAACTCCCTCCACTTCCATTTCTTAAATGTTTACTCCTGACATCTTTGATTTTTTTGCTGTGGTTGGGTACTTCATAAAAGTTCTCCTGTTATTAAATGATGCAGAGAGGAGCAGAAGTCATTCTGGATCACCTGCCCAGTTGCTGTGAATCAGATCATGGATTTATACTGGTGTTGGACTGGTCTAGAATAAATCCAGACATTTTTAGTTAAATGTCTCCTCGAGTCCTCCCCAAACTGTTTCTTTGTACCCAGCCCCAACTTGCTCTGAACCACAGAGATGTGAGAAGGGTTAGTGATGGTTGGTGATGCAGAGCTGGGTTTTGCATACATTCCAAACACATAACCAAGAAACCAAATCCTTTGCTGTAATTCCTGACCTCCAGCTCTTCAGTCACACAAACTAATTTATCTTAATGCCAGCACATATGACAGAAAGCACACTGAATTGATGACTGTGACCCTCAGTGTCATACAGAAAAATGCATTCCATCAGCCCCTGCACTTCCAGCCAATTAGAGCTGCATATATATGGATATACATGTGTATATATGTATATATATATGTATATATAGCTTACAGCCCAGCAAACCAGCCCTTGGCTCCCCAGACTGGAGATCCCAGGCAGATCATGACCAGCAGTAACTCAGCATCCATTATTTCCTACACATTCATCCCCCAGGAGAGGGCTAGATAATTTATGTACCAAATACCACACAAACTCACTGATTATCCAAGGAAAATTATCCCATTTAGCAGAAACTACAATCTCAACACTTCTTTGCAGGTTGGACTCTGAGGATTGCCTTGCTTGTGCAGTTTTTCACTGATGAGAATTTTCCTGAGCCTGCACAGCCATCCTCATGAGAGGGTGGGCACAAAGTTCTTCAGCCAGAGTGGTTCCTGCAGAGGAACTTCATAAAACATCAGTGCCAAGTCCTGCTGGACACCATCCCAAGCTGGTGCTTCCATCCAACACCCTTCCCACTGCTCCAGCTCCTCAAGAGTTCCCTTCCCAAAAGACATCAAGGGCTCCATGGAATACTGGTTAGAATTTATAATTGGACATAAAAGAGCTTCATATGTAAAAAAAGATGTTGTGAAGATGCTGGGTGACACTTACATCCCTTTTTCCAGGGTCCACACAGTTGTTCAAGGAGACAATTTGACTCAGGAGACAGAGGGTGAATAGATCTCAGTTTAACTCCCTTGGATTTCCTTGTATTTATTACCTTGCCATTCAACATTGGAACAGTCACCAGATAATTTATGGCATTGGGCTCATAGAAATAAGTTTGGATTAATGCAATAAAAAGATCAGAGTACCAGCAGTCCTAATAAAATGAGAATTAACAACAGAGAGAATAAAGGAGGGAGGGAGAAGAAGAGAGAGCCATTAAATCAATAACTCTAAGGTCTGGCTGAGATGTGCTCAGGTCAATAATACCATAAAGTTTTATACTGGCTGTAGGATGGGAAAATGTTATCATCTGGGTACATGTGAAGACAGAACCATTTAGACTTAATATGTTCACCAATAATGGGAGAAGGATCACTTGGTCTGTGATCTAGAACTCTGGGGGATATGAAGCAATTACAGAAGGGAAGTGTTTAGGAATGCATTTTACCATTCTGCATTCCAGATTTTGGTCTTCAAGCAGGCAAAAAATTAAGGCTTAAAATCCTGGGGTTTCTCCACACCTGTGCAACTGATATAATTGGAGCTTGCTGGCTTAAGCCCAAAGGACTCCAGGTATATACAAAATAAGACACTGCATCATTTCAGTCCTGGCATGGGTGTGTATCCATTTCTAGGTGTGGGTATTAATATCTATCACATCTCTAAGTATACACCAGTAAATAAACCAGTCCATTTTAATACCATTGCAGTCACTGAGGTGTTAAAACTAAAGCTGGTAATTGTTTTAACCAAATATTATTGCTATTATTTTCCTGAAAACGGTGTACACAAAGAAAATGTGAAAGGAGCAAAAGAGCCTCCTGCGTTTTATTTTTATACACCCCAGAAAATTATAGCAGAGCTAATAAAATGAGGGTGTCCTACACAAGCTCCAATATTGTATAAATCATGAATAATACATCAGGCAAAAATGAGAAACTGCAATAGAATCAAACCTATATGGAAATAAATAAAACATAACAGAACTGCAATCATGTTAGCTCTGTTGATCAAAATGTGTTTGTACTTTGAGGGGAGGAGGGAGGAAATTTCTCCTGTAAATGATTGTAAAAGCATTAGTAATAACAACAACAACAAGCCCTGTCTGGCAAGGCAAGGAAAAGGGTAATTAACAAATATCTCCTGTTCACCAAAGCCATTTGGTGGAGAAGGAAGAGAGCAAGCCAAAGGGCCCAGAACTTTAAAAGATGTCCCAAATGAACCTGCAGGTTGGGCAGGAATCAGCACCCTGCCTCTCACTCCAACTTTGCATGGGAAATATTTAAATATTTTTGTCAGAGGAACTCGAAGAGGAGGGGGCACAATCCCAGCCCTTGGCCCAGGGAAGCAGGAGGTTAAATTCCAGCTTTGCTTTCCCCAGAGTCTCCCAGGAGTGCTGCCTGCAGGAGAGAAGGTCCTGGCTCAGGGCAAAACTGCTTTTCTGGCAGGTAAAAAGAGGATGAACTGAAAAGGAGGAGGAAGGTTCCACGTTTATGAGACTGCTGGAATCTGCTGCAGCCTCCCAGCAAGACCTCCAGAAAATGGTTTAAGTTTCCCTGTTCTATGCACTTCTCCACACCATCTACTGCTTTTTTTTATTTAACTTAATGGAAGAATTTCACCCAAAAAGAGCTTTGCTGAGTTCTGATCAGGTCCCCAGAAGCAGAGCTGAGCAGAGCTGCAGTGCCCAGGTGGCAGTTTGCATCTTTAATGGGACTCCAGAAGAAAACAGTCAAGGACAAAGACTCCACTTGAACAATTCCTGCAATGATCCCTATGTTTCAAAGTAAATCTCTTACCCCTAAGATTAGTATTAACATTTTATGCAAATGGGCTGTCTCTCTCTTTTTAAGATTCAAAATAATCTATGCACATCTTTATATTACTTCTCAGAGCCGTTAGCCAAGATGAGTTCATATTTTTATTCCCTTTGCATGCTGAATGTATTTTATTTCTTTAGGGTGGCAGCTTTATTATGAAAGTCAGCAAAACCTGATGAATCCTATTACCTTTCTCCATTCTCTCTGTTCCAGCCACACATGATTTATGAGCCAAAATCAAAGGTTGGATTTCTAGTAGTGACAGGTTTCCCTCTCAGCACCTTTGCAGTTTCTTCCAAATAGGGACAGAACTCCAAATAACTGATCAAAATAACTAATTATTAAAACAACAAATAACTTTGAAATCCTCTTCCCCAAAATATGCTTTTGTATTTTCTTTAAAGTTTTAGCTCAAAGAGAAAGTTTAGCAGCTTAAAAAGCAGTTAAGGGATGACTTGATACCTCTCAAAGTATCAAGATGGAGAACAGAAATGTGATCCCAGCTGAAAAAGACCAGAAACAGTAAAATCTGAACGGTGAAGTTTGATAAAATGAGATGAAGAATACACCTCTTGTTCTTAAATGCAGATATTTAGTCTCTGGCACATTATGCCAGTACTACTAGTAAATTCTGAGTAGAGAACACTACACAAACAGGAACTCACTCAGGTCAGTCCTGCAGATTCTGAAAGGTACTTCTGGCTTTAAAAATCCATGGATCTGCTTAATTATTAAGTTATTAAGTCTTAATCTCCCACTTCCCAATCCATTTCAAGGATGGGATGCAGATTCACAGCATAGGTTTGTCCCAAAGCCAACAAACCATGATACAAACCAGTTAAATGCTGTGCCTCAGTTTACCCTTCTTTTTTTCCACGTATTTTCCAGTGTTTCAATATTTGGGATGCCCTCACTCCTCACTGCTACAGTTCTGCTCTTGTTTCTCACATGCAGGTGCTGCCACCATAGAAATTATCACAGTGATGGTGATTTCAAAGAATGGATAAGCTTGCTATGTTGTGGCTACTGTAGTGGACAATTAAAAATAAGAATTTATTTGCCTCTTCATCCCTTTACAGAGAGCTGCAGCCTTCACTGGACAAACACATAAAACCAAATAATTTTCATCAAGCTCTAAGACCAAGCCAGCAAGGTGGGACTCCAAGGTCCAGGCCCCAGCTCTGCATCCCAGCAGTCAGATGCAGCTGTGCTGGGGCTGCCCTTCAGGGGAGGCCTCTGGAAGATTTACAGAATTTCTATAAATATTCAGAAGTTGAATGCAGCAGCAGGCAAGAGCCTTTAACTTAATTTTGAAGCCTGCAACAGACTGAGCTTTCCAAATAGGAAGGAAGGTGAGGGCTCTCCTGCCAAACAGCAGCATTGCTTCTGGCTTCTACATCCCAAGCTGCTCTTGATGGCAGCACACAGGAGCCTGAGGTTTGGATCCTGGGTGAGGGTTGGATAAATGTGTAATAAAAGGCTTTCCCCACCCCAAAAGCTACAAATGTTTTATCTAAGGCAATAGATTAAAGGCAAAGCCCCAAAGGAGGTTGTTTGCCTGTGGCCAAGGGGAGATGTGATGGCAGCCCCAGGATGGGTGTTCAGGAAGCCAGGCTAACACAAGGCTGATGTGAAACCCAGACAGGAACAAAAATTCACCAACATCACTCAAAAAGGAGAGATGAGTTTAGTTTAAAATAAAGTTAGTGCCCGGGGTGCTAACAAATTAATCTGTGCTCTGAGTACTTGGTATCTCCAGAAGAAATTCTTGTAGAGATGAGAACCAGCAGCTCCCACTGCTGGTGCAGCTGGAACAGAAACACAATTCAGTGACAAATTCAGCCCTTTTGGTCCTTTTTTATTTCTGCCTGGTCACCCCAGGCTCCTCAGGCCTGTACAGGCTGCTGAGCTCTCTGCCCTGTCCCAAAGATTGCTTTGCCTGCTTTTCCCAGGATGTTATCCAAGCCCACCATGGCCAGGGAAGGGAGACTGCCCGTGGCACTAAGTCAGAGGACAAGATGGTGCCAGCAAAGGGTTAACAAGGACAGGGACACAGCTCCATGTGGTACAATTCCTGATGTTCCCCATTTAATGATTCAGATGCTGGGGTGTGATTTAGTGTGAGTTGTGACTTCTCACATTTAATGAAGTGAAACCCTCTTGGCCCACTGTGAGATGGAGGCAAGGATGAGAACCCAGTAATTTACAGCATTTGTGACCTTATTACAATGTACTTTTTGCTTGACTGCTCTTCAGGCCTAACAGGAGCTGTTATCAAGGGCTCCATGGAATACTGGTTAGTGTTTATAATTGGACATAAAAGAGCTTCATATGTAAAAAAATTTCATCCTAAAATAAAAGAATTTTTCAGTCATTTTATTCAAGCTTACAGGAAAAAAAGGTATTCTTTTAAGACTAATTTCAGTGAAGCTGATGAATGCTGCTCTGTACAGTGATAAACAAACAGAACAAGCTTTGGGAGCCTGCCTTCCAAAGGGAAGCTAATTGTTCAGCCAGCAGAATAAACACCCTCCAGGGGACTGCTGACTTGTTCCTCATTTGAGATTTGTAACCAGAAATTCTTCTGATTCTCCTGCATTTTCCCATCTCTGCACCTCTCCAGTGCCACTTCCCAAGCAAGAGCTCCACTTGCTCTTACCCTGGGGAAGAAGTGGGACTGGGCAGTTTCAGGATGTGTCTGAGCTTCCCCATCATTGCTACACAGCCAATAATGTAAATTACACACCTGAAATATTGTTATATGTTGTATTAATTTTACAGAAGAATTTGCAGTGAAGGAGCAAAAGGCTCCTTACCTGCAAGTGCTGTTAATTCCTATTTACACCATCTGCATCACAAAGGGCCTGATTTTCCTCTTTATACCTTACCATGACAAAACAGCAAAAAGATTGCCATGTTAAAAACTTATTCTTTGAAGTTGCCTAATCTTTGCAACAACAATTTAACAAATGTTTTCGTGTTTGCATCTACTGGGATTTTTTTTATACCAGGTCATTCAGAGCTTCCATTTGATTGCTGTAGGAAACCAAACCCTTGCTACTTAATCTCTTTGCAATGTTCCCTATAGTGCAGCCACTCAGAGAGCTATCAAAGCTCCAGTGGAGGGCTGATAAAAATCAATCTGTTAAAATCACCTATACAATTTATTCTGCCTCTTTTAAAAAAAAAAATAAAATAAGAATGCCTGTTTATTATCCAGCAGCCTAAACAAAAAGAGAAATCCCCACCCCTACTGTATTACAGCTTTGGTAATGCAAGCCATATTGCTGGGTAGAATGTTTGCTTTTAAAGATTGAAAATTCATCTCCTATACTTCAGGTGTTCAAGCTGTGGAGCATATTGCAAAGGCAGCTCATAAATAGCTGCAAATTTTTTTTTTCCTTTTCTTCTTAGCAAAGCTTTCTCAGACAAAGAGTACTCAGGGATCATAATGCAGCTCCTGTCAGCTGCCACAATCAGGAGCTGGATGGATGAATTACAAAATATTAAAAAAAAAAAAGAGCTTTGCTTTAATAAGCAGAACAACAAACTCTAGAAAGTTCTACAGTTCTTTTCCCCATACTCTCTATCTCCATTGCTGTTTGACAACAGACCCTTTTCCAGCATCTTACAGCCTCTTATCCATATGGCATTGAGCATCTATGTGCTGGGCAGTAGCCAAACAGCCAGCCCTCTACCTTGAATTGCTCACCTTGCTCTAAATGCACATTTATTCCATCCAATTAACCAGGCAGCATTTTGAGAGTTTTACATCAAGATCATGTATCTTCCTCAAACAGTTCCAATCCGAGCAGAAGTGGTGAATAAGAGAGGGACCTGAGATAGCACCCTCTGTTTCACACAGAGTCAGAATAAATGAGAAAATAACCTTATGATCTTTGAGTTTATTCAGAAGAAGAAATCTGCACTGCTGCCTAGACAAAAGGGAGCTGGTGTTTTATCCCTAATAGCTCTGATTACATGGTTCCCTCACACAGCATATTTACCAGGAGGCAGGGAGGGAAATCAGAAGTCATCTTCCATTTCACAACAAAACCAAGAATAATTTAGAGCAGATTTTAAATACCCCTCACTGAAACTCCCTTCATGCCAAAATATCTGCTACCACTAAATTCCAACCTGAAATCCAGAAGTGTGCCATTTTTTTATAAGAATATTCAAGCAAAATATTGTGTAAAGTGAGCACTGGATTTCCATGGAAGTCCAGTTGCTACCAGCAGCCCTGGATACAAGGTTATGGAAAAAGAAGTCTCTGAAGAGTGAACCCACCACTCCCACTAAACTCCATACTGAAATGCCAGAGTTTGAGTAATCTTTTCCCCCTAATAATCAGGCTTAAATTGGCTTAATTGTATGAGATACAGCCTTAGCAATTTCCTTTTGTGATTTACAGGATTAAAACCCCTGTTCCTGCTGGCAGGCAACACTGTTTACCAGCCTCTCATCTCCTGTTCACATTTCATTTAGGCAGTCATCTGGCATTATTAAAATTGGATTGTTTCCTTATCCCCATCAAACAAAAGGTGATTTGATACCAAGTGTTAAAATATTATTTCTTTACGTTTCTCTCTGTCCATCAAAACTCCAACCTGCACTCTGTGGCACAGCAGGACTGAATCCTGTGTGAAAATTCAGTGGTAGTGCAAGCAAAAAAGACATCCAGCCTTGCACTGCTTTGTCTTAAATCTTAATATTTTTCTTTCTAGCATCTGCTGCTCTTCCTTAAGGTCACAGGACAGCAGAGATGTAGATTGAACGTCCTGTCCTCAGCCTCCTACCTGCAAGCAAAGTGTGAGAACAGAACGAGTGCCTGTCCTTTCCATCACAGAATAGGTCAGACAGCACTTGGGACATGACAGAGCCTTGTTTGTGTGATATTAAAAGGAGACAACTCATAATCAAAAGACATCCATGGGAGGCATGGAGAGGCAGGGAAGTCAGCCCTGCCCCAGCCTTGCAGGCAGCACGGAGAGGGGGGCCTGGCAGTCCAGGAGGAAAGGAAAATCAATCTTCTGGTGTGACATGATATTCCTTTGATCAAACTAATCTTTTCATACTTCTCTTCCCTTTTGTTGTTGCCGTGAACATTTTTTGCCTCTGGGAGGAAAAATGGAGACACAAATAGATTATATGCTGGCATTTGAAAGCAACCAACAAGGCAGGAACTTTCTTAGGTGGAAATGGAAATAAGCACAAGTTTCTCTCTGTACTGATTTGCCACTCAGTTCTGAGTCCTGCAGTCATGAAGCCATTTTGTGGAGATGCCAAAAGAGAGAGAGATGGGGTTTTTAGGGAGGAAGGAGGGGTAGGAATGGCAGATGGGAAGATCTCCAGAAGATGAGCTCACTAAGTTCATGGAATAAAGTCCCACGGGAAGTTGCTGAGGTTCTTTCACTCGATGCGCTCAAGAGAAAATTCAATTGAAAGGAGAACTGCAAAGGTTTGCTGAAAATTAAAAACTCCTAAGACCCTAGGAAAGCAGAGTACAGCTCCTCTCTCACTAAGGTTGGATTCAGAATCAATAACTGCCTTACAGACCACAAGATTCTGAAGAACTGACTCCAAGTTCTCTCATTTCCCCCACTGAAGTGACACTGGATGCTCAGGTCAGAGATCTTAGTTTTAGCCTCTTGGAAGCTTCAGACCCCACATAATTTATTAAGAATGCTTTTACCCTTTTTCACTCTTGACTTGCTGTTCAGCTAAACCAGGACACATCAATTCAGGTGCTAATTCTCCCTTTTTGTCCAAGTGCCCTATCACAACCCCACACACTAATGGAATACTTCAGGTGGTGTGTGCCCCATAGCTGCAGCACAGAGGGGACCACAGTGACCTTTTCAGTATTCTGTTTTGAGACCTTCTACAGTCATTTTACTCATTTCCCTATTTTACAGCTCCAGAGAGAGGCAGAGCAGGGTGGAACAGCCATCCCAATCAAAATACTAAGTGATGAAAGGTCAGAATAGTAAAGCACCCTAGAAGATTTCAGGGCATACATTTGGGCATTAAAATTTAGATGAGGTCTCTGTGCCAAAGCCTGTAATGAGAAAAGAAAATGGTAGCCCATGGATTCCTCCCTTGAAGGAGCCAGAAATTATTTTTATGCAGACAGATAGACACATTCCAAAGGCAAATGCACTGCTGTGACACAAACTCAAATACATGGCTGCAAAAAACATGCAAGTGTTGTCTGCTCCTGCAAATCACAAAACAAAGTCAACTACAAAATAATCCAGTCTGAGAGGTGGGTTGGCTGGTGGTTTTCTAATATTCTTTTTTTAATATAGCTTGCCAGATGCAAGCAAGCCAACAGTCCTTGTCCCCACCTGGGACACTATCAGCATGAAAAAACCTGAAAAGCTGTTGGGAAAAGAAGAAATGAGTGAGGAGAGAGACAGACCTCGTGTTTAGGGCATGACCAGATCAAGGTTTAATTATGCCACAGGGTTTTTTCATTCCCTACAGAAACTGGGAATAAAAACAACTGTCCTTTTTCCTGCCATTTTTTATCATTGCTATTTAAACTTTGTTCCTCAGCCTGGGAGAGGTGCATAACACCATAAGCACAGTGCCATGACTCCTGCTGGGCTCCCAGGTACTGCTGTTTGGCATTTTAATCCTGAGAACTGATACATATTTACCAGAAATACTCTTCAGTAGCTTAAGGAGGCTAATGCAAGAGCTCAGGATGAGATTGTGAACTGATGCGTAAGAAAATCAAATCTAATTTTGGAAAATTAGATAATAAAGAGCAGTATTAAGTATGGTTTAGATATCCTGTTTCATAACCCACATCAAGGACTTCTTTAGCCTGATAAATCTGCAGCAAATTTTCCTTCTTCCAAACTTCTGTTGAGACAATCACAAATGAGTAAATAAATAGTGAGGTAAATTTAGAAAGAATGTTATTGATTTACTTTTCACTTCTCTGCAGCTGATGTTGGTCCAAGTATTTCAATGTCAGGCTAATTTTTAAAGCCTTTTGCAAAGCAATTGCAAGTTCCTTATAATTCCTGCAAATTTAATTTCAGAATTGGGGATGATGTTGATACCAGAATATCTTATTAGCAATAAAAGTATATTACCTATAATTGAATAGCTTTCTCAATTAACAAGTTGGAGAGCCAGCAAAAACAACCAATTCCCTCTGATGCCTCCCCAGCAGGAGGTATTTGAATTACCAGTGAGTCAATCAGCACACTTCCACCCAAATGAGAAATAAGTACATAAAATGCCCAAGATTAAAATAAGGAAATATTAGATCCATGTAAAATAAATGCAGAACTTTAACAATATGGAAGAAAGCCCTGTCCACTACCTAATTTCTGTTTGAAACACAACCTAATCTGGAGACAGAGCCATTATCCCAGCATTTGGAGCCTCACTGTGTTAGGATCACTCAAAGGATGCAGGGACAGAGAGGAACTTCCCTACCCTCAAGCCCTTCCCTACCTCAAGCCCTGGGCAGAAGCAGAGGATCAGATCTTCTCAATCCATCTGAGTTAACCAACCACCTTGCCTTTTTTTCAGCAGACCTTCACCAAATCAAACTCTGCCCCAGGGAATTTGCTGTGAAATTTGTAACCTTGGAGCTGCTGGAGCACAGGGAGTGAGAACTAATCCTAAGGTACTCGTTTTGTTTGCATAGACTCCTTTCCTGATATTAACTCCTGAGCATTTATTATTTGAATAAACATATCTCTGGCATTTAAAGTCAGCTTTCATCTGCTGGAGCTAAATATGCATGGTGTTTCCACGAGTGGTGTGTAATTGGGTAATTCTAATTGCAAATAAGAATCTTTTCCTTCTTGGAAAACAGGTTTAAGTTTGTATAAGGTAATGAAGCAGGGGTCTGAAGATCAGCCATGGAACAAATTGCATTAAGTGATATCAGGCAGTTGTCTGTTCTGATTTCTTTCCTTGAAAAAGCTTGATGCCAGCCAGCCCCAATGCTGACAGACTGTTATTATCCATCTTCTGCCACGGAGAGACAAAAATAAAGCGATTAAGGAAAAATATTACAATCAACTTCCATTCATTCATCTCTCAAAAACTGATGCTACTTTGTCCCAATTTTAAAGTCCCCTTCAATAAATAACATGGAAACAGAAGCAGGAAGGTTGTTGCTATGTAACTTCCAGTATTGAAATGTATGAGGCATGCTGACCTTTGCCTCTGGAGATGATGTGCAAACTATTTATATGCACAGCTGTACAAATTGTCAGAGTTTAATGTTAAATTCCATGGAAAATCATCTTTGCTGTTCTGCTTTTGAGGAAAGGACAGGGTTTAAATATTTAATAAGCTTTCTTACTCTGCAAGCATGTTTTCTCTTACATAAGTGAGCTGCACAGAGAGCTCTTTCAAGGTTCTGGCTTCAAGCATTTGGCAGCCTCTCCTCTAGTGAGTCAAAGTGATAGAGGTTCATCAAATCATTAGCAGGGAAAAGCAATAAAGAACATTCAGGAGGAGCAGCAAAATCCTCTTTATCATGGGCTTTTTGCAGGACACTTTTCAGCAGTGTCATCCTTCTGCTCCCAGCTCCAAGAGGCTGCGGAGTCCCTGGTGGAGTTTTCTTCCACCCCTTAGAACATAAAGGGAAGGGGTAATTAGGTGGTCACTTTTACACAAAAACCTTCAGGACATCCAGGTCCTAATATGCTGATAAGCTGCAAAGCTGCCCCATATATGAGACAAATAATTCAGGGCTACAGGCACTGAACAGAGCACCTTGTAGAAAAAGGATTTTTATTACCAGTGCTGAAGGATATGAAGTTATTTGGAAGGTACAGACTTCATTCTTTTTTCAGGCAATAGGGATTTATATTGCTTTTATATTCTCATTGTCTGGACAGATGAATCATTCTTGGGAAAAAATTTAAATGATTCAGCATTACTGGTTCTAATGGAGTAGTGAAAAGGAGCTGGGGATTTCACCCAACACTGTTAGACACGTATGGGAATATTATGAATAACAAAGTGTTCCAGGTTTTTCTGTAATCACACACATTTGCTGGCTGCTGTGCTTCAGGAGTGGATAAACAATGAATTTTTTGAAGAGCAGTGATTGCATTATGAGCAATAAGTTCAATTTTCAAAAGCCAATGGGCATTTCAATGTATGTGTCCTGCTGATTTTTAGCAGGCTTTAAACTATCAAGTCACATAAGCACTTCTGAAATTCCCAACTTAAGCTCCTGAGTGCCTACATTACAACTTAGCTTTTCATGAGCCAGGTTTTTTTGACTGTATTTAGACAGAGACACAGTAAGCAATGCAATTTTCCAAAGTTTTAAAGATACATTAATTTGTCTTGAATCTGAGGATTAAATGTTAGAATGTAGTGAAAACCCTATAGGTGCCCATATGGTTTTTTATCAGTGAAGGTGGCTCTTTTTTTTTCTTTACTTCCACCTGCAGAAAGCTGTGCAAGACCCCTGTATCCTACACATCCCCAGGAGATGCCAATTTCTGGGCACTGAAGGGGAAATGTGTGATTCCCACCCCTGAAATGCTACACATTTATCCATCCTTCCTGCCCCTTTGCCTAAAATTCTGCCTTCACAGAACAGGGAAACCAAGGGAAAGTCCAGTTGCTTACAGCAAATCAACACTGAGTGGCTGCAGAAGGGGAATACCAGGACTCTGCATCTCAAACCTACTTGGACAGATAGTTTCAATTGTCAATTTGAATTTTATCCTTTAGGGAAAATTCTGTCCAAACTGATCCCCTTCTCTGAAAGGAAAAAAGAAAAAAAAAATAAAACGGACTGAAGAGAATCAACAATTTTCTGACCCGTTTTAACAAAAAATTCCAGCTGACTCCATTTACAGCAGCTCATCTCTTGTTCCACAAATAGTTCCACTTATTTCAATGGAACCACTTTGCTGAGAAGTGGTGCTGATTGAGCCCAAGAACCACTGCTCTCCCCCTCAGAGCGCTCAGATGCTTCAGACACCAAAGCAGCAC
Source organism: Heliangelus exortis (assembly GCF_036169615.1). NCBI lineage: Eukaryota > Metazoa > Chordata > Aves > Apodiformes > Trochilidae > Heliangelus > Heliangelus exortis. The sequence continues at coordinate 1,507,944 of NC_092451.1, read as the reverse complement.
TGCACCATTTCCCTGGCAGAACAATCCCCAAGGCCTGGAGTGATTCACCAGCCCTGCCAAAGCCTTCCAGACACACAATCAGCATTCCTGAGCAGAGATTTGCAGGCCCATTACACCTCATCTGATCAGTTATGATTCCTCTCCATTGGCAGCACTCTGGATCTGCCTGTTGATAACAGAACTACAGCCCTGGCTATAAATAAAATCAGAAAGGCTTCTTGAACCACAGGGTGGCTGCCTCAGGTGGGATGACATCTGCAGCAGTTTTCCCAGAGCCATAGCTGCTGAGGCTGTGTGTGTTCTGAGCACCTGAGAGCTTTGCAAAAATGGGCACATTTCAGGGCAAGTTGATCTGCCACAAACCAGGTGAGTGAATCAGATAAACCAAGAGGTGATGGTGTGGGGATGGAAAGGGATTCCTGAATCCATCCAAAACTGAGCCCATTATGGAGCCACTTTTGCCCCAGACTCTCCAAACCAAACCAAGTTTCCAGTCTGCAGAGTTTGATACTGAGCTCTCCACCCTTTAATCAGATTTCTTTTCACAACCCACTTACAATGAGGCCTCACCTTGTATTGAACAGAACTTAATGCTGTTATATTCCAAGGCCCAAGTGCAGCTGAAACACCAACTTCATTAGTTCTGCAGCTCTCCCTGTCAGGCATCCTGGCTGCAGCCAGACATAAGGTGGCCAAGTGTGAAGAAATAAGGTTAAAAACAAACCCCAGCACAGAGGGAAGTTGCAGAACCCAGAAGTGACTGTGTACACAAGCAGGTACTGGGAGTTTGCAGGTGACAGAGTTTATGTAGGAGTTTGTATTTTAACTCCAGACAGATATAAAACCAGAAAAAAAGATTCTACCTTTCAAGGGCTAAATGGAAACTGCATTCCTAGCACAAAAGGATGAGCAGAAGGGAACAGACCTTCCTGACCCCCCAAAAAAAAAGATCCAGAGCTAGTAATATTTTTGCAACACTTTGACAAGTTGATCAGAAACTGTATGAAAAGGTTATAAAGAGGCCTGCTGGGCCCAGAGCAATCACACAATGCCAAGGCTTAATCAAATTAATCTTCTTGCTATAAGGCAGCTGCCTGATGGGGCTGATTCATATCTTTTGCACTGATGTCTCAGTGCAGTTTTTCCTGGTGCTGGGGAACAATAGACTCAGATCTGACCTCTATTCAAAGAACTGTCCAGACCAAGTATATTCAGAACTGTTGGAGCATCCACTGATCCCAAACCATCAGAATTCTGAGGGCAGAATTGGTTCTGTGCAACTAAGAATTTAGAAATGGATATCAAACCCTAACTCAGAAAAATGTCCTTATTCAAGGAAGTTACATGGATTTTCTTTATTTAAATCACACATGTAGATTAGATAAGAAAACTCCAAGGTTGAAGTCTCTGCTAAACACAGAATCTTTCATTGTTTTTCTTTGTAGCCTCCTAATACAGGGCAAAATTAGCCCCATTATAGACGTGCTCTAACATTTCCCATCAGAACTTCTTTGTTTGGTCCTTTTGGCCTCCTGCTCAGAAGAGATGTCAGATGTTTTAATTTGCACCTGTTTGAAAAGCCCAGTTCTTTTTAGGTTTGCAGGAGGAAATGTTTCTTTACAGCCTTTGCTGAATTCCATGAACTTTTCCCACCTATTAACCTTCCAGATGGTTGTTACCAAGAAGCAGAAACCCATCAATACACGGAGGAAAGCAAAAGCAGGAAACACTGCAGCAAAATAGCATTTTAGATGAGCTGAGGAGTTGGTAAAGTCTGAACTGACAGTCTTGGTGTCACCCCCAGAGCAGCAGCAGCAAAGGACACGTGGCTTTCAGCAAACATTGCCACTCAACACCCAAATGAAGTCCTTTCTGCAAGCAGCAGGCAGGTCAGAAATCAGCTCTTTTCCTTTTGATTACAACAGCAGAGAGACCAAAATAAACTTTTCACTGAGATGAGCTCCTGCCATCTCTAAAGGTGGAGCAGCAGGGATGCTCTGGTGGACTTACTCCTCTTCCTCAAAGCAGAGGAGATGTTCTGAGCAGATGATTTGGAAGATTTATCACACCTCTGCCCAGGTTAGCAGCTCTCAACCTGACCTCCTCTGCTCTGATGCTTTGCTGAGCTAATGGGGGGAAAAAAAAATAATAAAAAAAAAATCACAGCCTCCTTTGTGATCTTGCTAAAAGTCAGAGTGGAAACAGAAGCTTTGGGTAAAGAACAGGATTATTTCCTGAAAACAAAGAGCTGAATAACCTTGGGCTGGAATCCTCACGGGCATAACTGCCCCTGCCATTGCCCCTGGGCACAGCTCCCTGGGCATTTCCACTCTGCCACACACCTTTTCAACTTCTCTTTTCCCTTTTTCCTATCAACAAGAAGGAGCTGGAAGAAGCTATCCCATGGCTGCAGGGAAATCAATCAAGCACTAACGAGTGCCACTCCATCACTGCCACAGGAGAGGAGAATTCAGCAGCTCTCTCACAAGAAAAAGCCAAGAAAGAGGCTGGCTCAGGCTTACAGAAAAACTCAAAGTCTTTTCCCCAAACCTGCTCAGACCTCTGACACAAGACAAGAATGAAATGATCATGAGCTCTTTTAACTCTGTTTTCCAAGGAAAGTGATCTTTCTCAAAAGAAAACCTTCTCTGGTGAACATATTCATTTCTTCTCAGAATTCTATGAAGGAAAATTGAAAACCTGTACAGCAAAATTTTACCTCATAATAAAAATTATGACCAATTTTTCCCCCCCACACAAAACTTGCACTCACTCTTTTCAAATCAATTTTCCTTCTACTTTTGCTAAGTATAGAAGTTTTTGTGACTTGAGATGTAAGGGACCCCCCCCCAAAAAAAAAAAACTTCACTCCTCTCTATATTATTTCTCTTTCTCAGGTGTGAAATCCTTTATGAAGTATCCATTCATGCCAGATACACTGGAACTACACGTTTCCTAAAAGCTCATTTAGGACAAATCCTGCTTTGGGACCATGCTGGGTGCATTTCCTATGCAAGAAAGGGAATTTTTATTGTGTGTATCTACCCAGTCTCATGCTCATCCATTTCACAAGCTCAAAGAAATGTGTTAAAGCAGAGCAGAGTGGTGCTTTTACAGGACTCTTGCCTTTTCACAGCTAGTAACCTCCTCTTCCCCTGTGTTTGAGCATTGCCCGTTAACGCTGAAAGGAAATTTTTTCCTTGAATTAGTGTGAATCCTTGTCAGAAGAGTAGAACTATCAGTCATTTCCAGATCAATTTACATGACATCCCAGTTATTTTATGCAGTGCCATGTTGCTCTTCCACTTCACTGCATTCATTACAGATGTCCTTAAAATTGAAAGTTTGCCTCTCTGTGCAGCTCAGGTTTCCTGTGGTTTTATCCTGCAGTACCTCCTCCTCCTCAGCTGCTTTAACTCTTCATTTCCATCACATTTTTAGCTACCATAAAGATTTTTCTGAAACAGAAGCTCTGATGGATGCCTGGAGCCACTCTCCTGTGGCAGGGGAGCTTGCAGAAGTCCTTCCATGTGTTATCAGGAACCCTAAATCCAGAACGTGTGTCCCCAGTCCCCCCAGATTACAGCCACACAGAAAAGAAGAAACTAGAGAAATTCAATCCAGGTTTCTTGCATTCTGACCCCACCTTTTCCACTCCCTCCCACTGTGCCATCCGACCACCCCCCAGATGAATTAATGTTTCCAAGGCCACAGGGTAACTCAAAGACTGAAACAGAATTAAAGCTGCAATTACCAGCTTGTACTTGAAAAAAATCTCAGTTTCTAGACCATGCAAATGGCCTCTGAATGGAAGCCTGACTAATACCATGGAGAAACTTAATTAACTGACAGGATCCATCCTTTGGCCAGACAGCCTAATGGCAGCTTCTCTGCTGCTAAATCATTGGAGGTGTCAAATTCCACTTGTGAAACTTTCAAAGGAGAGTAAAGCTGTAAAAAGCCTTTGCCATGAACGTGTTTCTCAACTTAGATTTCACTGGCTGGATCCAGGGAGGGTCATTCTGGGCTAGTCCCATGCACTGCAGAAACCAAAAACTTCCTCCCCAGCAGAGCTCTTTGGTGGCAGCAAACAAACAACTCCCTTGGGAGCTTCAAAAACCTCCTGACTTGCTTCTAGCTCTGATGTCTCCTGCTCACCTGCTACATTATTCTCTCCAAAAGTCACCTACACTTCAGAGTTGAATATTACAGTTTACAAGCCCATGGTTACCTGCAACTCCTATTAATATTAATCATAAAGTAGCAGTAAAAACTCTTTTCAGGGGCCTGCCTGGGGTTCACTCCTGCATTCTGAGTGGAAAATGAAGGCACAGAGCTGCCAGCTTGCAGGAAACCACTTTTCATTCCGAGCTAAGCCCAGGACCATGGCAGCACTGCTGGAGTTGCCTAAAGGAAACTGAAGAGGAAACATTCAGCTGTTTGGGCAGCAAAAGCTGAAGTTTGGGATTCCCATCAAGAGAAGGGGCAGCTGCAATTCAGACAGGGACACAGCAAAGCCAAAAGAAAAAGCCTCAGCCCTGGGGAGGCCACAGCTTGAGTCCTGTGTCCAGTTCTGGGCCCCTCAGCTCAGGAAGGAGATTGAGGTGCTGGAGCAGGTCCAGAGAAGAGCAAGGAGGCTGGGGAAGGGATCCAGCAGAATTCCTGTGAGGAAGGGCTGAGGGAGCTGGGGGTGTTGAGGCTGGAGAAGAGGAGGCTCAGGGGAGACCTCATCACTCTCTCCAACTCCCTGAAAGGAGGTTGGAGCCAGGGGGGGGTTGGGCTCTTTTCCCAGGCAACTCTCAGCAAGACAAGAGGGCACAAGAGGTCTCAAGTTGTGCCAGGGGAGGTTTAGGTTGGACATTAGAAAGAATTTCTTTCTGGAGAGGGTGCTCAGGCATTGGAATGGGCTGCCCAGGGAAGGGGTGGATTCTCCATCCCTGGAGATATTTCAAAAGAGCCTGGATGTGGCACTCAGTGCCATGGGCTGGGAACCACGGGGGGAGTGGAGCAAGGGTTGGACTTGATGAGCTCTGAGGTCCCTTCCAGCCCAGCCCATTCTGTGATTCTATGATTTGTTTGCACCCACAGCCTCCAAGGGGATGAGAGGGAATTGTGCCATTAACACCTCAGTCTCCTCAGCCACCATCCCAGGCACAGACAAAAGCCCAGGAAGGGTATTTCTCTGTTCCATGCACACTTAAGAGCTGTTTAAGCTCCACTGACTGAAATGGAGTGACTCAATTTCAGATGCTACAAAGTGGGAAAAGATTAAAGCTTGATTCATACATATTGAAACAGAAAAATTAGTTTTCCCATGTGAAGTGCTATTAAAAATTGAAATGAACTACTAAAGCCATTGGAGAACTCTCTCTTCTTGATGCTTTTAGTCCAGATCAGATACCTTTCCTGGGAGACATTAAGCCAAACTCAAGCTGTTGGAACTCAGCAGAAGCATTAAGAATATGAAAAATACCAACTGGGTTACAGGAGAGAAAGCAGATGATCTATGCATTCCCTACACCTTCCAGATCCATAAAGGCAGAAAATAATGAACCAGCCCTCAGGAACAGTGACTGTACATGCACTCTTCCCACAGTGGTGTTAAGAAGGAGCAGGAGAAATATTCTCCTCATTGTTTCCAAGTGAGTTGTTCCTCCAGAAAATCAAAATGTATTCTGCCAGCTCTGAATGCTTCTCCTGGTAGGAAGCACCATGCACAACAGTCTCCTGGCACCACAGACTCCAGAAGTCTGCAGAGAGGGGAGAAGGCACACTGAGGATGGCAGGAAGAGAACAAAATTAGCACAAGGGAAAAACCAAACAGGAATTAATCGTTAAAGCCTCTTCACTGCCAAACCTGTCACAGAAAACAGGAGTGCATCTTCTAAGTCGATAATTTAGCTCAGGCCATAGAATTTCCAAGTCAGCTCAGTATTAAAAATGAAAATATAGTTGAATTTGTAACACTAGTGGCATTTTCTATGGGGGTTCTGCATTAAAAAAAAAAAAAAAAAAAAACAACAAAACTTTATCCCAGAAGAACAAGCAGACAAAGACCATTTGCCAACTGTCCTTTAATAAGGGGTGAGAGAACTGAGGGTAATGTGAATGAGCTGCCAGGAGTCCTGGCTAGAGCTATGTCATCAAATCAATTCAAACAAATAATCTTTTCAGTATCCCTTTGGTCTCAAGTTAGACTTCATAACACAGTTTATTTTTAGTAAGTTATTGGCAGAGGTACAAATAAACCCCAAGTGTTTGGATAGCTGAAGAGGGAATTTATCTTACAAACTACTGTCAGAATCTCTCTTTGCCTCTGCCTGAATGTAGAAAGCAAATATTTGCTCAGAAGCCATCAGCTTCTGGAGAGACAGGAGCTGCTTTCTGCCACGGAATTTCAAAGGGAGGAAGGGACAGGGACAGATGTTGGCTCAAGGCCAGCTAAGGAAGCAGCAGGATGAGGAAAGAGCCCTGGAAAAGGGACTGCAGAAACCTCAGGGTTGGCTCTAATTGGATCCCCAACTGCCCCCCTGGAACTTCATCCTGGCAGCAGTGATGGGCAGAATGCACCCAGGGCTCATTCTCCATAGGGAGTCTGAACCATCTGCACCTCCCACTTTGGGAATTTCAGCCAGGCCAGGACTGTTTGCTCCAGGGGGAGTCAGGATTGGCCTCCAGGTCTGCAGGGATCCAGGGCAATCAGGAGGGATCCAGGGGAAGCAGCCAGCTCACCTTGCTTTTTTCCACAATCTCATCAAGAGTGGGTTGAGCTCAGCCCTGGGGCATGAAACCAACTTCACACCATCCCTTCAGGATCCAATTCAAGCGATACCCAAATGTTCACTGCATGATGTCACACTGTGATTGCTTTAGTGACATCATACCAAGCCAACAAATGAACCTGGAGCAGGATTTAGACACAGTTTATGGCAAGGTGTAATCACCCCAGCAGTGCTTTGTGCTTTCTTTTAACCTTTCCAACTCTTCAAGCACTGCAAGTCTGGGTATTCACACAAAGGATTCAGAATATCACTATCTCCATGGCACTCCTGTGCCTGCATTTCTATACACAAATTACAGGCAATGATATCAAGTGTGCCCATTAGGCAGGAGCTGTAGTAACCCACCCATTACTCAGAGGTTCCGTGTCGGATACGTGTTTGCCTTTAACATGAAGATTTCAGCTCTCTGCAACGTGCAGCATTCAAAACTTCAGCAATATTATGAGTGTCAGAACTGTCAGGATGATTAACAATAGGTATTTGAAAAGAAAACAGGAGGTAGTTAAGACCTGTTCTTGGAATATGATTTATGGAGGTTTATGACAGCCCCGTGACTCCGAAAGGAACCAGCACACACTCAGGCACTGAAACGAGGGGGTTTTGGCCAAACAGATTGATTTTTACTACAAAATTCTACCCTTTTTATTCTTTCAAAGTTGGAAGGAAATGAAGATAATTTATTTTGGGAAGTGCTCAAACTCTTTTAAACTTTGCTGCCATCTATTTCTCAATAGATGTAGAATGGCAACCCTTGGTGACAGTGTGGAGCCAGGGGACTCCAAGGATAACCAAAAGGTTGACATGGCCAAGTTGTGCAAAACAACTACAGCACAGGTAACACCTATGGGAATAATTACCTTCTCAATTACCTCCTTGTAAATAAGTTGTTTTTCAGAAAAAAAGATCAATGAAGCCATTCAGGTGTAAAGTGAAATTAGTGAAATCAGAATCAGCTCCTAACATCTGTTCTATTGATCCAAACCAGGAGCAGCACTTCCTTCTCTGCACAACCACAACCCCGTTTTTCCTTCGAATTGTCACTTCAGGTCACAAGCAAATTAAGTGCTTTAGTCCTTCTGCATTCATCCAGTAAATCTCCTGACCCAGAGAAATTAGGGAAGTTCTGAATCCACAGGTGAAGGCAAGCAGGTCCATTGTCCATGGCTGTGGACACGAGGCCTTTCAGAAAGACTCTTGTCCAAGAAATGATTCCCTGATCTTGCTGCAATTCTTAACCATCATTTTTATTATACCCTCCACCTTTACTATCCAAAGCACTGGGATATCTGGCACTGCTTTTACACCTAATGCAAGGTACAAAAAAGGGGAAGTGATAATAAAGAGGATTGTGTTGTTTGCAGCTCTTGTTTTCCAGCTGAGCTGTAACTACTCCATGGAAGTCAAAGGCCACACAGAGCACAACAAAGCAAGTTGGTTGGGAGATTTTCCTAGTTTTTATTTTGTTAAGCATTCAAAAGGGATTAATAAAAGGAAGAAACCTCTGTGTTTAACACCCCAGGGGATGTAAGTAAATAGTCTGACACAACTGTCTCAACGGGCTGTGAAAACATTTACCCTTATTCACATTTATGTTCTCTTATTCCTTGTTCTTTGTAGCTTCTATTCCTATGCATTATTTTGCAGGCTTCTTGTGGTTGTGTTCTAACAAGTGAGCCCAATTTACTCATCTTAAATTGCTCTTAAATGCTGCATCTGAGAACAGGATTCCCAACAATTCAAGTGTCTGTTCACTCCTAAAATCAGTTACACCCGGTGAGCAAACATCGCTGCAGAACAACAAGTGGCAAATAGAAAAATTCATTTGGGTGCATCCACACGGGGTAAAACAAAGCAGATTGTCTGTCCTCCATCCCCTTTCTTGCTTTCCCTTCTGCCTGCTCCTCAGCATCCTTCTCCCTGAACCTGTCATGTCTGCAGCAAGAGTGGAATCAGAAAGAGGAGCTCAGGAGGTACCTGTCAGTTGTGTCAGCTTGGAGATCAGCCCTGCTGCTTCCATGTGGGAAGAAATGCTTCCTGGGAGGAAATATTGCTGTTAAACACAGTAATTTTATCCAGCTGGTGAATGTGGCAGAGATCAAAATAAATAAGTTATAAATGTTAAGCCCTCAGACCTTACCAGACCAGAGATATAGAGATTTACTTTTAAAGGGTATGGAACAATCTCACCATTGATAGAAATTCATATCAATATGAAGCATCAAGGAAAAAAATCTGCACTTGTCATTTAAAGGTATGGTCTTCATGAATGACATTTTAGGGCCTTGTTTCTATATGGCAGCCAAGCCAGATCTCTGCATTTACTCTATGTTTTGCTTTATGTTTTAAGTATTAGAGAGAAGCTTTACTGGGAGCAGCTTTGGACAAACACCTACTGGTAGCTCCAGAAATTCTCAAAATACATCAGGCAGTACAGGATTATACAAAGGAAGCTTGAAGATAAACTTCCAAATGAACTGGGGTATTTCCTCACCAAGTTTCCTACAGCCCAGTGCTGCTTCCAAAGGAATTGCTGATATTTTGACTTCCCCCTACACTACAAACTCTGCCCAGCCCACGTGCCCCTGGATTTTGGAGCTCTGGACAGATTTCTGGAGAGAAGCAAAGCCCAGGGATGCTGGGGATGTTCATCTGCAGTGCATCTGAAGCTGGCCAACCACCCAACCAGATGTCCAGAAGATGAAAAAAACAAGCGTTTGGTTCCTCAAGTGGATAAAACGTCTCTTCCTCTACCACCAATGCAAGGCAAAAAGCAACAACCCAGAAGACAATGTAGTGAAGAACCAAAGAAAAAAATTTCTTTGGTCAGTAAACAAAACTAGAGGGAATGGGTTTTCAGTGTGTTGACAATGTTCTGGCAGTTCATTAATCCCAGCAAAATCTCTCCAAAGTTACTGACGCATGGATTCCATTTTCAAATTTCTCATTAGTTCCTCTTTATGGATTAAATGCTGATGTTCACGAGTGAATGCACACAGCTTCAGCTGATGGATGTAATTGGGTTGTAATGGATTTTAGCTGCTGTTCCTTCTGATCTAGCCAATTTGAAATGCAGTATCAATGTATTTTCCCCATCTCTCTGTAGGGAATGAGAAATTGAAACCTACAAGATGAAATTTATCAACTTGCATAAAGTCCCCTCCAACCATCATAAAACTGTTAAACTTCTCATTATCATTCTACCACAGCTATTTCCCAAACTCTGGTCAGGCAGTCAAAATACGAAAGTGCATTTGAAATAAGTAGAGTTGATCCTTCAATATTCTCTATGTCCTCAACAATGATTTAGGTGCTGTAAATATTACCAACCCAGGATGACATTAACATTGCAAAAGCTTAACAGCAGGAACATGAAGTGGTATGAAAGGATTTAAAAGGTTGCAGAACCCCCTTATAATCTTTAATATATTTGTTTCTCCATAAATAAACAGATTTGCTATCACTATGGGGTCAGTGTGCCAAACACAGCTTTATACTCTTCCTCCATAAACAGCTCTGCCTTGCTTCCAAGTTTATTGTTTAACCCAGTCTTGGCTAACGGATCTGGAAAGAGGGCTATGGAAAACCAGAGTTTATTATTTAACCCAGTCTTGGCTAATGGATATGGAAAGAGGGCTATGGAAAATCAGAGAACGTGTCTTCCAGCAGGGAATGGGAAACACCAACCATGGCACAGCAAGGCTCACATAATGCTCTCAAAATTCAGATTTTCACAAAAATAAGGAAGGTGACCCAAGCAGGTCCACACAGCACCTCCATGCTCCTGCCATGGAACTGGAGAGGGAAACCCTGTGAGCAGGATCCAGCACAGCACAGAGCCTCAGGCCCCCACAGCAAAGCTCTCTCATTTTTCCTGACTTTGGTTGTTTCTACACCATCTCATTACAGCCTTCCCACTTGCCAGCTCTTCCCCATCATCTGCTGCAGTGACTGAGCCCATCCTGGCTGCAGCATTCCCATTCCCATTCCCTTTCCAAGCCAAATTCAATAATGGTTGCAAGTGAAAACTTCATTATTGACTTTGGTGGAGCTGCTCATGCTTCCAAGAGGGGTGAAGCTGCCCTGCTCTGCTGCACACACAGAATCCCCAACTAATTACAAAAGCCCTGTAAGACAGATTTTAAATTTCTTAGTTTTCCTCCTCTTATTATTAGCCCACTCATTTCCATTCTACAATGTATTTAAAGCCTGGCATCAACTAAATTATACATCTAGGGCATGTTAGAATAAATTCTCCTTATTCTGCCAGCTAGTACTCATCTGTCACTTCTTTGCACTGCAGTACTTCACCTGCTTGCTGTGCTTAGTTAAAGCTTCCTGATTAAAATTTTAATGAGACCATTTACAAAAATGATGTTTATAAACATCAAGTCCAAAGCTAGGTTTCAGCAGAGCACTGGAAAACATAAACTCACCCCCCTGATAAATGGAAATGACCTGGAGTTCACTCTTCAAGCATTTTTCCAAAATGTGGTCTTAGTCAAGAAATTCAGATGTTACAGTAAAATCTCCCCATGATGGAGGTTTGGGCAGCACTAAAACTGCAGCAGTGTAAGAAACCATCCTCTTCCTTCACTGCTGCTTGAACACAAAAACCTTCTTCTATTATCACTAATTCTCACTCTCCAAAACCTCCTCTATACTCAATTTATTTCAGTCCTTTTGTAGATTATGCATATATCTTCATTTGTTTTCTTTATTAGCACTCTATCTGGTTTTGTTAATTGCATAAATGTTCCCCTCAGGCAGAAAAGCAATATAGTTCAAATGAAGCAGGGTTTTTTGTTAAGGATAGTCAATTTGATTAACATCACTGTCAATATGATGAATGAAAATTCTCTCAAATGAGTCTCCCAATACCTTGAAATCATCACCAAAATATTCATGTCATTGGGACACAAATGATAAGTTCCATTTGGAATCCAGCAGGCCAAAGTTCCCCTTACTTTTGGGAAACACAGATGCTTTGTCTTTATTTTTTAACCAAGCTCTCAAACCTTTTTATTTTCCTGTCTCAAAACTGCCCAAATACTTTGCCTCAATTTCCCCAAAACTGCTGCCATGACTTGCCTTGCAGATAGGAACAAAACAATTATTTTTTTTTTTCTTTTTTCCCCACATATTCCAAATTCCATCTGTGGGCACTCTGGCAAAGCAGAACGAAAAATATCAGGTCACCTGTAGAGCAGGAACAGCTCCCAGAAGCTTCAGACATTTGTTTAACTGTTCAACTATTGCCACTTTGAAAAAGCAAAGCCAAGACTGGAAGAAGAGAAGGTTGGTTTGGGGGGAAAGGTGGTTATTCTTGCACTTTCCCAGAGTAATGTTGCAGAACTTTCAGTGAGACACTGCATATAATTAAAACCCAAGCAAAGAGAACTTTCTCCCTTCCTCTTTTGTCTTTTTAATTAAAAATCTCCCAGTCTTAGTGATGCTGTCATTATTCTACACAATGGGTGTTCATTAGAAATGCATTTACACTTCTCATATCTTGATTTATCAGCTCTTCCCTTTATTTCCCTGCTCTAGACTCACAGGCCTTGTGATAGAACATTTTGGAACAGATCAGAAGAGGCTGAGATGGCCACCACCAAGAACCCCAAATGGAATTTTCTGAATTTTATGCATGTGTATAAATAATTCCCTACACACACATGCAGCAAATTGAGTGAAGTTCTGGGCAGGGGATTGGACCCAAGTTACCCACTAAGCAGTGTTTGAGGCAAAACCTTCCATTAACTTCCTCACAGGGCAACCTGCAAGGTATTTTTCCATTTTAAGGAAAAACATCTGGGATAATACAGCCACAACAGAGCTTTTTACCACAAGAATTTCCAACCCTCCAGAGGTAAACTTGAAAAACTCAAGGTCTCACCCCACTTTTGAAGATGTTTTATGTCTGTCTGAAGCATTTTTCAGGTATTCATTTGGTTTTGGTGAGGGTGAATGACTGGTGGAGAGGTCAGCAGCAGCAATCTCCCCTCATAGCAAAACCTTTGCAGGGAGGAAGCTCAGGAGGTGCTTTCACACAGGCTTTACTCTGCAGGCAGAATAAGGTTTCCATGCAGGAAACACACACAAAAAAAAGGTTTCCATGCAGGAAACACAAGAAAAAAAAAAAGGTTTCCATGCAGGAAACAAAACAAAACAAAACAAAAGGTTAAAAAGGTTTCCATGTAAGAAACACACACACACACAAAAAAGGTTTCCATGCAGGAAACACAAAAAAAAGGTTTCAATCCAGGAAACAACAAAAAAAAAAAGGTTTCCATGCAGGAAACAAACAAAAAAAAGGTTTCCATGCAGGAAACAAAAAAAAAAAAAAAAAAAGATTTCCATGCAGGAAACACACACAAAAAAAGATTTCAATCCAGGAAACACAAAAAAAAAAAAGTTTCAATCCAGGAAACACACAAAAAAAAAAAGGTTTCCATGCAGGAAACACACAAAAAAAAAGCTTTCAATCCAGGAAACACATACACAAAAAGGTTTCAATCCAGGAAACACACACAAAAAAAAAGCTTTCAATCCAGGAAACACACACACAAAAAAAAAAAGGTTTCAATCCAGGAAACACAAAAAAAAAAAAGCTTTCAATCCAGGAAACACACAAAAAAAAAAAAAGGTTTCAATCCAGGAAACACACAAAAAAAAAAAAAGGTTTCAATCCAGGAAACACACACAAAAAAAAGGTTTCCATGCAGGAAACAGAGGACTTTTCAGTCTGCTTGGGACTGGAGCTGCAAAAACTGAATATAGGCAGGAGGGAGGAAAATGAGGTAGAGCTGGGTTTGGGAATGAGTGTGATGTGAACTCTACACACCTGATCACACCCAGGCTCCCTGCACCTTGCCCTCTGTTGTCTGACAAGGGTCTGAGGCCTTGAAATCAATTGACAGAGCAAGGGGGAACATTATTAGGCACCTGCAACCTCCAGACACTGCACAGCAACAAGATTTGTTGGAGGGCAGAAATGACAGCTACATAACACAAAATCTTATTGATATGGGCTTCCTGAGCACTGATGGAAGGAAGAGTGAATGCTCCTGACAGCAAGTGACTGCAGCCTGTGTTAGAGGCTTGATGGAGCAAGCAAAGCTACAAATGAAGTGGTCCAGGAAAAGACGTGGCCGTGGCACATCATGGATAAAGATGTAAACAGGTCAAGCATCACTATCTCCAGATGGCAGTGACACTTTGGCCTCTACAAAGCAAGAGTCATTTGTTATTATTTCATTTATGCCCATTAAGCACACTGGCTGCCTACTAGCAGAGCCATTTTTACTAAATTTTATGATTATTCCACTGCTGACTGGAGCTTTTGCTCTACAAGGTTATTAATTATGCAGCCCAAGTGAGAAGGGGAAGAGCATTCACCTGCCTGCCTGCCAGGGTGTTAGAGGACTGCAGAGTTCTGGAGCACAGAACTGGAGGAGGATCACACACTGGAGCTGTTTAAGTTTCTTTTAAGGAGCTGAACAACAAGCACACACAACAGTGAACAGCACTGAAAAAACTTCTAGGCACTTTGCTACAAAATACAAGAGGATGTTAAGAAGCAAATAATAATAAATAGGTGGTACTTCTGCTAAAAGAAACTGTTGAAAGGGACTAGCAGTATGACTGAAATGATTCAAAAAAACACTTGCTCAGAATTTAAAAGACATTTGTCCATCAAAGCCCCAGGCCCCCTATCAATAAGTGGCAACAATAATGTATACAAGAAATCTATGTCAGGAAAGAGACTTTGTTTGCTTTTACCTAAGGGTGTCCTTACAACCAGAGTTCAGGAAGCCAATGGAAGCAAAAAATTTACCTGTTAGAAACCTGAGTTTCTGTTCATAAAGAAAAGACTCCCTGTTCTTCAACTGGCTCCAAGTTGAAGCAGTTTTATTTAGAAGTTGATTATTCAACTGAGGTTGGTTTCAGAATGACCTCATTATCGTCCAAAAAGATTTAGAGTGGTGCTGGGCACAGTCACTGGGGAGCTGATGATTTCATACATCTGCAGACAATTTCCCTTCCCTCAAAGAACCTCTCCAAAATCCCTCTGCTCCCTCTAGCTGAAACAGGACCCCATCTCAACTAAAAAACCCATGCACACTTGCTGCAGATACCAGCAAAAGATTACTACATCATTCCATTACTTTGGAGAAAAACAAAAAAAAAAAAACAAAACAAAAAACAAAAAACAAAAAACAAACAAAAAACCAAAAAACAAACAAACAAAAAAAAACCAAACAAAAACCAAAAAAAAACAAAAAACAAAAAAACCAAACAAAAAAAAACAAAAAAAAACAAAAAAAAACAAAAAAAAACAAAAAACAAAAAAACAAAAAACAAAAAAACAAAAAACAAAAGAACAAAAAAACAAAAAACAAAAAAACAAAAAACAAAAAACAAAAAACAAAAGAACAAAAAAACAAAAAACAAAAAAACAAAAAACAAAAAAACAAAAAACAAAAAAACAAAAAACAAAAAAACAAAAGAACAAAAAAACAAAAGAACAAAAAAACAAAAGAACAAAAAAACAAAAGAACAAAAAAACAAAAGAACAAAAAAACAAAAGAACAAAAAAACAAAAGAACAAAAAACAAAAAAAACACAAAACAAAAAAACAAAAAACAAAAAAACAAAAAAACAAAAAAACAAAAAACCAAAAAACCAAAAAACCAAAAAACCAAAAAACCAAAAAACCAAAAAAACACAAAAAACACAAAAAAAACAACACAAAAAAACACAAACACAAAAACCCCACAAATAATGGATTTACCCCAATGCAAAATCAAGATCTGGCTCCATGACATTTCATCAGCATTCCTTCTCTAGCATGACAGAGACAGATGGGCTTTTTTGGATAAGGATTGAGAAAGAAGGAAAAAAAATACATCCAACCCAAGTTTTACAACAAAATGTCAAGCAAAGATGGGGAAGAGAAAGACAAACGTGCATCCAAAGGAATCTTTGCCTTGCCTGGGATGCTTGTCATATTAAGAACTTCAATTTTCAGATTTCAGCAGCAGCTGAAAGTCCACCCTCAGCTATTTAAAGCACCCAGGGAGAGCTTCCTGTGCTTTGGGAGGAGTTCCCCTAACACACTTATGCAGAGCTCTGCTTTCTAGCCAATATCTGCACTTGACAAAACCAAAACTCATCTGCACCAGGATTCTTGCTCAGCTTTAGAGGGGCTGAAGCTGCCTCCTTCCCAAGCAGAGGGTTCCATTCCCACCAGGGATGGGATTTGCAAGCTCTGGTGTTGTTTGTGGAAATCATAGAATCCTAGAATGGGCTGGGCTGGAAGGGACCTCAGAGCTCACCAAGTCCAACCCTTGCTCCACTCCCCCCGTGGTTCCCAGCCCATGGCACTGAGTGCCACATCCAGGCTCTTTGGAAATATCTCCAGGGATGGAGAATCCACCCCTTCCCTGGGCAGCCCATTCCAATGCCTGAGCACCCTCTCTGTAAAGAATTTCTTCCTAATATCCAACCTAAACCTCCTCTGGCAGAGCTTCAGCTCTGCCAGGGGAGGTTTAGGTTGGATATTAGGAAGAAATTCTTAAGATCATGGCTTCTTGTCTTACTGATACCTGCCTGGGAGCAGAGCCCGACCCCCCCCTGGCTCCAACCTCCTTTCAGGGAGTTGGAGAGAGTGATGAGGTCTCCCCTGAGCCTCCTCTTCTCCAGCCTCAACACCCCCAGCTCCCTCAGCCCTTCCTCACAGGAATTCTGCTGGATCCCTTCCCAGCCTCCTTGCTCTTCTCTGGACCTGCTCCAGCACCTCAATCTCCTTCCTGAGCTGAGGGGCCCAGAACTGGACACAGGACTCAAGCTGTGGCCTCCCCAGGGCTGAGCACAGGGGCAGAATCCCTTCCCTGGACCTGCTGGCCACGCTGTTCCTGATAATCCTTCCTCTCTGCTCCACTCCTTGTCCCCCCCAGGAACATCAATATGATCATTACCAATTATGGAACATCAAAGAAAAGAGATGAATAGTTCAGACTGAAGATATCATTAAGATTTATCACCTTGGATGTCCTGTCTGCTGATAGCATTGGGAACCTGTCACTGGGAAACACCAAGAGGTAAAAACCAGAGCTTTGTCCTGATTACCAGAGCAGTTTTTCTTCATCAAGTGAAAACAACTTATGCTTGGCAAAACCTCTGGGTCTTTATCTCTGTCAATACAACAGTAGCTTCTAATGCACAGAAATGAGACACTTATTAAATTAACTTAATTGGATCTTGGGTCTTCAGGAGCTGCTTGCTGACCCTAGAAGGGCTAAAAGTACCACATCCCTGCAACATTAATCCCAAAGAAGACCTTTGCTAATGCCATTCAGATACACTGGAAAATGAAAGCAGTTCCACATGGAATGAATTTCTGTAAATGAGGGCTCTCTACAAAATAGTTTGGCCTAAATAAACCAACTTTACCCTCTCACTTATGCTCTCAAATCTGAAGACATTAACCTTGAAGAACTCTGCAGGTTCTCAGTGCTTGGACTCCTTGGGAACATAAAGTGAACCCAAGTAACATTTAAGGAGCAAATTAATGTGACAATTACCTTTTTTTTTAAGACTAATTAAAGGTTGAATGAATTGCTGAAGGATGAGTTCCTGTCACGGGTGGCACTGGTCAAGCACTTCAATCTTCCCTAGAATAAACCTGGGCCATAATAAAAAGAGTGATTTTTGAAGCAAGGCTTTTTTTCATCTACATAGAATAACTTCCTGCCCTTTCTTCTCCTTTGTGGCTTTAACGTGTTAAGAAGCAAATTGCAGAGAGAATTACTGTGACCATTTTGAGGCCATTTCAGCTCCCTGACACACCAGGGTCCATTCAGTGGCATTGTGCTTAACACTGCACAGATGGAGCCAGCTCAGCCCCCCCCAGCTCTGCTGAATGGACAGGACCAGGTCCTGCCTGGGCCTGAGGTTATTTAAAAATAGGGATTTCATGCACTGCAAAACTTCTGGGAAAATTAGGAACGATTTGGAAGGCAGGTTTAGCTCTGAGGTGTAACCTTCTCAATTTAATGCCACCGGTTTTAGGAAAGAAGGGGTTTATTTTTTCATGTAAATGAAGCAGCATCTCTGTATATATCAGTGTTAAGGCTGTTCTGACCTTCCTGACAGCAGCTGAAACAGCAGCACCTGAATATATGAACCCCCCTGTTTCCAGTAATTAGAGAAACTAATGAGTCTATAAACACCACAAAAGGTCCAAATTTATCAGTCTGTCTGCTTCCAGGTTGTATTACACACCAGCTTCTCAAAGACACCAGAAGACTAAAGTGCCTAATTAGAAGGTTATAGTATTTTCTGCACCAAGTGCTCAGAAAGCAATAGCTGCCATTGGCACTGCAGTCCATCCTCTGCCCACCTGATTTTTCCAACCTGACACAGAGCAGTTCAGTCCAAAGGCTCTGCCTCACCTCTGCTTCAGGATGCTGAGACCTAACAGGGAAGGCTGCAAGGAACATCCATCCCCTCCTGGTACTGCTCCTTGGTTTATAGCCCAGAGAATCAAGACAAACCACCTCTGCCAGCACCACCAATAGATCAGCTGTGATCTGCAGAAAAGTCAGGCTGTGTGAAACCTCCTCTGGGGGAGAAGGGGCCTCAAGAAGCCCTCCAAGTCTTCCTCTTGCATAAATCACACATCACCCCTTCATTGAATTTATCCTACCAGTACAATAACTGCATCATTCCATTAAATACATGCTGGATTAAAAAAAACCAAAAAACTAAAAAACATACTGAATTCATTATGGACCTAAAAATGTCTACACCAGCTGAGTCTACAAAATGGGTTAAATTCTATAAGATAGAGAGCTTTTAAACCTTTTAAGAAAAGCACTGTGGAACATGCTGGGAGGCTGAACAGATGAGGAACCTGCTTGGAGCCAGCCCTGGTGTGCAACGTGTGGCTGAGGAAGTGCCAAGCACTGCACCTGGGAGGGCACCAAGAAGGAAATCAATGTTGCTGAGGCAGTGTTCAAGTTGAAAGGGAAAAAGAGTTTTCCTCAAATTTGGAAGTTCCATATTGGAAAGAGAAAGGGTATTTTGGTGCCAGAGGAATGGAACATAACCAACTTCTCCAATGTGTTATGTCCAAGGGATGTTTAATTTACAATTCTGTTTAATTATTCATTGCATCTAATACATTTAACATTTCAATAATTAACTCCTACAGCAACAGGGGGAAAATCTGATTTATCTGTTTACTTCTATCTTTAGCTGCTTAATTAAGTGCACTGTCCTCTGCTCTGTAATCTTTGTGTGGACAAAAATATTGAGACAATTACTGGAACAAATGCTTTTCTTTGAGGAGTACCTGGGTCTGGGAGCAAAAACCTGCTCTCAGGGCACTGACAGTAATTTTCCTCATTAGCTTTACCTGTTTTCCAGAGAAAACCATACTGCTGGTTGCTGGGAACAGAAGAGCCTTGTGTGAATGCCCAAGGAAAGATCTAAGAGTTCTAAAAACAGCTGCTTCTGCTGGACAAAGTTTTATTCATTCAGGTGTTAGGAACATGGGTGCACTGGGTGGGCACTGAATATTCTGAATAATCATGAACTCAGGCAAATGTTCTGCTTGTGACAAATCCTTTGCAGCAGCTGAACTTTGCTACCTGCTCCCCACATGGAGTCCTCTCCCTCTCCCTGCACATCCCCCCTGCAATAGTATCCAGGGCAATAAGTAAAATAGCTGCATGTAATTAAAATTTCATATGGGGAAATTAATCTCTTCCTAGCTCATTCCTTCCCTCCTCCCTTACCATTCCCTTAGAAACAGCTCTTCTGCACAGTAAATAGTTAGAAATCTTGATCATTAATTCTATTTAGGCCTAATATGTCATAAAGCAAGGAAAGAAGGCCATTTTCCTCTCTGCTGGGGCACAAAACATGTATTAACTATTCCAACCAGAGCTGTGAATGATTTATTAATTCAATTTTGGAGCGTGTGACTGTCAGATCATATAAGGTCATAATAAAAAGAGTCTCTCTAAGGACTCTTTTACTCTTTTTAAACCAACTGACTGACATTTCACATGCATCACAACTGCAACCATCTATCTCCTTGCTGCTTGTCCTCAGTGTCACACAGGTTACATCTTTGTGGTGGCCACATCAGTGTCTGACCTGTAGGAGAGCCCAGGTAGGTGCTGATGTGTGGCACCAATGTTCCAACCCAGAGGCCCAGCTCCATGCTTGAATCTCAGGATATACAATTACTGGGGTATTCTGTTAAATGGGTATCAATAAAATATAAAACTATTTAGAAAAACTTTCCACAAGGAGCTCTTCACCTAAGGAAGCTCCAGATGTAGTGATCAGGAAAAGCAAAGACTGACATCCTGCAGAACCAGGGGGAAACCCAATGGAGGTTGATGTCCCATGCTGAGCACAGCCCATGGCATCCATTCCCTCCTGGAACAAACCCAGTTTTGACTCAAACATTCTTCCAAAAGAGTCCTGTCTCAGGCTGAAGACAGCCAGAGTCACAACTAAGGAGCATCCATCTTGCCTCAGCTTCTCCCACCAGTTCTTCCATGTCTTTACTAGGTGTAGGAACCCTTTCTGTTCCCACTGGGAAGAACAGAATCCTGCTCAGTTCCCCTTGAGCCCACGTGTTGTTTCCATTTGGGACCCAAGATCTCAGCTCCCTTTCAAAATAAAAATAAATAAAAACCATTCTAAAGGATAGAAACATGAATAGTGAAGTAAATGCTCTCTCATTTGCAGTAATAGCTGCAAAATGCCACTTTGGGACTGGAAAGTATCTCAGTTCTGTAATTACATGTTCATCATCTCTTGTTCCATTTCCAGTCCCTTAGGCAGTATTTCACAGCTACAGCCCCCCAAGGCTGCCACACTTTTTTGTAATCAGTCATATATTTTCAGTGCAGACGACAGGGTCAGTTCTTTTATAGGGCTCTGGCTCCAGCCAGGCTGACACTTCTCTGGATTACACTTGTATAAAGGTCTGGGAAGAAAAGTGTTGAGGGTATGAATCACTTCCACTCATTTGTCCAGGCACAGGAGAACTGAGGCTCTGCAGTGGCTGGGGCATTGATTTACCAGCCAGAACCTCCTGGGCAACTGAAAAATGAGGTCTGGAGGGCAGGGGTGCAATGGGAAGAGATACTTCTGTAATCACCCCCAGGCTTTCAGGAGACTGAAAGCTGCTTCCTTCCTGAGATCCGTGGTTGCTGGGTTTGGGGGGACAGGAGAGCAGCATCCTGGGATGCCAAGGCACCTCCCAAGGACTCAGTGCAGTGGGGCCCTTTCCCTCCTGAGATTTTCCAAGTAATCCAGGTACAAGAGAGCAGAATTAACAGTGGGAGCAACAGGAACAGCTTTCCCTTCCCTAACACCCTGCACAACAGCAGCAGCCAAAGCAGAGGTTCCCTCCTGCAAGCTCCACCACTGCCACCAGGGAGATGGATGCATGGGACAGGGACTTGTGCTCCTGCAACAACTTCTGTGGGAGCTCTTCTGCCACTGCAGTTATTCTGCTACTAAAACTCACCACACTTGATTTTTTTTGCTTTGTAATTTCCTATATTTATCATAGAATGGGCTGGGCTGGAAGGGACCTCAGAGCTCATCAAGTCCAACCCTTGCTCCACTCCCCCCGTGGTTCCCAGCCCATGGCACTGAGTGCCACATCCAGGCTCTTTGGAAATATCTCCAGGGATGGAGAATCCACCCCTTCCCTGGGCAGCCCATTCCAATGGCTGAGCACCCTCTCCCTAAAGAAATTCTTTCTAATGTCCAACCTAAACCTCCCCTGGCACAACTTGAGACCTCTTGTGCCCTCTTGTCTTGCTGAGAGTTGCCTGGGAAAAGAGCCCAACCCCCCCCTGGCTCCAACCTCCTTTCAGGGAGTTGGAGAGAGTGATGAGGTCTCCCCTGAGCCTCCTCTTCTCCAGCCTCAACACCCCCAGCTCCCTCAGCCCTTCCTCACAGGAATTCTGCTGGATCCCTTCCCAGCCTCCTTGCTCTTCTCTGGACCTGCTCCAGCACCTCAATCTCCTTCCTGAGCTGAGGGGCCCAGAACTGGACACAGGACTCAAGCTGTGGCCTCACCAGTGCTGAGATGCTTTTTTTTTGTTTGTTTGTTTACACTTCAGGCCTGCCCTCCCCTCATCCCTTTGGCTTCAGGTTGCCTGCAAAGAGGCACTTTGGATTTTCCAGGGTATCTTTTTGCTGACCATGTCCCTGCAGTCCCACTGACTCTCTGCTTTCTGCTCCTGACTGCTGGGCTGGGCTCCACTGCCTGGGAGAGTGCAAACCAAGAGCTCAGCAGTCCCTGCTTCCTCCTGTGCTTAAAAAGACCCCAGAGAGCCTCACAGCTGAGGTGATACACACCCCCTAATGTTATTGCCAGGATTATTTGCATATGGAATTGATCACGAGGTAACCATGGCAAACAACAGCTCTTAGCAAGAGATTTTGGAGCTGAAATCCTCATTTTGTGTACAAGGTCATTTCACAGAAACTCAGCAGTGGGTGTGGAGGTCCTCGGGGGTTCAAACAAGACCTGAAATGCAGGAGAACAAGAGGAAAAAGAACCAAAAGGAAGGCAGAAAAAGAAAATAATGGCTTATGATTTGTTTTGTTCTCACATTTATTCCCAAGGAATCAAAATACAGTAAGTATCAAGAGTTCCAAAATATGAAAAGTTGTGAAAGACTGCCTAATTATAGCCACCATTTAACAGATGGGGAAACAGACCATGACAGGCCAGCAAGTATAAAATTGGGCTCTACAAAGCCCAGGGAAGAGCTGTCAGTGCAGCTTCTCAATCTGCCTGCTCACCACTTAGTTTTAAAACACAACTGATTCATCTTTCTCAACTCTGCCCTCCAAGTAAGAGCTGTTTAGTCCATTACAATAGTTCTGGAAAGAGTAATTTGTTAGTAATAAATTCTCATGTTCAGGCTGTGAATCTCAACTGCTTTAACAAACCCCTCAGCTATGGCACAGAATTCTAGAAAGTTTGGAGACAAAGCTGGTTTTTCACTTGAAGACTTTCCCTTGCAGAACTGAAAATTTCCACTAAAAATTCTTGCCACAGTGTAAGGGTTTTCACGAGGTGTTCACTGTTGTGTAGTGCTGGGGGTAACCACATCACAGCTCCACCTGATTCAAGCTCTGCAGGGCTACTGATGTCAAGAGCCAAATTATCTCCCACCAGGAAAAGACAGACTCCTACTATTGTATAAAATCAACAACAAAACCCAGCACAACAGTCCTTGTGTATTCATTTTGTTCCTACTTTTTAGTAGTAAATGATGAGGCAACAAACAGGCCAGAAACCATCAGAGCTTTGAATTTGTTCCCATTTCTTAAGAAGCAAGGTTGAAAACAGGATTTGGGAGTGATGTGGAAGGTCAGTTTCAGGGCAAGATGGGAAGGCTTCTGAAATTATTGGCTTTTGTAATTAATGAGTGTGCCCAAGAGAAGCTCACATGCATTCAGGAACAGATGGGCTTCTTTTGGCTTAGCTGTCACCAAAAAGCTTTTTTTATTTTTACACTCAAAACATTATTTCTCCCAAGTACCTAATTCTCAGCATGAAGAAGAGAGGAAAGTGCAGGAGCAGAAGCAGCCACCTCCTGATTCTGGGAAGTGAGACAAACATATGAGGAAGGAATAAATGGAGGCAGGGCAATACTCCATTCATGGAAAAGTAGGAAAAATCCCACTGCAGGTGCAGTCAGTGCACAAAGTCTGCTTCCAGGACACAAATCCCATTCCTGTTTATCTCAGTTTGCTTGCCTGAGCTTTACTTGCCCATGATTATGGTGAGGGTTCTTATTGTTACTGAATGAGAATCCTGATGTGTATTCAGCTTAGCAGTGAAAATAATTAATTTCTCCTTTCCCTATTGTTACCCAAATTATTAGCTTCCCTACTTCACCTGCAGAATGCCAGACTCCACTGAAAAGCAGCAGCAAATAAATCCCTCTCATTAATAAGTTAACTGGTAGACAAATCTAAGCTTGATTGTGTCAAGTGGAAGTGGCTTTTCTGCTTTTTATGAAGCCAGGATTGAGCCAGGAGACATTTTAAGAGCAAGAGGATGATGTTGTCTTTGACATTTTGGGGATGGAAGCTTATTGGGCCTCATATTTCAAAGCATAACATCTCCCTCCTCTTATAGGTGTATTGTAAACAGTCAGCAAACCCCTTCCTCAGTCCTGGAATCTCTGGCTTTTTAATTCTAATTTGAGATGCCAGGGATTCCTGTTTAGCTGCCAGCCCTGAAGATGGAGCACAGGCAGTAAGAAGACACCCAGCCCATTAGACTGGGTTGCAATGAGCTCCCTGAAGACTGTGCTCAAAAAAAAAGGAGAGACTTTTAAGGCTAATTGCTTCCAAAATATACTCCCCATTCTCTCTCATTATAGCCCCTCTAGGGATAAATTTAGTAAAATAACCAGTGATAGTTAGGTAGCTGATGCTGAGCTGACTATGCAGGGAGACTGGAAGAGAACTCCCCAGGCATTTTTTGTCACCCAGCTGTTAGAATGTTTAAGCTCTATAAAACTGCACCTCCCTGGTGCCTCAGGGAGAGCCTGGGAAGCTTCTCACTCAGTCTCAGCTTCACATCACCACATTTCTGGACCTGGATTCACTTACCTTTACCACAAAAATACTCCCTTTACAAGCTATTTCCTCCAACATTTGCTCAGCCATCAGATGACACATCCAAGACTTCACACCTGGGCATTCCCTGAGCTCCAGCTGAGGCATTCCCATCAAATCTGCACACTCCAGCTCCATAACTGATGCAGAGATGAAAAAAAAAAAATAAATAAAATTCTGGTGGCTCTTGCTGAATTAAAAAAATTGTCAAGATGTTTGACTGGGCTTTGCATGCTGGATGCCTGGGAAGTGCTGTACAGTCCTACCCCTTCCTATGTTTTGCTCCATACCTAATCCATCACCTGCCATTAAGTGCTTTGCTTTCTGGAGGGCAGCTCTCACTTCTCTAATTAGATACACCATAGCAATTAGCCTGAAAACTGCTGCACTTAACATCTTCAGTGCCACTAACATTACTCTAAATACAGTTTTCTTGGCTTTGATACCTGTGACAAGGCTAATTACTGCTGTCACATTTCAGATGGTGCTGACAACACTAGTTAAGAATAAAGAAAATGGCCACAGTTCCCAGGTGAACCTACACAGAACAACAGGAAGGTGCCAGTCTTGTTGTTACAGTCTTAAGTACACTGGGATATCCCAACAGGGCTTTGGGGCCCTTATGAAATGAACCTAATGAGACTTTTCTCACCTTTTCATAATTCCCAAAGGCTCAGAAGCTGGTGATACTTCTCCCAACTCTCCCTGGTGACCATTCTGCACCCCATAGCAATGCCAGCAGCAGCTTTTCCAATGCCCTGTTCTTTTTAAGCTGCATACAAAATACTCCTTGCAATTCTTCCAATCAAGTACTTCCCAGGGAAAGATCAGGAAGCCCCTTTGTCAGGATACTGCTTATCTCATGTTTGAGGCAACATCCCCCCCAGAGCTGACCTATTTGCTTGGTGCAGGCAGAGGATGCTGTGCCTGACAACCAGGCCTTGCCATTTCCAAGTGTAATCAATGCTGACATTATTAGAGGCATGAAGTCCAAGTGTCATTAACAATTAATGAGGGAATTTTAGCTTTCGGGTGCTATAGCAAGTTAAAAAAAAATAAAGTCTTTGAGCAGCTATTTGCTGGATGTGGCAAATTCAGTGTTATTAGAGAAAGCACCACGGAGGCTTTGAGGCCCCCAAAGCATGTCCTAATTTACTTTTTTTAAATAGTAAGGGAAAAAAAAAAAGTCCTCCAGCTTTCTTTGAAAAGTGTAGGATATCCTGTTGGAGAAAATAAAAGGGTAACCTCAAGGTAGTCTGGAAATCCTGCAAAAGCAGCTCTGTGCTCCCCCAGCTGGCAGAGCTGCAGACATCAGCACCCTCCTGCCTTGGCTGCTTCACCTCTGCAGGAGGCTGAGAAGCAGAATTCACCCAGTGATTCCCTGCAGAACCCACCTCGGTGCATCATTTAATACCTTAACGAGACCCATATAAGCTAGGAAAAAACATTCCCTTTTTCTTCAGCCTTAAAATCTCCACAAGGTTTTTATTTTCCAGCGTTTAGCCCGAGTCCCCAGACAACTACTGCCAGGGAAGATGAAGCAGCTCACTTCTGGTCCTTGTTTGTCTCAAAGCAGCAGCTAATTATGAATCACAGTCACAGTTTGCAGAGCTAATGAGTGTAACTGATCCATGTCAGTCCTCTTTCGGATGGCAGGAATTCTGGGAGGAGACAGAGCATTCAGGATGAGGTACAGAGCCAGCTGAATCCAGACAGGGCAGAAGGACTTCACTTGCATGTACATCGATGCTGAGGATCAGTCAGTTACCACTTGTTGTTTGGGAAGCCAAGGCACAGGAGAGGTCCCAGGTTAACAGCTCCCACCAGTCTGAGCTCGTTTTATCTGGCAGGTGAAAGACAAACTGCACAGACATAACTAATTCTGGCAGGGAAAGGATGCTTCTCATTTTCAAGAGAGTTTTATTAAACCAGCAGTTAGAAGTAGGTAAAAATGTAGCATGTAAACCCTTAAGCCACTCCTTCCATATACCACGAGACACAAGTGGACCTGAACTGAGAACTTCAATTTCACCAGTTTTGCTTTGATTCTATCATTTCTCATGATAGAGAAATGCACTGAAAGTCATCTCTGGAAAATCACTACATGAGTATATGCCAAGTTGTCTGTCTTGCAAGAATGGTTTGTCTCCAGAGCTCAGAAATTCCTTTTCTGCTTGGGTCATCTGATAAGCAGAGGCAGCTCCAGACAGCTCTCCAGTATCTGCCCTCCTACACACAGAAGGAGGACAACTCCTCTTTGATCTGAATCCTCACAAATAAATATTAAGTGTAAACTCCCAACTTATTTCTACACTTTGTTTGTGTCTCCATTCAGCATTAGCTTGCTATCCTAGGGCTCTGCCATAATCCTTGTTGTTTACTTTCTGCTTTCCTACTCAAACTTATTTTCCCCTCACAAGTTACTTGCTTTTTTTAATTTTGCAATTCATTCTCCACAGCTGCAAAAGATTGTTCTGAATATAAAGTAACCATCTCTAAAGTTATCCACACATCCATAAACATCTGAGCTAGAATGCAAATAACTCAGGCTTCTCTAGAGAGAAATGTCAGGCTGAGGTCACAGCCATTTTTCCTCCAACAACAGAAAGAAAGGTGAAATTTGTGTGTGCCAGGGCAGGTGAGAGACTGCACAGGACAAAATCCAGCTCCAGGACAGGGTTTACAGAGCACACTTGGGACATTTCTCATTCTGTCCCAGACACTTGAGCAAGTGTCCTCTAGAACCCACCTCTGCTGACCTCGGGAGGTTCTGGCTTGGATCCCAGGAACCTAAAGAAAATAAACTCTGTTCTTGCAAGTTTGAAGGCTGAGTGGGCAAGCTGGAGCTGTGGCTATTTCAGGTTGGCTTTTCAGGAAGAACTGAACACCATCTGAACTAACCCTGAGCTAAGTAACTAGAGCACTGAGCAGGATTAGAAGCAAAGCACAGACCTCAGGAACTGCAGCAGTTTGAAGACAAGTTCAAACTATCCAGAGGCAGAAGTCTGGATCTGCAGACAACTGCAGGGAAGTTTGGTTCCAATACAGACTTCACATGAGAACAAATGAATCCAGACAGCCTTTACACCCATCTCCAAATGTTCCAGCATGGAAAAAGAATGAACCTTACTAAGCCCTCCACACCCACTGGAGATGGGTTTGTCCCTCCTGGCACCTGGCAGACACTGCCATGTTTTCAGAAGAAAGGGAGGGAGGGTTAGAGCTCCATTTCTGCTCTGCAGAGCTCAGCAGGATCTGTGCCCATGTGTGAATGCAGGGAGATGAGACCCAGAATGGGAGGAAGAGCTCAACCTGTGATATATTGGTGTAATACCCTGGATGATGCAGGAGTAGCAGAGCAGCCCCAGCTGACAGCACGTACCAGTAATTCATCACCAGAATGAGTTGCTTCAATGATGTATTACTCAAGAAAAAAACACCAGCTAAGGAGGGAGAAACCTGTGCAGCAAGAGAGGAAGCTGTTTATTTCTAGACTGAAATATTCATGGAACCTAAAGGGCTTCCTTGTCACCAGAACACTGGCACTGTGCAAAAACACTTGTACCTCCCCCTCTCCATTCCCAGCTCCAGGTACAATCCTACTGGTTGACCACTGGCAACAAAAGAAACTTCATTTCCTGCTCACTAGAACCACAAACCTGAGCTCTGCATTCCAAATTGAGATTGAGAATCCCCTTGGATTTCTTCAGAGTGTGGGATCTGCAGTTTAAGCACTTTACAACTTTGCAGATTAAAATAAATTCAATGAAGTGATTTTTAATTTCTTATTCTGTATTGATTTGCTTCTCTCCTTTGGCTTTTTGAGCCTATTTAATTTAGTCCAAACTAATCCAGTTGGTTAGTGGGGGAAACTGAAGGGAGAGGCAAAGAGCCTCTTCCCTAATAAATCCAGAGTGGATTGCAAGCTCTAATATCTTCTCTAAGTTCTTTGTATCTGCAGATATGACAGTGCAGTGTAATGAGAAGTTATTGTCAAGTCGTAATTTAAACCCCATACAATAATGACATCAAGATAAATAATGTTTCACATTTTCCAGTCCTTTTCATCTCACAGACTCTCCAGATTCCTTGCAGTCTTTATAACTGACAAGAGCCAATTTACTCAGTGTTCACTCAGCCATCTAAACAGAACATGTCCCTTGCTAAGGAACACACTAAGCACAGCAGAAAAACATTGGACTGGAAGGGAAGAATCTTTCACAGCAAAGAGGCTCCAGAAGACACAGAAGCTTGCTGGCCAAAGTAGGATTTGGTTGCAGCTCAGGGTTCATCACCTGTGTATTTACACCTTTACAGAAGGTGCTTCCAAGTGGTTTAAAGCCCCTCAGGGTTGTCTGCCTGCTTCACCCACTGCAGGTTCCCTGCTAAAGGAGGCAGATGCATCTCCAAACTGTTAGTGACTGTGGCATCACCTGCTGGCACTCACAGCCCTGAACACAGACACTGCACCCCAAGTCTCCTACAGGAGCTGAGCACTCACTGCTCATAAGCTACAAGCTGGACCCGAGTCATCACCACTGCAATTTTTACTGTAAGAAAATGATTCCTCCCAAAGTCACCCTTCTAGTTCAGAAATGCCCAGTCCTCTGCTGAAGAGGCCACCTTACAGACTATGTCCTCCACCCAACTTCTCATCAAAAGCAAGCCTGACATTACAGAGCTAGAGAACAGCTCAGCTGAGACTGCACAAGCAACCCTCCTCTTTATGAGCCAGTGCACAACAAAAGAACAAACCCAGTTAAATACACTACAAAAAAAGTAAAAAGAGACTTGTTTTTAAAGCGATTGCCATAAAACATTTTATGCTTCCCCCCTCACCACCTTTTTTTCATGCTTGGAGAGGCAATAATTTCATTAAGTGATTAAGTGCTTTTATTCCTCTGACTCATAGTTCATAAGACACGAGCATGAATTTTAATTACTGTTTCTTCCAGTGAAAAGGGGATAAGGAAAACATTCCTGAGCAGTGCAGAAAGAACAAGCTAAACTATCCTTATTACCCCTGGTGTACATCAGCAGCAACTGTACTGACTCAGCTGGAATACATGAATGTCAAACTAGTATAATACCAGGACACAACTCAGCATGTCCAACCTCCTAGTGCTCAAGTAGCTTTACTAAAAGCCAAATTTTACTGTTCCCTGTCTGTCAGAACTAAAAACCTTCACATCAAGCAAGAAAAAAACCCTTTTCCATTAAGGCAAAAAAATCACTGCACTTAAGAGCAATAATCCTGCAGCTATGAGAAGAGTGAGCCCAGTTCTCCACAAGTCCTACTCTCCTCTGATCATTTTCTTCCCAATCCACTCCTTGCCCATCTCCCCTTCCCACTGGCTGCTCAGAGATCAGACTCTCAGCACATCAAATGTTCACATCTTGCCTCATTTTCATATCCTTTCTCCCAGCCCAGATTTTTTTGTTCTCAGCTTCAAAAGCTGCTGTCCCTGAAGCTTGGACACTTCATACCTACTATTTTTCTCTGGAAACACTTGGTCTCATCTTCAGATTTTGGTACCCCTCTTTTGGATAAAGGTGGCAATACAAGAGTGAGACCAAGGCCATTCTCAACTGGAATATTATTGCCATAATGTAGTGTCAAAGTTTCACAGCTATAAATCACTGGTTTCATTCTACTGTCTCAAAATAAAATGGAGTGAACTATTTACCTCCCTGGAAAGTGTACAGCATCCAGGAAACAGACATCCAGTCTCTGGACTGTAAAAATTAAAAAAAACACAAAAAACAAAACAAAGCCAAAACCAACTATGTCCATGTTTTGTATAATTTGATAATTTGAAACAGGGAGCTGAATGAATACCAAGTACCACAGCCAAGAGGAGCAGGTTTGCATCTGAGCCCCCAAAAGTATTGCCTTGGTCTGTAGCAAACCCTCACTGTTCTCTCTCCCTAGGAGACCAAATAATTCTCATTCAATTCATTCATTAGATTACAAAGTAGAAAGTTTAATTACCACCTCATTTGATGTTTTCCTTGATGAATTCATGTCATCCCCAGTCTGTGGATGTGGACATTCAAAGAAATGCACAATGGGCTTTTATCCAGGATTTAATATTTACTATCTAGGATCATGAAGCTTGAGAAGGTTAAAGGAAGAGGAGTAAAGTGCTCAGAGGCATCAGCTGGACACCAGTTACTGTATTTGTGATGCCTTCAAGGGGAGATGTAGCTGTAATACAAAACATATTTCATTCTCTGAAATGCCTCTCCAGTTTCTAGAAGAAACCCCCCCTCAGAGGAACTAAAGCTCTTCAAGGCACAAAGAAATAAATCCTCAGTCAGCTTTGGCTGCCAGGGCCCCTCAGGAGCGAGAGGAAATATTCCAGCTACACTCCAGAAGTTCTGGCTCCAAACGACAAAGAAGTTTGGGAGGTAAAACAGTATCATTTAAGTCTGTAGTTAAATGAAATTAAGCAGAAGGAGGGACTGTGGACTGTACCAGACCAGTCCTAACCATAAGGCCATTCTCCAGTGAAAGGTCATTAAGAGTGAGGAGCAACAGTTTGAGAGAACAGATGCTGGAGCAAAAAAAAAATAAGATTTGGAAAAGGACACTTGTGTCAGAGGAGAGCCAGAAAAGCAGCTCTGCTGCCACAGCACAGTTTGCTGCCTACATGAACTGAGAATGTCTCTTTTGTGTCTAGGAGCACCAAGAGCTGCAGTGGGGGAAAAAATAAACCCACACAGACCCATCACTCCAACAGCTTTTCAAGCATGCAGTGGATGGTGTCAGGAAAGCTTCCCGAGTGACAGCAGAGAAAGTTTGGGCTTGAGATTAAGTATTTGTCAGCTGTTTCACAGAAGCTTTATTCACCATGGAAAACGAGGGACCTTGGCAATATACAGTGATACAGGTTTTTTTTTTTGTGATACAGTTTTGCCTCCTTCCCAAATCACAACCCATGGGAGCTATTTGGGCTTTCATCTGCCCAGTTGAAAACTCTCCTCTCCCAGGGCACTGTCAGACAGAGTTTGCCACTTCCTGACAAGAAAAGAGTTGAGTGCACCCTAACAAATATTCCTCAGTTGCCCAGAGTAATTATTTGTGATAAAGGCCAAACGTGTGATCCTGATGAGGAGGTCTTTACAAGTTTGCGGCCTCTGAAACTGTCAGAGCTTTTCTACATTTTCCTACTTCAAGCTGAGATGAGTCAAGTGCTTATCAGAGGGATTGGCTTGTGTAACACTACTGCCACTGATCCTAGCCCTGGACAGACTTGCCTGTATCCACAGCACTGCTCAGGGTTTCTGCAGGGTTGGTTACCTCCAGGAACAACTCCACAAGCTGAAGTGAGCTCTGCACAGGTAACTCCAGGAAAAAAGCATTAGGAAAACAAATTATAGGAGCTTCTGAATGCAGTTCTCATGAACACACCAGAACGAGAGCCCAAAGACAGATGGCCACGGTTTATTCTCAGAATTGTGACAGCACAAGCTCTGGCAACAAATCCCTCTGCCCCGACCACCTCCTCTGCTGCAAACACTTCCAGCCAAATCCCAGCCACAGCTGAAAGGAAAACACAGCACAGCTGAGACATTTCTGTTAGACTGGTAGCTTTAGCAGTGAGGACACTTTAAATCAAAGAAGGTCTTGATAACTACCAAAATAACTCACATCAGTCACCCAGCAGCTGTCCTAAGGAAACCACACTTGGTTTTGACTGACCTGGGCTGAACTGACAGCAGCATCAAATCAAATCCATTTTGCAGGAGCCCAGCATGAGCCAAGAACAGCAGGAAGGAACAACAACATTTCCTGGTTTTTCTAGGAGGAGCTGAATGAAATATACCTGTTCCTGTTCATTACCTGCAGTCTGTTATACCAGCAATAACCCAAGGTAATACAGCCAGGAACTTTTATTAGGCAGTCTGTTGAACAGCCAGCAGTTCAGGGTTAACAGGTTATGTACCTGTGTCTGCTTATTATGCAGTCTCTGGAACTACAGATTAAATTGCTTTTTCTTTCTGCTTAGAAAAGGACTGGGATCTTACATCTTCAAGTCAAATATCACATCTTTCTGAAAAGCTTCACCTCCTCTTGGGCTATCCCCGTTTTCCAACGCTTTACTTCTATACACCAGACATGCTTGATAAATACTTCTGCTGAAGAAAGAGCTCCCTCCCTGTAGCTGCAGACTCCTTTCTGACAGCTCTGTGGTTTTTCCAGCTTAAAGCAACATCATGTCTTCTTGTATCACACTATCACAATCAAAATGCAGACATGGAATGAATATTTGATGCTATGAGGCAGCAAAGGACCAGCATCACAAAGCTCCTGTTTCAATGAAAGCATCTTTGTGCAAAGCATGTTTCAGCTACAGCTCCTTCCCTCCTGCTCCGTGGTGTTACAAGAGCTCAACTTTGTCTGAAAGTCCAAGATATTCATGGAACGAGCTAAACATTTGAGAATAAAATATTGCAGAGAAATCTAAGGACTGGGCATATCCCAGCAGGAAACAAATCAATCTCCAGCAGAGCTGTCTCTACATTTGCCTGCTGGATTTGATGTGTTCAGAGACCTCTCTGAAACAAAAAGTCTCAACCCACAACTGCTCTGCAGTTCCCTACAAGGGAGCAGCTCTTCTGGAATCCCAGTACCAAAACAAACAGGAATGGAAGTCCTGTGTTCTGCCCCCTGCAACCTGGGGACTGCAACTTCTGCTTTTTTATTGATTTAGACAAACAGACATAAAAGGGGATATCATGGCAGCAAGCCCACTGCACTCCCTGAAGCCACTGGGGGGTTTAGGTCTGGCTTTCAAGGTAGAGTAGCTCTGTATTAATGCACAAAGGTAATCTGGTCATGCCAAGAGACAGGAGCATCAGTGCCCCCCAAATACATCCCCTAAAAACCTTTCAGCTGAATTCCACCCCTAGACTCCATCTTACATCTTCAGTAACTTCCATTCAAGGCCAGCTCATTCAGCACCATCAAATACTTACAAAATTAGTACAAGTAGTAAGGGGGTGAGGGGGAATCAATTTGGAGTAATTCGATTTTACATTACTGTACTTAATTTTTTTTTCTACCTGTTATTGTGCATTCAATTCAAAGTTTTCACAGCCATAAAGGAACTGGTGCTGGAAGGGATTAACTTCTCCTTGTTCTGCTAATAGAGCAATTTTCCACTTGTCACTAAAAGTCTCCAGGTAGGAGGTGTTTGTAGCTAGGGTTATATATGAACAAAGGGGATTTGGCACAGGCTGCAGGACATAGCATTTATCTGCAGATGTCAAAATTTCACAAAAGAGCTGTTATCCTTGTTTCACAGACAAAAAAAAAAGACCCTGGAGTTCTTCTGCAGTAGGGATGGAAATAAATCTTGGGAAATCTCAGTTCTCATGGCAGCTGGAATCTACAACTTGCATTGAGATGAGAGGAGCTTCCCCAGATGGGAATGGGCTCACCCAGAAGTTGAGCACTTCCAGGACCAGAACTACTCCAGAACTATAATTCTGGATGTAGGAATGCCCCAGAGCAAGCCCAGCAGCTGCAATACTGACAAGAACCTCCACCTCTCCTCTGGTAGCACCTGATTTTCTGATATGCAAGGATAAATATCCTTGGCTTGCTCAAAATACATTAAGGGCCCTTTAGCCATTTTGAAGTGTAAAAACTGCAGCTCTGCCTCAGTTTCCTTTGCTGTGACACAGCACAGCAGCACCCTTCCTTTTACAGGTCCATTCATTGATGCAGGATCCAATTTAATGCTATTCTCTTTCAGAGCACAGCTCCAGTCATTAGTCTAATACCAATAAAACAAGTGATTTTGCCTGGTAGATTCTACCAATAGCTGGCAGACTCATTCCAGACACCACATCCCCTCCTAATGCCTCACATCCCACATTCTCCCTGGCCTGTGTTGCAGTTTGTCCTTTAAAAGCAATCAGCCTCAGTGAGCTCCTTTGCCTTTTCAGAAATGCAGCAGGTTTAGAGGAGACAAGCTCTATCTATATGGAAATACAGATTTCAAATATATCCATCCTAGTAATCAAATCCAGAGGAAACAAACCCCTAATATGGAGCTAATAAAAGTTGATTTTAAGTCAGCCTGAAGCTGTAAGCAATAAGAAGCAGATTTATAATAGCAGCTTTCATTATTGCTGGGTTTGTTCTTTATAGTCTACACCAGCACACAGCTATTGGTCAGCTTGCTACTGAATTTACCTTTATTCCCTAACCTCACTTTGTTCAAGCCATGTTTCTTCTTCCATTCCAATGACTCTAAATCTGTCTGCCTACACACAGAGGCTGGGCAAATCATGGTAATTTAATTCAATGATTAGACTGACAAACAGCAAGGCATCAAGCCACTTTTCCCTCATCCTCCCCCTCACATGCTTGCAAACACATCCCTGGTGCTCTTAGAAGGCAGAACTGCCCCTAGAATTATGGAATAGTCCTGTTTGATGCCCGTGGCATCTGTTTGGCAGAATACTTAAGAAACAAGCATCCTTCCACCTCAGTGATCTGCAGAGGATTAAGTCATCTTGATTAGATCCTTTTAGGACCAGTTTTATACATGGTAAACACCATTTCAAGTAGAAGAATCACCACAAATTATTTTGACCTTTTATGAAAAAGACACTGCCACTGGAATGACTGCTCTGTGTTACACTGCTATCTGCACCTACCATCTCTTCAGAGCAGCATTACCCATAAAATTCACTCCATGACTGAAAACAATTAATGTCAATCATTAGCATCCTTGTATTCCAAGAGGAGCTCTTTCAAGACCAGGGAGCACGAGTCAGTCTGTCAGCCACGCTTCTACTATATAAATTAACAGCATTTTCTGTAGCATAACAAAACTACAGACACAATAAGATTATTTTAATCAAGACAGATCACCTCCTGAGACCCTAAATATCAAAGCAGTCCATCCCTTAGCTCATTTCCATCAGGTAGTGGCAGTTAAGAGCAGTGAAGCATTTCTGTAGAGCTTAGAGATTTACTACTGGAGAGATACACATGTGAGCCTCAGAAATCTCAGGCTTGTCCACTGCCTCTTTGTGCAGCCCAAGCTAAACCCAGAATCTTCCATTTTAATCCTTCCCCACAGTTATCTGGGACTGCAGAACAAGATTTTTTGTATTAGAGCCCATTGGGGTCATTCTCTTGTACTTAGGACTGGCAATTACCTGGCAGACAGAGCTTAAGCATATTGCAGGTGTGTCCCCAGAGAAATTCAGAACCAATTCAGGAATATTAGGGTTGTACTCATTGCAGCAGCTGAAGAATCAGATCCTCTGTCTCTGAGGCTGTCAATCTTCCTTTGCCATTAAATGCACTCCCAGGCAACTCCCAAGAACAGGTCAGATTACCCAAGGTTTCAGCCTTCATTAACAAAGGCTGAAATTAATAACTTAACCAACATGCTTCTCAACAAAATGTCTGCCCTTTTCCCAAGAGTACAGCCAGAACAAAACACCACTTTGGCACAAAGCTGAAGCACAACCCCCCCCAGAAACTTGGAGCAGCACATTCATAATTACCAAATAGTGCATTGTGTTGTGTGAACATAAAGGTATAAAACTAAAACCTTAGTGCAACCTTCATTTTTCCTGCTCAATGAATGTGTGTTCCTGTCAGCTGGGGCTGAAGAGATCTTTCAGTGATATTATCCAACACCTCAATAGCAGAGGCCCCATCCTGCATTGTAATTGGCAATTTAAGAAAACACAAAGTTGTGATTTCAAGGCTTACACTGTAATAGCTGTGATTAGAGGAGATGGGAACCCAAGGCTACCAGCAGCAAGCCAGGGAAGAACACACTTGATTTCCAAGAACAACTCCAATTGCAGATTAGACATGCTAGAGAACAGGAGGCAGGCAGTGCCCAGCCAGCCAAGAAGTAAAGCTTCAACAAAGTTTGCCTTTTTCTCATTTAGATCTGATCAGGAGCTGGGAATAAATCAGGGCTGCAATGAAAGGAAATCATCTGGCAGCATTCTAAAGGATTGTCTTTATTTAGAGGCAGAATAAAGCTGTCTTCATTGGTTACCAGTGTATCCAAGGACTGAATCAATGTCAGAACTCCCACGTGGACCTGTTAGAAGTAGCCACTGAAAAATCCTCTTTGTGTTGATAGAAACACTATTTACTACTCTACTTCTGGCTTTCCCTCTGGGCACAGAACAGCCAGATAGATTTCAGAAACATCAGGCTCCCGAGGGAAGAAGCACCTCTTTCTGGCAAATAGCAGTGTATATATATATATATATATATATATATATATATATATATATATATATATATATATATATATATTTTTTTTTTTTTTTTTTGGCAGCATGTGTGAAATCAAAGGTTATTTACAGCAGGAAGAAGTGAGCCTTTGTGCACGAGTCCTGTGTGAAGCTCTAAACCAGGTGGAGAGCAAGAAGTTCCCGTGATTACTGATTTTTTATGGGAATAAAGCAAACAAGATTACAACAAACATTTCTTTTTAAATGGAGAGCAAGTGCTCCAGGCCCCAGGTACAGTTTTTTCAGAGTAAGAGTTTACCAATTAGACAAGGGAACAGCAGATTTCAGATTAAGTTTCCAGTCAACATCTGCTGTTGAACATTCTTCATCTTCCCTCCTCCTCCTCCAAGGGCTCCTTCCTGCCCAGACCCCTCTCCCCCCTGTTAGGAACCCAGGTCAGAGCAGAGCAGACCCATAAAGTCTTTTCATTGACAGAGCTTTGGCCTCCACTGCTTTAAAAGATAAAATTGTCTGTAATAACAACCATCAGGAAAGCTCTTTTGGTAATTAACAGAGCTGACATGACAAACCATAAAAAGTAATTCCCCCAGCTCCACCATGAAAGAAATTTTTTATTTCTGCCCTTTCAACACTGCACTCAGAAAAATCCTGTAAGGCAGAGCAGTAAGGTCACCTCCATGACTTCATTGCAGGCAGATCATCAATAAACTATTTGCTGCACAAGGTATGTTTATTTTGTAAGTGTGCTGGTTCCTGTTTTGCCAAGGAGTTTCAAATCAATACCCAACCACTGAGACTTCCAAACTGCTTCAAGCTCTCGATTCTTTGTCTTGTAGCAAAAAATAAAAAAATAAATAAATAAAAAAAAAATACCAGTGGAATTAAACTGCTTGACCATCATCCCTCCAGCCTGAACTCAGGATAAATACAAAGGAGGTGGGGAAAGTCTCTTAAGAGCTGAGATCTCACACACCCAACAGCACTACCTTTGATATATATATATATATATAAAAAAATATATACATACACACACAAACACCACTCAACACAAACTCCTCCTGGAGCTGTCATTTTCAGTGTCCTACATTCTCAAAGCTGTCCACAACTCAGGAAACCTTGGGATTTCTGCAGGCCAGTTGGTGGTGAGAGCTACTCAATAAGTAACTGGAAGGTGGATAAAAGGAGAACATTGTTATTTAAACCACAGTCCAGGATTAACTTCAGTTAAATGTTGCAATAAGTGCTCAAGGCTCACTCTACAGGTAACACATTTTGATGACACCTCATCCAGGTGTCCTCCTGGTCCCTCACTGGGCACCTGTAAAGCACTTGGCAGCAGGCAAGACATGACTTTGGGTATAAATGATTCAAACATTCATATTCTGTGACTGCTCATTTAAGACAGGGCCATAAAAGCTTGTTGACTTAGTGCAAAGCAAGGCACACTTCACCGGGAGGCTGGGAGGGGGAATAATCACACTGCCTTTATTGCTCTTCATTACAAGTACAAGCTATTTTTAAAAACCCAAAGCTTTCAGTCAAAGAGGTTGGCAGGATTAGTAAATAAGGAATAAATGTCAATAGGGGAGTTGCCAGCATGATCCCTTCTTTTATAAAGCAGAGGTGACAAAAGACAACATTCTCCCCACCCCTTATTGCATTACTGAAGAATATACCTTCTCAAACTCTAAACTGACACAGCTGCATATAAATCAATCTCCTAGCACAGTCAGGAGAGGAGGAATAAGACAGCAAGAAAACCTCCTCAGCATCTCTAACATCAGCATCCAGCCTGATTGCTTGTGTACCCATTTAAGATAAGGTATCCTAGCAACCTCAGGGGTTTGCAATTAACATTGGGCTTTGACAAATACTGTTTTTTACATCCCTGTTTTTTTCCACTAAGAGCTAAGTATGAACTAACACAGTTAATCTTAATTTTTATTGAGGTAAAACATCCTGGAAGAAGTCATTTTTATAGTAGAGACACTCCCTTCAGGTACCAAATTTGACTCTAAAGATGAGATCCTAAAATCCTTCAGCTCTTTTTCCTCTCACATCATGGTAAAATGTGTACATGGACCAAGATGATTTAAATCAGGGAAATATGAACAGTGTATGGCTCTGATACCCATGCAGGTTCAGCAGTGTAAGAGTCAAAACTGGGGGTTTTTTCCTGCAACAGAAACATCCAAGACAAGATATTCCTCTTTTCCTAGACTCAATTATTACAGCTTTTGCAGTTCACTGTTTTTCACTACCAATAACTATGAAGTAAAATATTCATGTGCTGTCATTATTCTAATGCCTACCAGGGCAGGAGATGCAGTTACCAGGCATCACACTGCTGGAAGGAGCCAGAAGTTAGCAGCATCCTTCCTCAGCTTAGTTTTATGATTATTGACATTGGTAGCATTAAATCCTAACTAGTCAGCTACAAAACCTATGGTGAAAGGCACAAAACACCCATAAGCATCATCCTAGAGGTAAATCTCTGTTACATGCACAGAACTAAAACCTTTCTAAATAAGACAAATGGCCCCACCAGCATCTGAACAGCATTAAGGAAATATAAAACTGTCTCTAACCATGACAAATTCCTTACACAGCTGGAGCTCCTTTTCCTGGCCAACTCTGAAAGGAAGGAGCCAGTTGCAATGGCAGGGGGACTCAGGAGCTGCTCACAGAAGGGAAGGAAGACAGTAACATGTTGGTTGAGAGAAAAAACAAAAAAAATCTCAGCCTGGAGTGCTGCTATGGGAAAGGCAGCAGCACCAGATAACCTCTGATCTACCACTAGCACTGAAGCTGCAGCAGTGGTGCTTTTTTGGGATTAAAAAGTTACACAAAGAAAAGCTTCTACAGGCTGAGTTCCTTCCTTTAACCTGAGCATGTCCCTTCCCTTGGCCCTCTCCAGGCTCTAAAAAACAGAATTTCCTACCCTCCTCTCTGCACCTGGAAGTAATTCACCACTGATGCTTTCCCTCTTACACTCAAGCTTCACCTGGTTCATTGGAAGTGCATCTACTCTGAACTACACACACACTTATTCTGTGCAGATAAGAAA
This sequence comes from Heliangelus exortis, assembly GCF_036169615.1. Classification (NCBI taxonomy): domain Eukaryota; kingdom Metazoa; phylum Chordata; class Aves; order Apodiformes; family Trochilidae; genus Heliangelus; species Heliangelus exortis. The sequence continues at coordinate 1,468,167 of NC_092451.1, read as the reverse complement.
AAAACCAACACCAGAGTTTGATTCTGTGTAAATAAGAAAAAAACAAACTATAGTTTGATTCTGTGCAAATAAGAAAAAAAAACACCACCACCAGAGTTTGATTCTGTGCAGATAAGAAAAAAACCAAACTATAGTTTGATTCTGTGCAAATAAGAAAAAAAACCACCACCACCAGAGTTTGATTCTGTGTAAATAAGAAAAAAAAACACAATAGTTTGATTCTGTGCAAGTAAAAAAAAAAAAACACCACCATAGTTTGATTCTGTGTAAATAAGAAAAAAAAACACAATAGTTTGATTCTGTGCAAGTAAAAAAAAAAAAACACCACCATAGTTTGATTCTGTGCAAATAAGAAAAAAAAAACCCACCACCATAGTTTGATTCTGTGCAAATAAGAAAAAAAAGCCAACACCATAGTTTGCCAGAATTAAGCAGTGATGTAAAGTTAAGGAGCTGCTCTGTCCTTTCCATCCCCTAGAGAGGCAGTGCTGGGGGATAAGAGTGGTAACTGGGAACAGCATCTCCCTCCAGAGCATTGCACCGGATTGAAAAGCAAAGCAAAACGCTGAAAGACTTACTTTGTCTCTGAACAGTATTTATATTTTGAAATCAACTTCCCAAACACCTGTGAAAAGTTTTGCAACATTCCACGAATATTTGGCATAGAAATGTAAACTACTGTCACTGAAACAAATTGCCATTTAAGTAGGAAAACACAGCAGGTGGGTTTCCTCCTGAGAACTTGGAGGTGAAGTTGCAAAGCTAATAACCAGCAGAAAGGAAACTGCTGGTAAAAAACAAAGGGCAGTTACACTTGGGTCTTCCTTCACTTTTAATATTCTGGGGTTCTCATTTGAGAGTTCCCCTCCCCTTTACCAAGCAGAATTCCAAAGTCTTTCCCCAGCCCACTCCACTGCAGATATTTCTGCTTGAGGTCACTTCTCCGTAGGCTGAAGGGGCAAACCCCAGCAATAATTAAACATTTCTTTGCTCCTTTCAAGCACTAGTATAGACTCTGGCTCAAGGAGGAGTAGCAAAACAGACAAGTAAAAATCCAAGTAACAAAGTCAAGCTTGGAACTGTATTAAAGCACAAGATAAAGCTCAAATGTGACATGATTTTTAGACTGAATAACCCGCTCATGTTAAAGCTCTTTCAGATCTTTAGCTTGATCTTTGCTGTTTAGATAGAGTAGGCTGCAAAGGTCACAAAATATCAAATAGAGAAAAGAGCTCTTACAGTCTTTGCTATTCCCAGGACACAGGGAAAAGGAAGCATCTTTCCACAACAAGATTTTCAATAGTCAGCTTAGACATTTGAGCAACTTTAAACCCCTGTTGCATAGCCTTTGAGTTGCATAACCTTTGTATTGACAGTAGATTTTCCAGATTGTTCTGAGGGGGGATTATTCCTTCTCCCCTCCACACCAGACTCCTGCATGGCTTTATTGCTAAAAGGTTGCCAACAGCAGCCAGTTTTAGAAATTGAGACAGCAAAACCTAGCAAGTAAGGACATAAAGAAATTATTCTTTTCCTCAGCAAGAAAAAAATAAAAATTTTCCCCAAGATTCCCCACTCATGGCTTCATTGAGCACCCTAAGAGCTTCAGAACTAAAGATGCCCTAGAGCCACCCTACCCAGCACCTTTATCAGTGCAGAACACCTCCAAAATTTCTATTTAAAAAAACATCCAGACACTTCTTCTTACGAGGAAAGAGCTTTTTAGCCAGAAGAGGTAATTCAGGGCCCAAACACAATTTTTTCTGTCACTCTTTACTGAGCCATCTTGGTCTGAGCAGCAATACCACAAGACACCAACACCCTGCTCTCACCTCAGAAAACTGCTTCATAACCAAACGTGATTGACCAAATAGTACCTCAAGCAGTAAATACCTTGTAAATTACACCTTAAAACATTTAAATATTATTTAAATAAAGAGTGACAGTCAGAGGCCCCAGGCCCAGCACAGGCCTCAGTCTCCTCACCCACCACTTTGCTGCTGGACATTGCTCCCATGCAGTCCTAGCACTGGAGTAGCACCATATACCAAGTACAGCACCTGTATTTTTAAGAAATAAAGAAATTCAGATTTAACTAAACAGAAATACCCCTGAAAGAAGCTGCCCCCAGCTCCCCTTATGGAGCAAACCCCCCCCCCCCCAGTTTCTCATCCCCCCTCTAATGTTACTTACCAGAGAGAAAAGCAATCTCCCCTATAAACAAGGTCACCCACAAAGCAGTACTTCTTTCCTCCTTCTTTACCGCTTCTGTGCTCCTCTTTCTCCCCACAGCTGAGGTTTTTTTTGCCTTAAATACCCCTCTTCCTCCACAGGTGAGGCCGCTGAGGGCCTCCCCTCACAGCACCTCCCAATAGGCCCCACGTGGGTAGGGCAGAGCCCACCCTGAGTGGGCATAAAAACCACCTCACAGGAGTCCAAATTCTGACTAAAAGCCTTGTTTCCTTCTTTTCTACAATATTCTGACTGAAAGTGTTATTTCTTTCCTCTCTCCAGGATGGTTGCTGCTTTCTTCTCCCTACATCCCCAGCCCTCTCAGTTCAGGTACCTGCAGCCACCACACCACAGTAGTGGGGTTACTGCAGTTTTATTTTTCCCCTTTATATTCATCTGCTTTTGTGCTCAGTCTGTGCTTGACTTAAGCCTTCGGTTTACAGCAGTTTGGGGCTGGTTTTGAGGTGGGTTTGGAGCTGAAGTGGAGACTGCTCTGGCCCTCAGGCTCTGCCTCAGGGCTGTGGGCCTTTCCCTGAGCTCAGAAAAATACCAACCAAAAAGCTTAACTTTGGGGTTTTTGTTCTTCTGGTGCTTGGCTGCCTGGTTTCCCTCAGGTGCTAAGGTAGCACAGAGAAAAGGAGGGGAGAGAAGTCATCCAGGCTTTTAAAAGTGTCACTTTCTTGCCCTTTGGGCCTCTCCTAATGTATTATTTTATCTTATTTGCTGTTTTTCTTATGCTGTAACCTGCTCTGCTTCCCGGCATCAAAGAACATTGCTTTATTGTGGCATTTTCAAATGAAAACTACAAGGCAGTAATAGCTTTCCAAAGAGTATTCATTTAGCTTGGCAACATTTATGTGTGAGGAAAAAAAAAGGGGGGGAGAAATTCTAACTTTACATAAAACTGGGGCTTTGAGCAGAACTCTCTGATGATTACTTAGCAAACAAGTTCTTCTTATTAGAATGGCAGGGAGGAAGATTGCACATCCAGACTAAATTACACTGTACAGGGAGATGGCCCTGAATGGCTTTCTGCTGAGGTTATGCTTAAATTATGGCTGTTGGTAAAGCAAACAGCTCCCAGTTTATATGTGGTTTTGAATTATGCATCCAGGAGGCAGGATGCTTATAAAAAAAATAAAATAAAGATCGTCAGAGTGCAAACACTGGTAAAGGACAAAAAGAACTATGGTAGTAGGGCATCAAAAATTGAACCCCAAACATCTGTTTGTTCACTGTTGTCCAGCATTTAAAAAAAAAAAAAACAGTTTGCCTATGAACACCCCAGAAATCCCTGCCAGTGATGGAATTGTAAGGAAAATGGTTAAGTTGGTGAGCCTTGTGTTTGAGGTTTCACTTAGGACTGTCGGAGCCCAGAAACTGAGCATATTGGAGAAAATATTTGTGAAGTCCAGACTGTGGGAGGGAAGGGTTGAGGATGTCTGCTGGTCTTAGTGCAGTAAGAAGGCTTCATTTGACTAAAGTTGTATAGATAAAAAGCGCTTGGAGGCTGGTGTGAGTTTATTTATACTGCACAAGCTGGAGGGAAATGTGTTCAGAACAGTAATTTGAAAGCATTTGTCCATGGAGCTGTGGGGTACCTCAGGTATGTGGGTACTTTGTGACTGATGGACTTGTGAAGGGTTGGACTTGATGGCCTCTGAGGTCCCTTCCAACCCAGCCAATTCTATGATTCTATGATTTTAAGGTGTGTGAAACTTGAGATGTGATTTGAAATGCTGTGTGGATTTAGTTGGGACACCCGGGGCAGCTCTCTTCCTTTGCCTCTCCAGAGGTTATGATCCCAACCAGGAAGGTGGAGTTCAGCCCTTGGTCTGTTAGTGTATGCAAAAAAAGGCATTGCTAAATACTGAGCTGTGGCTGAGGACCTGTGTGCTTGTTTTGCTCTCACAGAGCAGTGATTAAACCCTTCTGGGGGCCTGGGTCAAGTGTGCAAGTGAAGCCACCCAGGAGGTAGGGGCTGAGCTGGGAGCTCCTCTGAGATCTCTCCTTGCTTTGCTACTGAAGTGCTCTCAAGTTCCATGCTGAGTGATGCTTCATTAAGTTCATAATGCTTATGTGTTTCAGTGGACATAAAAGTGAACCTCAGTGTTACTGTTTTGATTCAAAAGCATTTGCTTCCTTGCTAATAGTGTTTTTCTTGCAGCCTTATAATAAAACTGAGCGGTTGTTTTTCCTGCTCCAAGAAAGCTTATTTTTCCCATTATTATGAATGTGACTGGAGCATATGAAATCTCTAGTGAAGAACAAAGTGGTATTATTCTACCTGTTTTGTCATTACAAAGAGGTGTAAAAGACAAGGCAGACTTTCTCTGCCTGCTGGAGTGGAATTGTGCTAAATAATTCCGGAGGAGACCCTGGGTGTTCATGTCCTGTGTATTTATTGTGCTGTGTCTAATTGTTTTTAATTGGATGTACAAGCCTTAAATTTGTGATCTAATAACTGTAATGGTAGGGTTGTCAGGACATTCTCCTCACTAACCTTTTTATTAAAACTGAAGTAAAAAGATAATGGAAGATTCAGTCAAGCATTTTCTCTGTAACATTTCAAGCTGTCACTTAAAATGTATAAACATCCCTGAGCAAGGAAGTTTTTTCTACTCCCATCCTTTTATTCCTTTATGATAACTCCCCTAGCAGTACCTCTGACAGCTGAACATGGGCTCTGACTTGTGATCAAAACTGCAAGGGAACTCAGGCAGTTCCTCCCCTTGTCTTGCCCTCCCTCCTCCTTTCTTGTGCACTGCTAGCCCTGGGAAAGTCAAATGTAATGCTTCAGCTAAAAGACACTGGTTATCAAATAATTATTTGTGCTATCATTTAATTAATGCCTTATTTTCCTAGGAGCAGTTCCAACCCAGGTGAGGCTGGGAAAGACTGAAATGTAGAGGAAAAGTGTGACCTGCAAACCAAAATGTGAATGTAGCTGTGACACATACTGCAAAGCTTCTCAAATAGCTAAAAACATGAAAAGGTACCTCTCAATACTTGTAAAAGTTATTCACTTACACTGCTTACTAAAGGATTTTAGGGAAGAGGGCATTAAGAATTGTTAGGTAGAACTTCAGCCTTGCACATGAAACTTTCAGTGGTAAAGCCTTGAAGGGGAGGCTCCCCTAAATACCTAATTATAGGTATTATTTCCAGCTTCATTTAAAGTGGCTCTGAGAAAAAGGAATTGGAGCTGTTCAGCAAATGTGTAGAGAAAATTGAGGTGATGCTCACAAGTGGAGAACCAAGAACTGGAGGCAGTGCTAAGGAAATGGAAAATTGAAAGCATAAGTAAAATGTAAAGTGTGGGACTGTGTACTTGGGGAAGTGGCAGAAATTGAAATGCATGAGGGGTCTCAAGCATGTGGATGTGTAAGGTACTTCCCCAAATTCTAGAGTATTTATCTCTGAAAAGATGCTAAATACAAAGAAAAATGGGGGAAAAAAATGAACAAGTGCAAAGTGCTGTGCCTGAAGGATGTCCTTTCCTTCCTCCTGAGATCCCCAGTTACATCCTTACAAAACCAAAATATCTTTTGGATTTGTTCTAAACCAACTCCAAACAACACAGGTGCAATGCCATGGGGTGTTTCCCAGTACCTGTGGGATTTGGGGTGTGCTGAAAGGATCTGTTACCCCCCTGCCTTTCTCAAGCAGGTGGAGGTAGGAATGAGTGGAGCTTGTATTCAGCTTCCTTTAGGCTCCTCCAAAAAATCGGAGTATGACATTTGCCCAGAAGCTGCACCAGAGTGAGGTTTCCTGAGCTCTTATATCTTAATTGGCTTAACAGCAGGGAGCAGGTCAGAGGGACAGAGCTATTTGTCAGGCTTATTGCTACCTCTGGGCAGGTTTAGTGGTTGGTCCTCTTGGGGAGGAAACGTGTTCTGTACTGTGGGGGAGAGAGCCCAGGGATGGAGCTGGGCAGTAAATCTGGAGATAAATGACTCCTGAAGATGGAAGCAGCCCGTAACCTGCTTGTGCATAACAGAGAAATGTTGAGATAAATAAGGTTTGTTGTTTTGCTTGGGTTTTTTTTTTCCAGGAAAAGAATTAGGAATGGAGAGAAGTAGGTGGGGGAGATGCAGGATGGTATCTCAGGCTGTGACAAAAGGGTCGTTTGTACAACTGAGCTTTAACAATTACTGGAAATGAAAATTAATCCTTTGTCATGGCATCTGCTGGTGTGCTGAACTATGGAGAGAGAGATGAGATGCAGGAGTCCACTTTTGGAGGAAAGCTCACAGGAAAGAGGATACAAGTAATATCTTAGAAAAGCACTGGAGATTGTGGTGGGAGAGTTTGTGAAGAGTTAAGTTCCCAGCTCTTTAATTTTCTTATTTTAGTTAAGAATTTGCCTGTCATTGTATTACCAGCTTACTCTGCTTATTGTAGAAGCCAATAGGATGTTTCAGGGTACAGTTGTGTTATGATTCCTAAAACCTTGGTCCCAGAGGTGAAAAAGCTGCCAAAAATGCTGCAGGAAAGTACAAGTGGTTTTTTTTCGGAAAGGTCTCCTGGAAAACTTCCATCAAAATGTTAAGAAATGAGTTTAGAATAGTAATCAATCAGTTTTAATGTACAACACCAAACACAAAGAGGCCAAAAACCTTTTTGGCCTTTCCAGGCTCTACTATAATAAACAATAAAACCCAGTAATTAAATTATTAATTTATTTCCTTTTTAATATATGAAAATACCAACACGAAGAAGGAGGGGGGAGTAAGGAAAGACCTGTAATTGTTTTACAGAAGCTATTAAAATGTGCTATTAAAATAAGCTTAATGAATAGATATTAATATCTGGTTAGGGCTGCTCTGACCTCCTGTCTTACAGGTTCCATTTATGTCTTCTTTGATGAAAGTTCTTGGAGACTGCAAAGCAAAAGGGCAAACTGATTTATGAACAAGACTTATTGTTGCACTGGCAGATTTGTATAATGAGAAATATATTAAATCTAATGAAGGGAAAGCCTGCCTTTCCAAGGCAGTAACTTTCCACCATGATGAAGTGATTCAATATCCCTCAGTGGATTAATTTGGACAATGCAGGAAGGCATGCAGCTGCTGCTGCAGCCTCTCTTGCTAATGACACACATTAAGCAATATCCAGTATTTATTTTAAGCTGTGGAGATAGCAAGAAGAGGTTCACTAAGTGGTGCATTAACAAGTCCCCCAGTGTCAATGTCCCCGGTGATTATGCTGGAAGATGCATCAGAGCCTCTGTCTTTGTACAAGAATGTCCTGGCTGATTCCAAGTGACAGGAATTGGCTGTAGGCTGCATTTTTTCAGCTAGCAGCCTCTGCAGATTAAAACTCTGTGCCATCAACCCATTAGTCATGTGTTGGTAGTCTGTAAGGGTTAGGTTTAGGGTGAGGGCTGGGTGAGAGTTGGTGCTGGCAGCAGAGTTTTGCAAGAAATGGGTGAGAAGCAGCCTGAGGAACAGGATTCCTAAAATCATTGAATCCTAGAATGGGCTGGGCTGGAAGGGACCTCAGAGCTCATCAAGTCCAACCCTTGCTCCACTCCCCCCGTGGTTCCCAGCCCATGGCACTGAGTGCCACATCCAGGCTCTTTGGAAATATCTCCAGGGATGGAGAATCCACCCCTTCCCTGGGCAGCCCATTCCAATGGCTGAGCACCCTCTCCCTAAAGAAATTCTTTCTAATGTCCAACCTAAACCTCCCCTGGCACAACTTGAGACCTCTTGTGCCCTCTTGTCTTGCTGAGAGTTGCCTGGGAAAAGAGCCCAACCCCCCCTGGCTCCAACCTCCTTTCAGGGAGTTGGAGAGAGTGATGAGGTCTCCCCTGAGCCTCCTCTTCTCCAGCCTCAACACCCCCAGCTCCCTCAGCCCTTCCTCACAGGAATTCTGCTGGATCCCTTCCCAGCCTCCTTGCTCTTCTCTGGACCTGCTCCAGCACCTCAATCTCCTTCCTGAGCTGAGGGGCCCAGAACTGGACACAGGACTCAAGCTGTGGCCTCCCCAGGGCTGAGCACAGGGGCAGAATCCCTTCCCTGGACCTGCTGGCCACGCTGTTCCTGAGCCAGCCCAGGATGCCATTGGCCTTCTTGGCCACCTGGGCACACTGCTGCCTCCTCTTCAGCTTCCTGTCGAATGATAGAAAACAATAATGGGGGGGTTGAAATGGTCAGACCCTTGCTTTAGAAAAGTTGTCACGGAATCAGAGAATGGCTGAGGTTGGGAGGGACCTTAGAGATCATCTCCAACCCCCCTGCCATTTGTGCTCCCTGTCTTGGGATGGCAGTTTCTGAACCCCAACTGTTTAAAAAGACAGATTCAGCACAGCAAGAGCAGTTTGTGCAGTTGTGACTGTCAGGGCCTGGGTAGGGGATTAACTGCCTGTTGTGATATTGCTAAGGCTGAAAGGTGTGTTTAAGCTTTTGACATATCTGCACACAGATAAATTTTCTTGTGTATGGGAATTGGAGAGTAGAAAGGTCAGATGCCTGTTCTGTGAATCCTTGAAACAAACTGAGAAAAAAATAGGAAAACCAAACATTTAGCAACTTCAGCTGGGTTGCCTGTCAATAATGTAAACTTGGATCAGCCAGTTAGATCCAGTGGCTGTACCAAATAAATACTGTCTCTGGCAATTAGCACCACTTAATTTTGAAAATGAGCTAATATAATCAATTATGTCTTTTAATTTGGCAGACAGTATTTTACAGGGTTTAATTTTCTGCTACTACACCTTTCAAATTATCTTCAGGTGTTGTTTTGAATGTCATCCTTGATGCTTATTCTGAAGGTATTAGCACTGAAGGTGCCCCCCACAGCCACTCACAAAATATTAGTGATCTGTGGGCTAGATCAGGGTGGCAGAAAGATGTCCTGTCCCATACTGGGATCCAGCCTTTTTCTGTGCCATCAGAACTTCTTGGTTTCCTGTTCAGTGAGCAGAATCTATCCTGCTGCTCTGTGGTGCACGTGCCTGGCATGTTTTATCTCAACCTGCTGAAGGATAAAACTATTTGAGGAGGTTTTACACGAGTAGATGAGAATTATTACCAGCAGGAGGATATGCAGCATGCAGATTGTGAATGGCATAAAGAGTCTATGTATGCATGTATTTCTTTCCCTCCCTCTCTGAATCAGAGAAGCTGAGCTCAGCTGCCTCAGGTTTGTAGAGAATTTGCAATTAAAAGTTTATAGAGAGAGCTTAATTTAAGGAGCTGCCTTTTAGCTAAGAATTGTGTACTTGAGTAAGCTTTTGACCTACTAGTGTATTGCTTTATGCATAGCTGTGTCCAGTAATAATGGTAAATGCAGCCAGAGCTTCTCTTTGTGGTGTTCTCTTGGGAGAACAGAGGTAACGTTCCTGGAAATTCAGCAGAAGGGAGGGATGGGGAATGGCTGAGTTGAGTGGTCCAGCTGGGGAGGGCTGTGCCAGGCTCTGCATTTGGAGTTGCAGCTGATGAATCTTGATGAAGTGGAGGAACTCCAAGCTCATACTGTCTGTGTGCTCTGAGTTCAAGTGATCACTTGCTTGTGGGCATGAATTACTTGCTAGGTAAGATCAGGTGGAGGGGGCAGTCTGTTCCTTAGGATGCTCCTCATGTCCTGCTGAAATTCCCTGCCTCTTCCAGAGCCAAAGGGCCTCCTTGTTCCTGTCCTTCAGCTCTTCCCTCCTGGCACATGGCCAAGCTGGGCACTCTTCTGCAGTGTGCTTACAAACAGGCAGGACAGGGGGTGTGCCACCCCCTCTGCAAACAGCTCCTGAAAATAGATGGGAAAAAGTTTTGGGGATCACACTGAAGTGGCTGGAAAGGTGGTGGAGAAACTGCCTTCTGCCCTGGAGGGGTGGCCCACGACTTGCTGGTCTGGTATCTGCTGTACATGGGATGAGATTCCTCTGCTCTGTGTTTCCTTACCAAGTTGATGAGTTTTTGAAGTTGACAAGAGACAGAACAGTCTTTTATTCATTCTTACACAGTCTGGACTTGAGAAATCTGCAGTGCTCTCTTTGGGGCCACTCGTCTCACCATAAGGCTTTGTTGGTGCCTGACCTAGGCAGAAAGAAATGCATTTAAATGAAAGCACTTGTATTTATGCAGATAGAGTGAATGTGCCTTTCATTTTTATTTGCAGAGTGCTGTCATTGCAAAAAAAGCCCTGGATAAGGGGCCAGTAGGCATGGCTGGCATTTCATTTGCTTCTCTTGAAGGGAAAAAGGTCCTGTTGTGAGCATGGACGTGGAGTGCTCTCACTGAAGATGTTGGGTTTTTCTGTGAACAAGCTGCTCAGCAGGAGAGCCAAGCAGAAATCCGGAGTCAGCTCTAGCTCTGTTTCCAAGCTTTTTGTGTAGCTGGGCAGCAGCAGTGGTGCTGAGCAGTCAGGAGTTGATACCAAGGACTTTGTGGGACATGGAAACCTCTCCCCAGAAACACCTCTGCTCAGCAAAAACCAAGTCAGCAGCTCTTCAAGTGGTCCCAGCCCAGCTTTGGGCTACTTCACAGGCTGCTGAGGTCAGAAGCCCAGATTTGAATTTAATAACAGCTTCAGGCAATTCACAGAAATAATGTCATTTCCTAAAACATGGACCTGGCAAGGCCAGCCCGGAGAGCTGCAGTTGCTCAGAGGCTCGGGTGCTCTGCAAGAATTCAGGAAAACTGGTTCTGAAGTTGGTAAAACAGAACAGAGCATCCTTAAGGTCAGACCAGCAACGGGGAGGGGAAGAAATTATAAGGTAGTTTCTCTGAAGACCCTGTTTTACAACACTGGTTTGCTTGTAGCTTGTTAATTTTTGCAGCGAAGTTGCCTTGGGATGTGAATTAAAGAAAGAGATGAAAAAAGCCTCGTGCCTCTAACTGTTCCGAGGGGCCTGTGCACACTCCTGTGCCTTTGATGAGAAACATTAAACATTTTTAATTTAGCACATCAATTTGAAAATCTAATTTTTTGAATGCTTTGTAGCAGCAGACGCTTTTCCCGGCGCTGTCACCGCCGTAGAAGAATTATGAGAAACTTGAACCGCGAAAAGTAAATTAGAAAAATCTCATTTCAGTTACTCTAAAAAGAGGGGAAATTAGATTTTGATTAAAATCACTCGCACATACAATTTTAGGTAAACTAATTTAGCAAGACTGACTATATAATTTTTTTGGTTACCTCTCTGTCCTCTTAATAGCAGCTGCAATGGCCTTGAACCAGCGGCTTCCCCAGAAGAGGAAGAGCTGCTCGGTGTGGTCTTGCCTTGACCTCTGCAAGGCTGTGGAAAACAGCTGCTTCTTTAGTGTGTTCATTTAATTTATTTGAAAATTCAGTTCAAGACAATAGTTGGAATTTGTCATTGGAATGTGCCATATTGGATATTTTGTTTTTCCGATCCGTTTGTTTAATTAACTGTAAGAGTCACATTTAATTTGAGCTGCCCAGAATTCTGAGGCCACTGGATGGAGTTTAACATTTTGACTTTAGGGGCAAATGATTTTCAGGAGCCACTCACTCTACTTTTCCTGGAGTTCATGTTGATTCATGGATTCTCAATGGATGCAGTATGATTTTTTTCTGAAATACATTTATCATTTTAAACTACTGACTGCATAATGACAGCATCTAATTTTTAGCTACTGTTTGTTTGAAAGGTGCTTATTGAGAGCTGCATTTGATTTTTAAATGCATTCTGGTTTTAGTTCTGATATGTGATATCAATTATAGAGCCTCATGTTTTCTTCTCTTGAGTTGGCAGCATCATTAAGAGACAGGTTTATGGTGCAGCTATCCACAGTGTTTGTAAAGTCTGAATGCTTTGTTTCAGTGCTTTTTGTACAGTTCCCACACTTCTTGGTGCTTAATGTGAAGTACTTTATAAACTAGGTAATTGAGTTATAAAAGGCTGTGAGCAGAGGAAGATATTGAGGCTCTGAATCTGCACTACAAATCTCTGCAGGATGCAAACAGAGGAATCCCAAACCTTGAGCTTTTGCTGACTCTTCAGTAACTTCAGGTCTTTTTATTTTTTTTTTTTTTTTTTGTTAGGAAAAGCAGTACCTAGTTACAAACAACCTGATGTGATGGTGTGACTCTGCACTTCTGCATTTCAGACTGGTAGGAGCAATAAATGTTCAGCTGGAGATCATGGTTTCAGTATTCCACATTGGAGTAATTTGCATTTGACAACAATTTTGTGCCCTGTCAGTGGTTTCCTGAGGCATTATCCTGATACCTGAACAGGTTTAGTGGGATGAAAGTGATGCAATGCATTGGATGAGTTACCCCCATGTAGAGCTGCAGAGAATCCTACTTTGTGTTGTGTTTCCCTTCATCAGTAACCCAGATGTAGTAATAAAACATGTCCTTTTCCCCTGGATGGTTGGATCAACTCGTCAGCTGGCTTTTATCTCTTTTTCCTTTGATTTAATTTGAATGTCTTTATAGCAAAAATCCCATGATCAAAGATGAAATGCACTAAGTGCTAAATGAATTTATTTGGTCCTGATGCATATGAGCTGTTTGTATGGTTTTTAACTCCAAACCAGAACGTTTGTGATAACAAACAACTGATAGGAGTTTTCTTTTCTTTGGGGGGCTGTGGGGAGGCTGGATTGAGGTGGCCTTGAGGAGAATGAGATGGTGTGAGATGCCTCTGAACTGGGGACAGGGGAGGGAAAGTTCCATTCCTGAGCACTGGAATATGCAATTACAGCCAACAATAATAATATACAAACAATAAATATATACAAATAGACAGGAAAATGGATCCCAGGTTCCTCCCCCCTCCCCCCCAATAACTCTCACATCCCCACTGAGGCTGCAGGGCAGCCCTGGGAAAGTCCAGGCTGGAATCCTGGGGTCAGCAGCAGTTGGGAGCTGGAGGCAGAACACAGAGATTCAGGCTGGGATGGATCAGGAGCACAGGCAGAGGAAGGGATGGGATCCTCCCAGGATGCTGAAGGAAGCAGGGAACGGGTGAAGGGAAGCAGGAAAGGCTGGAAGCTGGAAACCTGGAAGCTCTTGTGATCCCTCAAATTTATCCTCAATATGAGGTGTATGGGATGGAATCCTCTGTTTGGTCAATTCTGGCATCTCTCTTGTCCCTTCCTCCCCAGAGGAGGCTGCAGGTGGGACCTCTTTATCCCTTCTGGAGGGTAAAATGTTCCTCAGAGCTGAGCAGTGGCCTGGGCTCTGCACACCAGGCTCCAGCAGTAACTCTGAACATCAGTGGGATCAGTCCCAGGAGCAGCCACTGTCTGAGAAACTTGCTGTGAATTTCAGCAGTGCAGCTCCTTGCAAGAGACTGAGCTGAAAGCAAAAGGACAAGACAGAAAATCCCCTTTCTCCTGGCCCAAACCAGGACATCCCACCCCTTATTCCATACCATTTGTGTCATGCTCCAGTCATTACTATCTCTTACACAAAAGTATACACCTTAAAAAAGCAATCTTATATACACCAAAAGCAACCTTGAAGATGACAAGGCCAATAGACTCCATCCCAAGCCAGTTTCTCTCCTCAACCTGAGCTTTTGATCTGTACAAAAATGAGAAATGTTAATATGTGTGGGTTTAATCACTTGTATTAAGTTCTAAGTTTTTTCACTTGCCTCTGAAGGAGCAACAGGAGCTGAGTGAATTTTCAGCTGGTCCAATGCAGCACCAGGACCTCCAGTAGAAATGTCATTTGTACCCATGGGGAACCTGCCCCAGAACTCTGCCCAAACCTTTGTGCTGCTCTAGCTTTTACACCACAGATCACTGGCACTGGTTTTCCCCTCCTTCACAATATTTTATTATGGGATTAAGCTATTTGGTCGTTTTGTTGCAAGATCCATAAAATAAAAATTTACAAAGAACCTTAAAACCAGATTTATTTCAATAATAACTATTTCCAGTGTAATGGGCCTGGTGTATTTGTCAGTCAAGTGAGAGAACTGGATGAAGGATGGCATCTTCCAGAGAGAAATCCCCATGTCCTAGCAGGTACTGGGCACTGGAGGAGGTCATAGCTGTTAGGTAGGGAGTAACTTGAAGGAAATAACTAGTTTTATATTTTTCCTATGGGTATTTTCCCTGGAAGAAAAATATTTCTTTTCCACTTACAGCTTTTCACGTTTTATTTTTATAAATGGAAAAAGGAAAGGGTCAGTTGACTCAGTGGAAAATAAGCTTTGTTTTTCTGTAAAAAGTGGGGAAGAAATAGGTGGCAGCAGGTTAAAGTGGGGAGGGGAATATTTTAAGAACTGTTTTCCTGGAAAATACTCCTGGTGTGTTTGTCAGTCACTAATGTATCCTAAGCAAGGAGATGTGTTCATGTGGAACAAGTCCTGTGATCTCTTGCCTGACCCATTGTCTTTTCTAGGAACTGGAAAACATGAGGGGGGGGAAAAAGGTGCTTTAATTTTTTTACATTAAAATTATTTCATAACCTGTATTTCATTTATTTCATAGCCCTTTCATGCCTAGGAAGGCCCTTTTTCCAGAGCATCTTGCTGCAGAGGGCCTTGGGGCACATCCCAGCTGCATCCCTGAGCCTGGAGGTCTGGAAATGTTCCCAGTGCTTGGTTTGGAGCAAATGTTGTGGCTGCTCCCTCCCTGCTGGGTCAGTACCTGTGGTTGTGCTGTGGTTCTCTGATGCAGGACACTGTGGAAGGATTCTCCATCTGGTTTTTTTGGTTGTTTTTTTTTGCAGTATGGGTTTTCTTTCACTTCAGTGTCCCGAGGATATAAATTATAAATTAATCTGAACAGCAGACACACTGAATCTTTCTCCCTAAGCAAATGTTGGCAGTTGGAGCCCATCAGTGTCCTGTTATTACACGAGGATGATCTAGCTGGGGGGTTGCCAAGGCTGATATTTATTTCCTTCCTTTTGTGTGTGTTTGGCCAGGAGCACATCGGAGATGGTGCCCTTTTCTTTCTGCCCTGCAGCCTTTTGCCAGAGCACTGAATCAGACACAGGGGGTGCAGCCAGGCACATGTCTCCATGTCTGTCATCTGCTTGGCAGCTGCTTGGATGCAGCCAGGAGTGTGGTGGTGCCAGCTGAATCCATGGTGACAGGATGTGACAGTGCCACTGCTACCCATGGAAACCACAGGGCTGCCTCCTCCCCCTGCATCCTGCTCACAGCAGCCTCAGAGGTCAGGGGAAAATCCACCTGCCTCCCAGGACTGCTTTTAACTGGAGGGCCTCAACATGGAATAAGTAATTTAAGGAAGCAGTGAAAAGAAAATTAAACTCTCAGACATCCCTAGAGTCCAGCTGACTGATAGGAATAACAGGCCTAACATGTTGTCATGTCCTTTGCTTCTCTCCCATCTCCATCCACCTTCCTAAAGCTGGAGTAAGTCTCTTGCACTCCAGGAGATCCAGAAAATACTCAGTCCCCAGCAGTGCTGAGCAGGGAGCTCTTTGCTTTCAGCAGGACCAGAGCTCACCTGTGTGAGGCATTAAAAGATGTTGGTGTCTGCCAGCCTGAGATCATGAGGGATCCCCTTCTGGGAGGTGAGCACAGTCCAGGGCTTTATTTTTAATTAATATTTATTTAATTATATTTTTATAATATTATTTATATTATTTAATTATTATTTTATTGATATTTTATTATTAATATTATTATTTAATTATTGTGATTTTGAGACCCTTTCTCAGTCCCAGGGCACCCATTTCTCTTCCTGAATGCTCTCCTGAGCTGTTCCCTTCAGCCTAAAGGCAGATGTCACTCTTCCTGAGGGCCATCTGCCCTTACTGGGTGTGATAAAGGAGTGATCTGGGATCCAGGCTATCTGGATGGGCACTTGTGCATCTCTTGGAAAAATCTACATGAGGAGAGGAAGGGGGATGTGCAAAGCTTCCTTACAGAGTGTGGCATAAATTATCTGTTGAGGAGCCAGGCTGTGCCATCAGCATTACCTGAATTACAGGTTTTTAGTCTGAAAGGCTTCAAAGCAAGCTATGGTTTTGTACATTACCCCTTCATCCTTTAATATTTAGAAGATGAAAGGAATGATTTCAGGCACTGCTGGAAAACTTAGGAGCAGAATGTTTTGTTACTTGTTGTGCAGACAGTGGGTTTATCTTAATTAAGGGAGAAACTCTCAGCACAGCTACCTAGAGGTGCTCATTTCTAGTGGCTTAAGGGATCTCTCTGGGAACACAGTTTAGGTGGACCAGGAGGTCTCTGGACCTGAAAAGTTTTCAGCTGAGTTTCTGAGCTGTTTGACCTGGCTCAAAGCTGCTGAGAGCTAAAAGCAATGAATAAAGTTAATTTGTAATGTCTTTAATTGCAAATTGCTGGGCCTGAAGTTGTAAAAGAAAACACCTCATAACAACAGCAACAAAATTCCATTTGGGGGGCTTTCTGGGAGACCAGAAAGCAGCTCCTGTGAGGTACAGTGACTGTGTAAGAGGCCAAGGAGAGAAGTGAGCTAATAAAATGCAGAGTATACATCCCCCATTTATGTTTATTGCACATTAAACCTCAGCACACACAAAAGATAATGACAGATGCAAACTGAGAGTCTCAAGCAGAGCCCCAGCCCCAGATTTTCAGCAACCACATGTTTTGGGGGAAGGTCAGGAGGACCCAAGCTGCAGTGCAAGGTTTATTAGACTGCAGCTGAACCTCAGCAGGGAAGTGGGCAAGCACCTTTCCTTGGTTGGCACCCAGATTCACTCCCATCTGTCATATCCAGAGGTGGAAGCCAAAGCCAAGCCCCTTCTTTTGGAAGCCTGAGCTCTGCTCCAGACAGCCTCTCCTGGGCTCTCAGATCTGAGCTGGGGTGTTAGGAACCTCAGCTGAGGTCAGCCTGGGACACGTGAATAAAAGGCAGCTTCTTGCTGGAAGGATTTGAAATAAATAGATAATGCAGACAAAGCAGTCAGCACCTTTGTTGCTCAGGTGAGGGCTGGAATTGGGCTTTGACACAAGATCCCATTGGGAGTTTATGGTAGAGCTGGAAATTGCCTTCCAATGCTCTGGCCTGATGTTCATGTATTAATTACCAGGCAAGCCTTTTAATCTCCCCGAGGAGGGAGCTGGCTGGTGTTTATTTGTGTTTTTGGATCCCTAGGGCAGTCAACATGAGAGCTGGCTCCTGAAATGCAGGAAATCCCATTTTAAAAGGGGAACAGCAGAGCAAGATCCAAGTTTGTGCACAGCTGGAGCACGGCTACAGCCCTGGAGAACATCTGGAGAGAACACCAAGCACTTCATTGCCAGCCAGGTCTGTCAGAATGGGACCAGGACCATTACCTGATCCTTGCTGGAGTATTTATTTTCAGGAAACAATGAACATATTTGTCTTCAGCCTTTCTGCCTCTGCCCTTCCTCCTGGGAGTGAATTGCTGGAGGAACATTTTGCTGCTGCTTTTGCTTCTGCTGTGCCAGAGACAAACAGCCCGGCAGCAGGGGCTGGAAAGGAACAGAGAGGGCTGGAAGTACTTTAATTACCAAGAGTGCTTGTTTTCTGTAGGGTGTGATTGCTTCCTATGATACAGTAACTTCTCTTTTCCTACCCAAGCATGGGGTTTCTATTTATCAGGATGAAACTGAAGCAGCAAATTAGAGGGAGAAGGAGCAGCTCTATTGCTCTATTTGTAAGCAAAACTGGCAGTGTGTCTGAAAGAGCAGCAGCTCCTGTTGGTTTTACTCTGCAGAATTCCAGCTTCTTTGGCACTTCCTGATGTTAGTTAGATTTGAAAATTACCCAAGTTCTTGGCTGGTTTGACAGGGATCACTATTACATTGAATCCCCCATTTTACAGGGGGACATCTAAGCCACAGAACGACTTAGGTGTGAAAAATAAGTTTGGTTTTTTTTTTTTTTTCAAAACTGAATATGTGTTGAAGCTGGAAAATCAGCTACAGGGGGGTGCTGGGCACTTCCTTAGCTTGGTCCAGAGCTGCTGAGTTCTTGATGTCAGGAGCTGGACACCAGCAAACCTGACTGAAGGGAGAGTGGCTTCATCTGCAGCTTGATGATTGGCTTTGGGGTCTCTTCTGGTGCTGGGGGAAGGGCTCTGTTTCCATTAGGTAACGATTCTGTTTCCATTAGGTAACGTTTCTTTAATCACCTTTTTGGTTTAATTTTCAGGGCTTTGTGCTGCCTGCTAGGGCTCGTTAAGCATCACTGTAGTTATCACTGCATATCACTGAGCCTGCTTTGCTCTAATAAGCTTTTGTAAATAAAACCCAGAGAGATGAAAAGGCCAATGCCTGATTAGGAGCTACCAATTTTGTCTCATTAAGTTCTTATAAGGGGAAAAAAGTAAATAGAATCTTTATCAGTCTGGTACACTTATGGTGCTGAAGAGAGCTTTCCAGATTCATTAAGGAGGATACTGAGAAAACTGCTTTTTCAGGCACTCTTGGCTTATGAAGCTGTTAAGGGATGTTTTACTGGAAGCTTTGTGAAGATGGAACCAAAGGAAACATAAAATATGTGCAGAGGTTGGAAGGGCCCAACAGACTGCTGTGTGGCATTTTCCCTCTCCAGGAGTGTACATTGGCAGTGCTATGGATACTAAAAGAGAAGAACAGCTTTCCTGTTGGAACCTTATGTATTTCCAGCTGTTTACATGGAATTACAAGTAAAAATACAGGATTCATACATGATTAGACTGATCTGTTTGCTGATCAGTAGGAACTTAACTCCTGTGTGGTATTTCTTTTCTATATCTGCAATTAAAAAAACACAGCCTGGTTTAGATGCCATTTATCTTTGTGTCCATCTTAGCATCCAGACCTTCTGGAATATGTTAGTTGTAAGTTTAAAGTTACTAGTGGGGTCATTTGTCATTATTTGGGCAAGGATGTGTATATGTATCCTTGCTCTAGTTACACATTAGTATATTTTTTAGTGCACTGAATACCTAAAATCCCCTGTTCTCCATAGAATCATAGAATCATCATAGAATCATAGAATCCTAGGGGTTGGAAGGGACCTGGAAAGATCATCTAGTCCAATCCCCCCTGCCAGAGCAGGGCCCCCTAGAGTACATCCCCTAGGAACGTGTCCAGGTGGGTTTTGAATGTCTCCAGTGAAGGAGACTCCACAACCCCCCTGGGCAGCCTGTTCCAGGGCTCTGTCACCCTTACAGTAAAAAAATTTTTTCTGATATTCAACTTGAACCTCCTATGCTCCAATTTACACCCATTACCCCTTGTCCTATCACTGGTCACCACTGAGAAAAGCCTAACTCCATCTCCCTGACACTCACCCCTTACATATTTGAAAACATTGATGAGGTCACCCCTCAGTCTCCTTTTCTCCAAACTAAAGAGACCCAGCTCCTTCAGCCTTTCCTCATAAGGGAGATGTTCCACTCCCTTAATCATCTTAGTAGCTCTTTTTTTCTTTTTTTTTTGTTTGAAAGAGTCCAGCGCAGAGCTACTAATCCATCTTCCATATGTGACTTGTTTTACCTCGCACTTCCATACTCCAGCTTCAGTGTCCATGAGTTTCCTTCCTTCCTCCATGAAGACCAGAGGCAATCCATTCACCAGACAAATCTGTGAGATGTGAGTAGCAACAGTTTAGTCACCCAGCTCCCTGTGGGTGTCACAGCACACGGAGATGATTTAAAAATTACAATAGCATTTTCATTTGGAGAAGAGAGTGTGGAATTTTTCTTTTCCCTCTTCATGTTGCTCAGGTTCTATTTACTCCTTGTTTTACCCAATCTTCACAGCTTTGACCTCTATCAGGTCTGGATAGTCTTCCTTTCATCCTGTTCAGGAACCAGAGCAATCTCCCCAACAGGGGCAAAGAGCTCAAAAACCTTTGCCCCTTCCTCTAACTACAGGAGAGAACCAACACATGAACATTAGCTGAATGAAACCTGCACTCCTAGAGCTGCTTGGCATTATTATATTGACATTCCTGACCTCTGCTGATATTTGAAGCCTGACCTGTTGTGTCAGAAAGCTCTGATAACACTCCCTGAGAAGTCATCAGGCAGCACCCACCCAGTTTGATAAATCCTAACCTCATTTCCTAGAGATTGGCTGGGATGTCCTGTGTTCAGTGATGTCTGAGCTGTCTGCCTGCTTCCCACACTGCAGGCTTTTCACATAACCACAGCCTTTTCTCCTGGCACCCCCTTTTTTCCAGGTTTTGGGCTGTGCTGTGCAGTTTTCATCCTGGCCACGGGTTTGGATTGTCCCAAGATGAGCTCCAAACCATTGCAAAGCAGCTCAAGTTTTGGTCTCCAGTGCATGAAGCTGGAGAAGCCTGGAGAAGGGGGGGCTGTGAACCTATGCAGCCTTAGGTTCTTTTTTAGAGAGTGGCCACTCAGGACCTGTCCTTCCAGTGCTTGAATTTCTGCCCCAGGCTTGCCCAGGCTGCTGAAGCAGGGGCTCAAGAGCTCTGGCTAAACATGAGCTGAGCAGCAGGAGGGATACAGATGTGCTGATGGCAAAGGCAGACACGCAGGTGTCAGATTTAAATATGGCTCGTGAAGATAAACAATACACACTTTTAGTTTACAGGCAACTTGATTTAACGTTTTCTTTAATAATAAAGTGTATTTGCCAAAGGGTCCTGCCCTTAACAGTAAATGCAACAGCACCATCTTTGGGTCCTGGGAGAAAAAGCACTTCGAGGCTCAGCTCTTTCCCCCTGTTTCTCTGTGTAACTGAGTTATCTGCTGCATTGATGAAGATTTAATCTGAATAGTAAAGCTGGGGAAGGGGGGAGGAACTGCTGCAGTACTGAAGTAGCCTATCAGAGGGTAGAAGCAATGGCAGGTCCATTGCCATTGTGTACATGATGCCTTGATGCTGGGAGGCTGGTGGTAAGCAGAGGATGCAGGGACAAACTCAGGCTTTGGAGGCAATCCCAGGACCCAGACTCAGGCTGGAGTGGATTTTCCCACCTCTAATTCTTTTACATCAGGCACTAATTCATATCAGTTGTTATGCATCCAGTCAGAGCCTTTTGATTAGAAGTAGTAGCTCAGTGAATAGGATTTTTTTTCCTCTGGAGAGAAGGCTTTGAGCCTTTTGCTTCCCGAGTGTCTCTGCCTGGGAGCAGATGAGGTGGGTGGAGGTGGATCCTGGAGCCTCCAGATGTCATTCTGGGATTCACATGCCCTGAGGTCCTGCCCAGGGCTGTGTCCACAGCCAGAGGTGGTTGTGTGATGGGGCATCCACACTGGTGATGGTTGTTGAATTGTCAGTGTGCAGATGTTTGTTGTGCTTGCTGCAGAATTATTCCTATCACTCAGTTCTTGGGGGGGGGGGAATGTTTGCACATTCAAGTTTAAAAAAAAAATCCAGTAGAAGTAATTGAATGCATTTATTGTTGTTGCCAGTGCATTTAGGAAGGGAGATTCATGATGAGGACATCTTCTCCTAAAATCTAAAAGCCCCAAACAGTCAAGTAAATGAAGTAAAAATGCTGCAGCTTTTATACGTGGAAGGTGAAAACTGAACCTTGTTAGGGTTTATTCTTTCACTTTGTCCAAGGCTGGAAACTCACTAATCACAGAGATAAACTGGAGAAGGGTTGCTAACAAGCCTTCAAACTGACAGCAGGATTTGGCAGGGCTGCTGTGCTGCTGTGCTGGATGTCTCTAAACTTGAGGGGTCATTATACTCTGACCCTGGAAAAAACCCTACCAGATATCCATGCACCCTGCCTGCTCAGTGGTCTCTCTAATTGGTTGTGTAAGTGTGCTGAGGAGCATCTGATGCTGCTTGATGGGCTCTCTGCACAGGTTTCACATCTCTGACTTTGCACCTGTGCAGAACAGCTTGTGCTGGGCATCAGCCTCCTCCCAAACTGGGGATGCCAATCAAAAAGCCCTCCTGGGCTCCAGCAGGCTTGAAGCCAGACCTGGCCCAATCCTCTGCTTTTGTGAGGTGTTTGTGTGGGTGTAAATGTGACCCCAAACTTGATGTTCATGGATCCTGCAGGGATAGCAGCCCCCAACACACCTCTTGGCATTTCATGTTCACCTCCAGTCCTGGGAATTGGTCCCTTTATGCTCGGGATTGATGTTCCTGGGAGGGCTTTAGCACTGTTACCCTTCAGTCTGCTCAGCTTTCAGCAAGGTCATTTCCTCACCTTTCTCCTCTGTCATTACCTCTCCCTGGAGTTGTTTTGATGCAATTGATTACACTCTTCTTTCCCCCCAAAGGGTTTTTCTCTGATCCTGCCAAACCTGCTGCAGTCATGCACCTCCCAGCACCTTCTATTTCCTCTCATGTTAAGACCCTTTAAGTGAAAAGGTTCCTCAGATGGAGCACTGGGGGCACATGGCATTTGAGGCATTATTTTTCTCTCATGGATCACATAATGCTCAAAGCAATGAAAGGAATGAAGTGGGACTTGGCCTGTTCAATCTCGTGGAAAAAAGTGAGGAGGTGCCCATCCACATCCCACCCTGGGCTGGGAAGGACCAGACCCAATGTTGGTTCATCTCCTGCCACCTCTCCTCTGTACTTCCAGGTCAGATCCATTGGAACCAATTATCAGGGGAATTATCAATAAAGGACAGAGTGGTGACAGCAGTGGGTGACCACACAAACTTAACAAGCAGAGGAATCTTGAGAATTCCCTCATAGAAAGGGGAGGAAGGAGAAGGCAAATGCTGCCAATTCCATAACATTTTTTTAGGGAAAAAAAAATAGAATAAAAGCTGCAAAATGCAACACCCCCGACAGGCTGCTGCTGAATGGAGTTTTTCATTTAGAACCAGGGGGGCTCAGAATGGGAGTGGAACGAGGGGCAGACAAGTGTAGGAACCATCCCAGGGAGATTTCAAAGAGTATCTTGGACTGAAGGATTTGTGCAATTAGCTGGAATTACACAAAGATGCCCAAACAACCTTGGCAAAATGGCACAAAGCAAAAAGGAAAAAAAGGATTCCAGTGCTTCACAGTGTCTGATGCGATTTGGTCTTTTGATGTTTGTTTTCTGCACGGTGCCAGCAATCTCTGTCATCTCTGGTGCACGTTGCCAAGTCTATTATTTGGGACGATTCCTGCTTTAAATATTTTTAGCAGCAGCGGATCTTTAATCATGGGGAAATTGTTTTCAGGAATGATTTCATGTGCATCCAACAGCAAATCTGAAGACCTAATCCCGAAGTGACTGCTGCCACCCTGTAGCCAAGGGACAAAGGAGGAAGGATGGGACAAACTTGAAGGCTATTAGGGAGAAGGATGTTTCATTTGGGCAAAACAACTGATCTCTGCCCTCTGCTGAATCCACGGGGTGCTTTTGACTGGAATGATAAATTCAGTCTCCGAGAGAAAGCAGTCCCTCCTCTGACATCTGGAAAGCTGGAAATTAAGTATTTATCTGCAGCATCTTTGAGCTAAGTAAATCATAAGTATAGAAAGGACTTCTTAATGCTCCAGTATATCAGTTGTTCTTTTTTTAAAACAACAATTTCTGGTGCTCAGAGTTGGATGCCCAGCTGGTGTACATCTCTATAGCTCCAGTGATTTCACAAAGGAAATGACAAGCTGGAGAGCAGCAATGTCAACCGCAACTTGTGTATTATCTCTTTCCTAAGGTCCTGCAGTGAAATATTCTGATTTTGAAAAGTCCTATTAAGAATTTAAAAGCTGTGGCTTTGGAGCTGAGACGTTGACCTTGAATTTGTCCCCCAGTGAGGTAAATCTCACCCAGAATACAGTGGTATTGGAATGCAAACCCTTCATGAGTTTTTCTGCTGTGTTCAGGGGGTGTGCAGTGCCTTTAACAATGTCACCTCTGTAGGGGAGGCTGAAGGTTCAGATAAGCAAAACCTTGGACAGTTGTCTGAATCAATTTTGGAATGTAAAATTAATATAAAAATGGTATAAAAGCATAGTTTTTCTAACATTCTAGCTGCATGTTTCCTATTGATTATTTGTACTCAGGAAGCACCTGGAACTCTCTACTGAAATTAGGGAGGCACTTTGTGTATTTGTACTTAAAATCCACAGCCAGGGCTGTGCACAGAGTGTGAACTCTTTGGGACTTCTGTGCTGCTGGTGAAGCAATGAAGTCAGCAAGAGTTTGTATAGGTAGCCATAGAAAAAGTCATTTAAGCTAATTTTCAAAGTAAATTAATTACATGACCTTCTGGTGTGGACAGCCTCAGTCTAACTCAAAGAAAGTGTAATTTAGATGCTATGGATGTGGGATGGGAAAAAAGCTCCAGAACTTTGAGCTGCCCCCCTGCAAGGTGCATTGCAAGGACTGGGAGCACAAGAGCTCTCCCTGGCCCAGTTGTGAAGCACAATCCCAGGAAAGCTGAGGTTTTCCTCTGCACTCAGGGTGGGCTCAGCCTGCACATGGGCAGCTCCCCTGTGACATGAAGCTGTTAAAACTTGGGCACTTGATTGCTCTTGGCAATACCAGTTCCCTCTGGGTGGAGCTGAAGTGGCTGCAGTGATGACCCCGTGTGTCCCCTGAGGCCAAATGTGCTTTAACTAAATTGTTATAAATTCCCATAATTAGGATCAACTTTCTGAAGTATCTCAGGTTTGGAGAGGCAGAGTAGGACAGAACACATCAACAGCTCATTCAGTAGCCGAGACTCGTGTTCTGCCTTTGCTGTTCTGATCTGGTTGCTTTCCCAGGTGGGGCTCTGATGTGTAGGGACAGATTTTGTGTTCACAGAAATTCAGGTAATTCCCATCAGTTCTGTTCAGCAGGAAGAATTAATTCCTGAGCCTGACAGTTCCTCCTGCAAAGTTGGACATGGCAGGAACCTGGAGCTGGAAGCAGAGGTCCAGCAAGCCAGAATCCAGCTTTTCCTGATGCTGTCAAAGCTTTCACAGAAACCTGAGGCATTTTGCTTCTGTGGGAGTGCCACACATCATTTGCTTTTCGTTCATTCCTTGTTTAAATTACTTTCCACTTCTTAGTTAAGAAACAGAGCTGTAAGAGCAACAAATCTCCCACCACCAAGAGCAGAGGGCTATGTAAAATTTACTCAGCAAATATTGCTTGGATTGCAAGCTTTTAAAGGATAGGCAGGAGATACTCAAAGTCTCCAAAGAGATTTATAATGTTGCCAGTTTCTCTGATTCTATCAGCACAAGTCTCAATATTTACTGTTTGTTCTTAAGGCTGGGTTTGTTGCCGAGATGTGATTACACGTGAATCTCAGCATTAGGCACTTGTTTCCTTATGAAAAGGAATTATTCTAACCCTTGTGGATTTGGAGGAAAAATGGGAAGTGTGCCTTGCCTGTACCCTGAGGCAAACAGGCATCTCAGCTTGAACTTCAAAGATATTCCAGAAATTTAAACAGACTTTTGCATTTTGAGCTGTGCCTTTGACACCTCAGCCTCGGTTGTGCTGGCTGCTGCCTCTGTCTCAGGTTCCCCCTCTCATGCCTGAGGCAGATTTCTGTCTTAATAGCACTGTGGCCACTCCAGAGGAAGTTTTGGGTTTGTTACTAAGTGACTCGGATGTAAATTCCTCATTTTTTATGTGCATTTATAAATCTGCACCAGGAGACTGTGCTTCTGAATCTCCAAGCATCCTTGTTTGCCTCTGAGCTGGGATGGGGGAGGGAAGCAGCAATGTGGTTTCAGCCCCTCCTCTCCTGCCAGAGCCAGAACTCCATCTTTATGGAAGCTTTTTTGGGGATGTGGTCCCTTAGTCCATGTTTCTGCTGCCTTACAGTCAGATCAGGTCCAGGTCCTGGCTGCTACTGCCCAGCCTAGGAGTGCTCTAAGCCACAGATCTTCTTACCCCCTAGCAGCCTAACTATCATCTCTAATGTAATTAAAATCATAATTATTCCCAGTCCAGAACATTTCTCTTACTTACAGTCTGTGGAAGCATTAAAGTTGATTAAACACATATGCTGCTGGTAGATGGGTCCTCCAGTCACATATGGAGTGAGAAAGGGTTATCAAAGGGAGAAGAAAATATAATGCAACACTTGGCTTATTAGAGAAGTAAAGGCAACTGGAAAAAAAAAAAAAAGCCCAAATCTGTCACAGCAGGAAGGCTTCCACTCCACAAAAAGACCTTTAGCAGCAGGGAGGACAAACCTGCAGAAGCTGGAAGCTGGAGGAGCATTTCTCCTTTACCTGGCAGAGGCCAGAGCTGCTCCTTCAGCTGGGGGAGGACCCAAGCTCTGCCCTCCCCAGTCTCTGGGGAATTGCTTTGGGTTTCAGTCTGTGGGGCTCAGTCTGCAAATGCAGAGAGGTTCTGTACACAGCCTGGTGCCAGAGCTGATCACTCTCTATTTATCTATTTATCTAACCATCCATATGCCTGGCTATTCATTCAGTCCTCTGTTTATTTCCTTTTTTTTTTAACATCTGCTTTCTTATTTCTGGTAGAACCCCAGGGATCAGGAGCTTCCATCCACCCTGAGTAACCAAGAGAGGATCCCAAGGCACCTGGGCCTGGAAGGCACTTTGGAGGGAACTTTGCAGACTTCTGTGGGTGGAAGGGACTTCAACTCTCCAAGGCTTTAAAAGAATTTTAACTAGCATGGAAACTAAGAGGAAGCAAAGCTATTTCCTCACCCCCTGATCTCACTGCTGAAGGTGGCCTTCTTTTCACTGCACACAAATGTATCTTTATGTATCTTAAAAGCATTAGTAAGACTGAGAGGCAAAAGGGACAGAAATAGCACTTGCTTTCACAGTGTAATTGCCTATATTCCATCTGGGAAAGAAGTGTGCATTTTCTAATTTGCAGAAGTCACAATCTAAAAGGCTTTAAAGTGTACTCCTTTTTTTTTTTTTTTTTTTTATTTTGTTCCCTTCTTCCTCCCGTGCAAAAAGTGCTGAGGCAGATTTTTCTTTCCCTGCAAACAGGATGCTTTTTATTGTTGGAGATACACTGCAAACCTTTGCAAAGAGTGGGAAAGGGAGAGAATGACAGAGCTGCACAGATGGAGTTTGCTCCCCTGTATGCTGCAAGGAAAGAATAGGAGGATGTTGGGATGGAATGGGGGCTTTGGTCACATCAAAAAGTGGAGGGAGCTGCAGAGGCAGGGGCAATTTTTGAATAACTAATGAAATTGTTTGGTGCATGCTTATTGCTCCAGATTTATTCCTTGCCAATCATCTACCTCTGACTACTTTTCTTCTGCAGCTGTCAGCAAAGTTTCACATAAGGTCCAGGATCCTTTTCCTGCCACTTCAGAGAGCAGGCTGTGTTCCTAGGGCTGTGTATTTTGTCAGGCTGTAAAGCTACTGGAGCACAGGTTTTTATTCACCCACCTTGACCCCCACATTTTCTGCTCCTGCCCTCTAATGCTTTGCCCATCAGTGGCTGCAAATTGGTGTCCCCCACTCTGCAGGGATGTGAAATGGCTTTTTGACTCAGCCTTTGGACAAATTTCAAGCTCTTTCTGACCATCTATCTTGCTCTGGTGCACAGATGGATGATGAGTAGACCCTATTCCAGTTCATCCTCTGCCCATCCATCATCCCCCCTGCCACCTGCTGTCCCCATAATGAAGGGAACAGAGACAGACAAATGGACAGAGAGTGACACAGGGATATGTTCCTGGGTTTTCCCTGCTCTCAGCACCTGAAATAAAGGATACATGGAGCTAGTGGAAGTGTTTCCCCTTGAAGGAAACTGCTCAGTATTTCCAGGTTGGTTTTTTTTCTTAGGGCAGATAGCAGTTAATTTGGGGTTAGCATCTGGAGATGGGCACCTTTGTGGGGTTGAAGCAGGAGTGATTACCCAAAAGCTATTATTGGTGAGAATGGCTCATTTTATAGCATAATGTTGCACTTCTGTGTGCAACCTGCCTGGTGTGCAGAGAAAGGATACTGGTTATACTGGTTTTATACAAGCAGGAGACCTCTCTAGCTTTCCCTTATCAATGTGTATATAAGGAACCTAACTCAGAAGTGATACCTGGGTAAGATTGAGCTTTGGCTCCACTTTTTTACACTTCAGAGTAAGGTATGAACAGCATGAATTGTACTTGGGATTTCTGTGACAAGTAGACCTCAAAAAAGTTTGCAAAAGCAGGCACCCCCCAGTTCTTGGGCTGTGTTGGTGTCACCCTGTGTGTGCCACTCCTGGAGATGATAAAACCCTTCACTGGCAGCCTTCATTTGTCATCTTAGATTCACACAGCCCCCAAGGAGGACCTCTGAGCTTGTATCTGACTGTTGTCAGAGAAATGGTGACAGAGCAGGAGTTTCCTGACAGCCACTGCAGTTTCTTCCAACCTGCAGGTTTGCTCCTGTGCCCGGGGAAGATGTAAGGGCACCATCTGGAGTGCCCTGCTCAGTGGTGGTAGAGACATCTGACTGAAAAGCCTTGCAATGAGAGAACTGTTTGTTTTTAGAAGGGAAACTGGAAATTCCTTGTCTTGCAGGAGGGGGAGGTGATGCTAGCATGTTCTTGCCCCAGTTCCAGCAAGCTGCAGCACAAAGCCAGAGAAGTTCCAAACATTTACATGATTCAGGAAGCTGGAGTAGGGAAGGCAGCTTGAACCCATCCTCTGGTGTCTGGCTTTCTCCTCTCCTGTGGAGTTATTTCAGGTCTTTCTGAGAGTTCCCTGCTCCAGACTACTGCCCTCATCCTTGCTGATATTTATGGACATACTAGAGATTTTCCACCCTCATTTAACTTGACAGAAAATATTACACTATTGTTAGCACTGTCTATGCAATAAGTTACAGCTGGAACTTGCCTGTCACCTTCCAAGGGGTGGTAAATGATGGGGATGCTCAGGGAATATCACTGCTCACTGAGGTTTTGAACAAGGGAGAAGGAAATTCTGCTGGGGTTTTTGTTTTTCTGATTTACAGCAAACTGGGCTTGTTATAGAAAACAAAATATGTGTAGGTGCTTGCTGCGAGCCCATTTCCTGGAAATACTTTGGAATTAACCAAATTGGTTGGTTGTCCCAACCTTATCCAGGATGTTTCCATGCCTCTCTGCATAACACAAAGGGATCTATAGCTGCTGTCTGCAGGACTGCTTTGTATTTATCATAGAATGATAGAATCCTAGGGGTTGGAAGGGACCTCAAAAGATCATCTAGTCCAACCCCCCCTGCCAGAGCAGGGCCCCCTAGAGTACATCCCCTAGGAACGTGTCCAGGTGGGTTTTGAATGTCTCCAGTGAAGGAGACTCCACAACCCCCCTGGGCAGCCTGTTCCAGGGCTCCATCACCCTTACAGTAAAAAAATTTTTTCTGATATTCAACTTGAACCTCCTATGCTCCAATTTACACCCATTACCCCTTGTCCTATCACTGGTCACCACTGAGAAAAGCCTAACTCCATCTCCCTGACACTCACCCCTTACATATTTGAAAACATTGATGAGGTCACCCCTCAGTCTCCTTTTCTCCAAACTAAAGAGACCCAGCTCCCTCAGCCTTTCCTCATAAGGGAGATGTTCCACTCCCTTAATCATCTCAGTAGCTCTGCACTGGACTCTTTCAAGCACTTCCCTGTCCTTCTTGAACTGAGGGGCCCAGAACTGGACACAATACTCCAGGTGTGGCCTCACCAATGCAGAATAGAGGGGGAGGAGAACCTCTCTTGACCTACTAACCACCCCCTTTCTAATGCACCCCAGGATGCCATTGGCCTTCTTGGCCACAAGGGCACATTGCTGGCTCATGGGCATCTTCTTCCTCACAGGATTTCTGCTGGATCCCTTCACCAGCCCAGTTGCCTCCTTTGGACCTGCTCCAGCACCTCAATCTCCTTCCTGAGCTGAGGGGCCCAGAACTGGACACAGGACTCAAGCTGTGGCCTCCCCAGGGCTGAGCACAGGGGCAGAATCCCTTCCCTGGACCTGCTGGCCACGCTGTTCCTGAGCCAGCCCAGGATGCCATTGGCCTTCTTGGCCACAAGGGCACATTGCTGGCTCGTGGTCATCTTCTTGTCTACCAGGACCCCCAGGTCTCTTTCACCTACACTGCTCTCCAGCAGCTCAGCCCCCAACCTATACTGGAATCATCCTGTGGCTATTGCCAAGAGAATTTGGGAAGTGGGGTGGATAATCAGGGTTCTGAGGGAACAATCTGGTCCTAATGCAGTTGTCATTCCCGTGGTGCACATACCTGGCTCTGGATTGCCAGCACTGCTTCCAAGCCAGCTCTGCCCGTTGCCCCTGGCTCTGGGGGCTGGATCTGTGGTCAAGGCTTAACATCAAAGCAATAAAAATTTGTTGCAACCTGCTGAGCCACCCGCAGATTGCAAAGTGTTCCTGATGATGTGTAACACCAGACCTGAGGAGAAGGTACTGCATTCAAGTTGTGCTCTGTGCTTTAGAGCTGGGTAGCTGAGTCCCCTGGTGGAAGCAAATACCCAATTGCCTCTGGCTGGTGCTTGGCACATCTGCAGAGCCCTGGGAAATAGAGAAATCTATGATCAATAATTGTTGTGCTCAGTGCTTTACTGAGACATGATTACACTGTTCCAAAAATGCCTTTTCTTCTTCTGGTTCAAGCTTTTTCAAGCTTCCTGTCCATCAATTTTTTTTTTTTTTTTTTTTTTTTTTTTCGACTGAGCATCTCAGCAATGCCTGTATTTTGTGTTTTCAGTCCTGACTGGGTACTAACACAGTAATAAACACCAATATCTTCCAGGCCTCTTATCACATCCAGCTCAGAAGCCACATGAACACTAATTGTCTCCCTGAGCACTACTTCTGGATGCTGCACACAGGCTGGGCTCAACTTCCCAGCCTGTTTGGCACCATCCAGCTGAAGCAAGTGAGCTGCCACTGATGCTCCTGTGCCTGCTTTGCCAGCAGATAATTAGAACCTGCACAAGGGATTCTGGCAGATGATCTGATGCTCACCTGATGCAGCAGGAGCTGCAGGTTATCCTTTCCAAGATTCCTGAACTTTTCCACCTTTTGGAGATGGTCCCCTCCATTTAGATGAGGAACCTTTCCCCAGGATGAGTGCTTCACTCTGCCCATGCTGCCAAGAGCTTAGCAAGGAGCATCCCTGTTTTGTAGGGATACAGGCAGATCAAATGATTTGTCACAGGGTGGTGGCACCAGGAAATGAAAGGAGTTGTGATGCCTCTCAACAATTTTTGATTAACCTTTTGGTCAGCTTTTCAGGGAACTTTGCCTCAGAATGGAGAAGCTGCCAGTTTTTCAGTGATTCAGGGTAAAATCAGCTTTGGGTCCCTTTGTTGAGTCACAATAGGACTTTTTCAACATTTAAGGACAGTAACATCCCTCGAGCACAGGACAGAAAGAAGCAGCTCTCCTGTTGCCTCGAAGTGAATCTCTGCCTGCCCACCTTGAGACCCCAGGGCATGGGAGGAGAACTCTGGGAGCATAAGATTAATGGGAACCAAACACAGCATAGGGAAGGCTGCAGTGATTTTTAATGTGTTAGGAGGGGAAGAGAGAGGTGCTTTTCTGCCTCAGCTGAAGGGGGAATGGGAAAAGACAGCTCTCTCTTTCCCTAAACAAACCCATCTGCAACACTTCCAATTTGAATCCAAATAATATCTGGGGTTTGGGATTCAGCAGCAAACTAGCTCTGAGTCCTTAATCTCAGTGCCTGATGTTTGGGGGCATTGGGATTTGGAGCTAATTAATTCAGCCACCTGTAATTTTTGCTCAGATGTGCTGTCTGCCTTTTCCTTAGATATATCATATGGTCTGGAAGGCTGCAGACAATGCTGGCCAGAATCCTAATCCCCCACACTGTTTTTTTTAAAAATCTTACTCTTCTTTTTTCCATGCATTCCTTTCTTCTTTTCTTCCATCTTCCTTGATACTGTCTCCCTCTTTGGGGTGCTTGCTTAAGGAGAAACAAAAAACCAAACAAAACAAAACAAAACTCAAAAGAAATGTGACATTCAGTAAGTGGATTTGCTCTGCTCCAGTGGAGGGGTCACCATGTTCCCTTCAGGGCCAGCTGCAGAATGATGCTCCCAGTGCCTGTCTCTGTGTCCCTGGGTGCTTTCTTCTAAGCACAAAAGATTCAGTGCTGGGTGTTCCTGTTGGGAACAAGGCTTCAGGTGATAAATATTGCAAGATCCAAGAAGCCCAGGAGTCTTGTCCTGGTTTCTTTCCTTTGGCAGTGAAAGGATGGAAGAAGAATGAAAAGGTAATTAGTTTGGGGCTTTCAGAAATTAAATGGAAGAGGGTTACTTCATTTCCTCCTAGGGCCAAGCAAAAGCTTGGGCTCCAACCACCCGGGCTGGGAGGTTTCTGCAGCCAGCAAATGCTTGCTTGTTCACCAAACACCCTCTGCTTTTTTGCTCCTGTAAAAATCAGGCCTCACTAACTGAAGCTGGAAGTCTGTTTTTCCCACATCTGTAGAGCCTGGAGCTGTTATGGTTTTTTTTTGCTTTGTTTGTTTATTTTTTTTTTTTATGACTACTTTT
This sequence comes from Heliangelus exortis, assembly GCF_036169615.1. NCBI lineage: Eukaryota > Metazoa > Chordata > Aves > Apodiformes > Trochilidae > Heliangelus > Heliangelus exortis. Next base: position 1,435,655 of record NC_092451.1, on the reverse strand, counting down.
CATATTCCATTAGTGCCAAATGAGCCTGGGAGGCTGATGCCAGCAGGCAGAGTGTGGTGGGAGGCAGCTGCAGCCCCACAGCCTCTGGCCAGGAACCAGCTCCCTGCAGAGGTTCTGGGCACTCATGGGAACCTGGAAAAATGAAGAGGGCTGGAAGGTGTCAGAGCAAAAGGAAGAAGACAGTGTTGCTGCATGGGTTACCTTTACATCCAGCTTGGAGCTGCCACTAAACAGACAGAACAAGGATGAACCCATCCTGCCCAGCCAGGATCAGCAGGACTGGGAGTTTGAGCTGTTTGGTTTGAATTTCCACATCCCCAGTAGAGCTTTCAAGGGAAAAAGGATCAGGCTGCACAGGATTTCCTAGTTAAATCCCTGTTTTCCTAGGCTGGTAAAGATGGATAATAAAACATCCCCTGGGCCAGCCTTGTCATTTCACTCTAAATAAATTGATAGACCTGAGAAAACCCTGCAGCTGCAGGTCCTTAACGTGGGTGAGAAGTCTCTTCTAAATATGTCCTGTTGTTCCTGCCTGGGGTTTGGATGTGTCTGGTGGACTCAGGTGGATGAGAACCTTGCTTTGTCTCCTGGAAGCATCAGTTGATATTCCTGTCTTGTGCAAGCAGAGCTGTGGTTTCTGGTGCTGGCAGCTGGTTGTTAATGCTCTCATTCCTGCTTGGATTTGTCTTCAGGACCTCTCTGATACTGCTGTAGTCAGACTGCTAATGCATCCTGCTGCTGTTTGTCTGCCTCTTACCTTTCTTTTGAAGGTAAAGGTGGTTTGTGTTGGAGGTCAAGGGGACACCTGCAGTGGTAGCAACAAATAGGCCAAAAAGACCCTGGAGCTTATGGGTCATTGCTGTTTGAATGAGATAAAGTTAGAAGTATTTAACATTCCTGGGTATGAAATGAGAGTGATCACATAATCTCCTTAGTCTCTGAGTACAGGTCCAGCATGGGAATTGGAATCTTAATTGGTATTTTCTTATCAATGCACTCAAGTTGAAGGATTAAGCATAAGATTCTTAGTACAACCTGATTTTTTGGAAGATGCTTCTGATTTTAGTGTGATCCGAGAAGCATCCCTGGTGCAAGAAGCCTGGGGAGGAGCATAGGAACATGAATGTCAGGTCTCTGTACACATGATCCCACCTGTGCTGTCCTTCACACCTGATGCACAGCCTGGGTGAGATGGCTCAGTCAGGAACACAGACAGGTGGGAAACCCAAATCCATTGGCACTTGGTCTCTGGGTAGTTTTTGAGGCATTTTATTAGTATGACAGCACTTTAAATGATGTTTCATAAAAAAGGTCTGTGACTGTGTGAATAAATACACAAAGGAATCCTGTTGGTTGCTCTTTTTATATCCTATTTAAAGTTAAAGGCATGCTTAAAAACTTTACTGAACACTGCTAAGATGAAAACCCTCAACGCATGCCAAAAGATGCATTGCAACCACATTGCCTCCCCTCTGTCTTTTCCTAAGGAGTCTCAGGAATGGCTCTGGCAATGCAAAACTCCTGCTCCCCAAATAAATGAGGACTGGCAGGTCTAATGTGTCATCAGCTGAGCCCCAGAGCAGCAGCTGCTGCCTTCATCAGGGTGACCTGGAGCAACAGCACAGGATGTGTGCACTGCTGCAATTGCCTCCTATTCAGTGTAAATTCAGTGTGTTCCTCGGAGGACATCAGTGTGCAGGAATGTCCTCTGGGTGAGGCTGCCTGGGAGCTGTGTCTGCCTCCATTTGCACTGAAAGGCAGAGGTTTGTCCCTTCTGGGGTAGGAAATGGGCAATAGGACTGCAATAATCTGCAATTCTCCTCTGTTGTGGGAGCTCTTGCTATTTGTTCCCTCCCTGTCAGCTCCAAGTTGCGTTTCTCTCTTCTGTCAGCTATAACCATACATCTCAACCTTCCTTCCCTTTTTCCTCTTGTTCCCTAGGGCTTTTCCTGAGAAGTTATTGTGTTTCATTCTTTCTTAACTGCAGTTATGTCCTCTGCCTGACCATCAGCCTCAGAAGTTGAATGGGTACAAGGAAATACTGCTCTGTAGGGGAATATTTCCATCACCTTCCCCTAACGTGCTGGCTTTGAAGGATGTCTCCATGGACACCTCTCAGCTGAGAGACAAATCCCTCCCGTGAGGAATCTGGAGCCAGACCTATCCTGGGAGCATCTTGGAGTGAGGAGGAGCTGCCCAAATCCAGCTGAATAATCATCCCCTGGTGAGTGGGGACTTCTCTGCAGACAGCCCTGAGTGCAGAGATAAGCCAAGCACCCCTGCTTGTTTTCATTTTTCATTGCTGTCAAGCCTGAAGATCACAAGATCTGGCTCTCCTCTCTTGTGTGTGTACTTTTGGCTGTGTTTTTTCTTGAACACTCTCATTGCTGAAGGCAGAGACTGTCAGAGCCACAGCCCCTGCCCTGCATTAGCACACAGCCAGCCAAATTTTCCTCTCAGGTGACTGTGTATGGGAATTATTTACTGCTGGGAAAAGAATTCTTTCATTTCTTAGCTGCAGTGGCTAGAAAGTGCAGAGGACATTTTTTTCCTGGAACTCAGGACATTTACCATTTCCCTCATTATACACACAGAGATGGAAGGCTGCACATCTGAGCCCACCCAGGCTGTGCTGCTCTCAGCCTGCTGGAAATTAACTTTTCTGAACTTAGGAGCATGGTGACACCTGGTTCCTGAGTGTGAAATACCTGGTTTTAGAGCACTGCCAGCACCTGGTGAAACCTGAACCTGTATGGGGCAACACCACCAAATCTCTGTGTGGTGCAGAGCTCCAGCTCCCAGTGCCAGCACCAGGTGAGGAAACTGCTGCAGGGCTGAGCACATCACCCTGGGCTCAGTGTTGCCCTAAAACTGGTCCATCCCTTCTGGACTCCCACCTTGCTGTAGATATTCCTTTAAATCCCTCCTCTCTATGCTGGCTCTCTGCAGGCTGATGGAGCTCACCCACTGTAATTGCTGTCCAGCTCCAGTCCCTGGGGTCAGAACCTGGTTCCAAGGATGTAAAAGTGTATCCAGGGAGCTTTGGGTGATGTGGGAATGCACAGGCTCCCACTCTCTGGAATAGTTTGGTTCAGGAGGCTGCACTTAATTAATGCTGCAAAATGGAACAATTAGCTGAGGCTGAAAATTTCCTGCAGCCTCATCTGAGTGCAACGGGTATTTTCTAATCTCTATTTATCTTATTCTTAATCTGTAGCTATCAATTAAAATAATTCTTCAAACTCTGATTTGGGTCCATTTGGAAACCACTCGGATAACAATAGAATCATTTGTCTTTTGTGAAGCTTAATTTGCCTGCACTTTCTTTTCAGTGCTTGCTGTTATTAAAGGCAGCTTGTGCTCTGATCTCAGGCCTGATATGTTACAGAGGATGGAGCTCTGGGGTACCAACCCTGGTGAGCCTGGCAGAAAGGGCAGAAGCCTTGTTTATGGCAGTTTTCAGAGACTGTAAAAACTCCCAGTTGTGTCTTCAGTTCAGGAAAAAAAAAAAAAAAGAATAAAAAATAAAAGCAACAGTCTTGGGCTAGGAAAAAGCAGTTGAGGTATGGAGCCTTTGAAGTCTGAAAATTGATTTTCTTCAAAAGGGAAAAAGCTTCCTAGCAGCTCCCAGCTCCAGTCATGGGCAGTGCTGCCTTTTTCCTGTAGTCACAGTTCAAATCCAGACTCTGAGTTAAAGAAGAAACAGGGTGTGATGAAGGCATCACTTCAGGGCACTGCTCTGCTGGTCAGACTGGGGGCATCAAATTGAGTTGGCACTGGAGAGGAGCTGGATTGCCACTTCAGGGTGTCCCAAACTTCAGGAGGCACAGGGCACTATTTCCCTGAATCACAGCCCCTGCTCAGGTGTCCCTCTGGCTGTGTCCCAGGGTGGCTCTCTGGGCTTGGGGAAGGCTCAAATCACCTTGTCCTGTCCTGGGTGGCTCTGCTGGGAGTTCTGGGGGTGTGCATGGCTTTGTCACCCAGTGCAGAGGTTCTTTGGCACAAGGTGCTGGGCAGGCAGCAGTAACCTGAGCTCCTGGGCTCAGGCAGTGCTGGGGGACAACAGCTCTGCCACCCTGCAGGGGGGTCCCCAGTCCCACCTTTGATTCAATAACCATGAATAAACTGTGGGAAGAGCTGACCTTTGCAGTCACCCTTCCTGCACAGAGCCCACGTTCCAGCTGAGAGCTGCATTTTTGTTTTTAGCCAGAGTTTGAAGCACTCTCATTAAATCAGGGACCTGCTTTAATAATCTTGGTTGGCTCGGGCAGCTGAGATGATTCCTTCACAGTTGCTTTATTACTGAGGCAGTCATCTCACTCTCTCCAACTCCCTGAAAGGAGGTTGGAGCCAGGGGGGGTTGGGCTCTTTTCCCAGGCAACTCTCAGCAAGACAAGAGGGCACAAGAGGTCTCAAGTTGTGCCAGGGGAGGTTTAGGTTGGACATTAGAAAGAATTTCTTTCTGGAGAGGGTGCTCAGCCATTGGAATGGGCTGCCCAGGGAAGGGGTGGATTCTCCATCCCTGGAGATATTTCAAAAGAGCCTGGATGTGGCACTCAGTGCCATGGGCTGGGAACCACGGGGGGAGTGGAGCAAGGGTTGGACTTGATGAGCTCTGAGGTCCCTTCCAGCCCAGCCCATTCTAGGATTCTATGATCTCCAGGTTGGGAGATCACCTCTTGATTCATTCATCCCTCCTGTTCTTTCCACCTGGAACAGGATTTCTCCATCAGGCTCTGACTGGGCTGGCCCAGCCTGCAGCTCAGTGCCCAGAATTAAATCACTTGCCCAAAGAGGACACAAAGGATGGAGCCCAGCAGCCACACTGCTGGTTTTCCATCACATTGGGCCATTTACTATTTCTGCAGCACCCAGTGTAGTTCAGGTCCAGGAATTCTTGCACCTAAGGTCCCAGGCACCCACTGCAATCAATAGATCTCCTGGCACCCATCTGCGGTTTAGAGCAACACTAGGAAAATCCTGACCAGGTTGTGAGCTGAAAATGAGATTGCTGTGCAAGTCATAAGTGTCTGGCTCTGACTGTTGAGCTTCCTGTGTGTGGCTTGGATTAGAATTTATTCTAGTAGCCTCCTTGTAAAACTGATATATTCATCCAATGCCTGCTGTTTGCACTCACTGGGGTGTAAACCAGGAGCTGCTCGATTCAAATTGACAGCTACACCACATAAAAATTGGCATGAGCAAAAGGAGAATCAATCCCCTGAGTACTCTCAAGGTGTAGAATGAAATGCCTTTCAAAATGCTGCATAATATACAGCCTAGTGAGTATACAGGATGGTTTGATTTTCTTCTTGCTTCCCCAAAATATGAGGATAGAGATATTAAAAAAATATGCATTGCTCAGTACGTGGAAGCTCTATCACAAAGGCAGATATATTTTTTTACATGACACCACTTTCTTAGTAAAATATCTGGCATTTCAGCTGCTGTAAATCACCATTGCTGTGTTGACACAAGCAGAGCTGTGATTTACCCCAACCAATGATCTGGCTTTTATTCATTATTGTGGCCTCAAATTAATCCCTCAGGAAAAAAACAGAAGTTTGGCAAGTTGGGCTACTTTGTGCATCCAGCCAAGACAACTTTCAGAAACTCAGATAATGGAAAACATAGAAATGAACCAAAAGATGAGTGATCACAACTGGGATTATAAGGTATAATTACAATTAGCTGCACAAGAGTGTTAATCATGAAAATTATTATGGCAGTTGTTTCCAAAAGAAAAGGGAATGTAATTAAGTGGCCCAAATGGGTGACAAAAACACAGCCCAGGAGTGACAGAGCTGGTGGTGGCAGAAAGGGAACAGGAGGATGCTCAGAGGATTATTTGCTGTTGCCTTAGGACTTCTCCCAGAAGAGCTTGGGGTCCAGCTCTTGGCTCTCAATGTGCAGGTTGGGTTGAAGGAGCCAATTTTAACACCACCAGAAAATGGGGAGAAGAGGAACCTCAGGAATGCAGCTACTGGATTTCTGAGTTCTGTTAGGTTTGAGCTGTCTTTAATTTCTTTTGCAATGGGATTAAGGTCACCCCAGTCCTCAAGCCACCTCTCTTCTACCAGACTCCACTCCCAGATGGAGCTGCTTGGGTTGTCCCACAGAATAAGGCTTAAGTAGAAGGTTTTTATCCAGCAAGTCTCAGGTCTCAGGGCTGGTTTAGCTGGACTGGGGGGTTGCTTTTGCTTCCTTCCCTCTTTCTGTTTAGCTGCTTGTTCCAGATGGTGCTGGGTGAAAAAAAAAAAGCACCCTGGAGCCTCCAGATCAGGTCAGGTGCCCCAGGGACCCCCCCAGAACCCTCAGCTCTCTCTCCTTACACACACACATGGTGAATATAAAAAGTTCTCTTCAGGGAATGAGGGTGGCAGGGTCCTATAATTTATCTTCCATGAAATGAGCTCGTTTGAATGGACTGGCAAAGCCAAGCCATTAATTTAGAATAGCTTCTGGACTCTGCAGAGCTGCACTTCCACTCTACATATTCGCTGCCATAAAAGTTATGGGATTTTAATACCTTTTCCTTTTTTTATTTTGTCCTGCTGAGGACTCTGATTGCTGCTTCCCCTCAGCACTCACATGTGAACAACTCAGTGAGTTTCCTCAGTGTAAATCCTCCTTAAACTCATTAAAATGTGCTGAGCTTCTCCAGGAGCCATTTGACAAACACCCTTGACGAGTACAGTGGTGTTTATTAGGGTTGTTATGACTATTATTATTTTTCTTTCAGCTCTGTCTGCAATGTAAACACCATTAGGTTTTAATTAACTGTTAGGAAAGGAGATTTAGGAGTGAATCCTGCAGGAACTGGGCAGCACACACAAGATAAATCCCCTGGAGTCACCTCAGTGGGTGATTCTGACATTCCAAGATGTCCTGGAAGGACCAGTGCTGAATTTCACAGCTGCCCCATAACCACAAAGCCCCACATCAAAGTGGGACTGAAAGCTGCTGGATCACCCCCTCTGAGAGTCTGGTTTTCCAGGTCTCTTCTCAGCAAGGTGTGAGGGGAAGGGAGGTGCTGGCAAAAGGATGTTTATCTCCTTTTGGTAAAGGGATTGGCACCCAATCAGCAGAGAAGGGGCTGGGAATGAAGCAGCATCCTCCTGGAGATGAGGGAATGGGGAGGCAGCGGTTGCCATGGCAACTCCTCTGGGAACCAAGTGTGAGATGATGCTGGCAGGGCACCTCTGCAGCTGGAGGTCTGGGCTTCTTGGTCACCTTTCTTTCCTCACTCCAAAGCCACCTCTGTCCTCTCCCCTCTCTTGTGTGCCCTGCACAGGGAGCTGGGATCTTTGCCCACCTCTTCCCCCTGCTCAGGACAAGATTCTGATGATTTGGGAGGGGACAGAGAGGCTGAAGTGAAGGAAATGGGAGGGAGAAGCTGTTAGGACAGGGAGCAGAGGGCATGCAGATGTGCTCAGGAATTAACACTGCTGGAAGGAAAGGAAAGGCACACAGAGCCAGGTGGAAAACAAGACAGGAATGAAACATTGCAAAACCTGAGAAACATCTTTTGAAGGCTGAAGTCAACTCAGCTTGGTGACCTCTTTTTCACACCCTTGCATTGGGACAAATCTCTTGGCCCGTCCTTCCCCAGAATGGGATCAGCCTCTGGTTAAAGTTCTGCAGTTTCCACTCTTGTTCATCTCCTCAGATGAAAAGCAGGAGCCCAGGCTGCTCCTCTGCCAGGGCCAAGGTGCCTTGCAAACCCCCAGAGCTTTGAATTCTGAGAGGATTGACACTGAAGATGAGATGAGAATATTAACACCCCCAGGGTTACCAAATAAAAAAAAATTATTTTTAATAACTCTAACCATCTCTTCAGCTTTCATTTGTCTCCTCTTTGGCTTTATAGTGCTGGGCATGAAGAGTATGAGGATTTGAAGAATTAACTGCATTAATGAGGGCTGATTATTAATGTTCAGAGTTCAATAAAAAAGGGAGAGAGAGAGAAATAAAGCACCAAAAAAATGAGCAGAAAATAAGGGTAATCTTTCATTCCCCCAAAATGAGATGCATTGAATTATTGCTATACTTAAAATTGAAGCACCACAGGAATGGAAATAAATACCTCCTATTAGCCACTGGAGGACCTGTGAGATTTGCTATCAGCTGAGCTTTGGGCAGCTCTTTTTGGGCCAGACTTTGGAACCTTCTCAGACACTGCTCTGTGACCAAAAACCCCAGTGCCAGATCTGCCCTTCTGAGTTTCAGAGGGGATCCTGGGGCTGGGAAAAGCTGGTCCATATGTTTATGGGTTCAACCCTTCCAAAGGTTTGAGCATTCAGTCATGGGAAAGGCCCCTCTGCAGCTTGGGCTCTCTGACCATGAATTCCTCATCTCCAGAGAGCTTTGTGCCCACAGAGCCATCACTGCTCCCCTGTGCTCAGGTTGCAAAATCTTCAGGAAAAGGGATTGTGGAAATCTAAACAGGGTCCAGACCTCCAGTCCCAACTAACACAGATATTTCTGACAGGAATCCCTGCCTCCTCTCCATCCCAAAGTCCTAACAGGTTTTGCCCTTAGAGGAAATGCAAAGTATTTCATTATCTACAGAGGAAGAAATCCAAAATTGAGTGCCATTGCTCCTTCTCCATGGGTGGGATGGGCCAGGATTGTCAGGACTAATAGTAATTGATGTTTCCTTTCACACCTGCTCTCTTTCCTGCTTTATTAAGCCTCTGCAAACACTGCTGTCCCTGGGGAAACAGTGGGAGTGGAGAAGGAAATCTGTGGAAGGGAACAATTCCAGTTGTTCAGCACAGCACTTGCTAAATTGCATTCAGCCTCTTTTGCAGGGTAATAAAGTGTTGTCTGAAAGGCAGCATGGAGTTTTAATTTTCTCATTGTCAATGGATGCTGTAATCATGTAATTAACAAAGTGTGGGAGATAGTCATTTAAAGCAAGCTGAGAAAGCCAGGACACCAAACAGATGTTTGGAGGAGTGGAACAACTTCTGTTTCAGCTCTTCTGGACCTGGAGACCTTTTTAGTACTTGAAAGATGGAGGAATTGCATTTGGAAGACAGGAGTGGTTAAAAGGAGGAGTGTGCTTTGGTTTGCTGTTTTATCCCTTCAAAATCCAAGGGTTGTTTTCCCTGTGTTGCCCCAATCTGAGAGTCTGGGTGCCCAGGAGGGGGTCAATGATAGCATCCAACCTGCTGGCTTCAGAGGACCTTGCTCTCTGTGGCCTCTGCCCTCATCCCATGCTGCTCTTTATTTCTGGAGGTTTCTCCACACCCCAGCAGTCTTCACTTTATCTATTTATTATCTGTTTTTCACAGCCACTGCACTTGTACCAAAGTTTATTCCTGGTTGGCCAGAGCCCTGAGTGCTTTATGTGCTGCTGACCCCAGGGTTTCTTCTGCTGTGGTTCTGGTGCTGTTCTCAGAAGTTGGAGTGGGGTGAGGAACTGTTATTTACCTGCAGGGAAAACTTTCTTCCTTGGTGACAGAGACTGTCTGAAGGAAGAAGAGAGGTCATTTTTTTGATGCAGGAAATGCCTCCCTAAGTCTGAGAACCCAGTAAACAATTCCAGCACTGGAGAGATCCAGAAGATTTAGAGGTGCAAGAGTGCTGACAAGGGCCAAGCTTGACCCGTTTATCTCTCAGCCCCTCTCAGCATATTTAGCAGCAGCCAAACAGCACCATGCAAAAATTGGAACTGGTGAATTTCAATGATAGCCTCTCCTGTTCTGGCTTTTTAATTTCTCATCCCTTGGATACTCCCCTCCCCACTCTGTGGGATCCTCTTTGTCTCCAGTGATGTATTGTCTGTCCCCAGCTCCACACTGCTGAGCTGGAAATTGCTGATAAAATGGACATTGCAGGTGTGCTGCTATTACTGAGGAGGAGACACCAGCTTGCAGGTTCCAGGCAGGGAGTGCAGACTTTGAGAGGAGGTGGCACTGCAGGGGGTTGGGTTTGGACTGGAGAGAGCTGAAGGCAATGGTTCAGATAATGGTCAGAGTGTTCCTCCAGGTGCCTGCTGCTGGTAAACTACTTTTGACTCTCAGACCCTTCTTAAAGCAATTGTTTGCTTTAAACCTCATTAACTGTGAAAGAAATCACCCAGCAGAGCCCATAATTTCGTGTTCCTGACCTGTGGATGCTCTGTGTTTATGTGGCTTTGAAGAACCCATCCAGGTTTGTGGCAATATTTATAGCAGGACAGAGTTTACTGCCCAGGAGGGCTCAGGTTGGACACTGCTGATGGGGCAGGGGGTTGGGAACTGTCCAGAAACATCAAACCAGAACTGAACGGAGCTGTGCTGAAAATTCAGCATCTTATCTTGATGGGTACTGGGATTTGATGGGAAACAGCATCCAGATTGTTCAAAGGTTTGAGGCTGAGGCTGCTGCTGGAACTGCCACCACAGTCAGTGCAAGGAGGTGGTTGTATCCTGGCATTAATTTTTTCATAGGAGGAAATGCTCCTCCTTTATTACACCCTTAAGTAGGATGCTGCATGCAGCCTCTCTTTAGGTTTTCCTCAGGATTTCACTGCCTGGTCACCCTTCCAGATGGGAGAACAGGAGACCTTGCTGGTAGGTAGAGTGCCAGCAGCAGTGCAGAGCTTCTCATCTGCAAAGTCACTGCTTGCACAGCCCCCAGCCACCCACAAGAGTAATTATTCACAGCTCTTTAAATTCCTTTTGTACTGCTCCACTGCAATTTTAAATCACTCCATCAGTTGTGACACTTTGAGAGCTGATGCTGCTCATCCTCTGGAACAGCCAAGCAGGCACTGGAGTGATTATTCCATAAACTCCATTTTATTTTTCATCCTGTGTCTGCTCTGATCCTTAAGCCATTAAATATAAACTGCTTTCCCTTTTTTTTTTTTTTTTTTAATTTCCCTTGAGCAACTCCTTTCAGCAGGGAGGGAGCCCAAGTTGTTTCTTTTCATAACACCCCAGTGTGTTCCCAGTGTCCCCACTCCCCCACAAGTGACATTCCCTGTGTTGTGCCCAGGAAAGGGGAATTCTTCAGTGCATTTATTTCTGTTGACACAATACTTGGCAGAGTGCAGTCCCTTGTTTGAGCATCCATAGGACTTTTAAGCAGCTGTCACTCGGGTACCTTGGAGGGGTAAAGTGCACTCTGAAAACTCCAAGGTGTGAGGAAATATGTTTGCTTGTGTAGCTCCTGTAAAAGGATGAGTCCAATTAATTATCATTCCCTTTGCAGGACTGGTGTCAGAGTCTGGCAAGAGCCAATCAGGAAGCATTGGAGCCCAAGAATCCTGCAGGAGCAGTGCTGGGAGCAGGGAGCAGGATGGGGCAGAGGATGTCAGCATCACCCCACGGGAGTGGAAGGTCACAGCACAGGGGAAAAGCTGTCCCAGAGCACTGTAACAACTCCTCAGTTTCCCTACAGCTCTCTATAACAGGAACAGCCCCACTGAAGGTTACCAGGCTCTGCCAGTGGGAAAATCACAGCAGGCTGGAATTTAAAAATGTGTTTAGGTGCCAAAGAGCCACTGAAATTCATGGCAGCAAGATTCTTGGAATACTTGTCCTCACCCTACTGAAAGTCAGGGGATAGTTTCCTCTTGATTGGAACAGATTTGTCTGAGATGGCAGTGTCAGACTCAGGGAATGGTTGGTGGGGCCCTCTTGGTGTCCCCTATTGTCACCCTAGAGGGGGTCCTGGTTCCACAAGCCAAAGGGGCATGTTCAGTTGTGAAACTTCAGCAATAAATTGTTTCCAAATGCCCAGCTAGGTCAAGGGAAGGAGTCAGCAATCCCTGGGCAGTTTTATGATCTAATTTAACTTCTCAAGTGCATCAGTCTGTAGGGCAGAGAGTCCCTGACATCTGTGCTTGGCCAAACCCCAGGAATGGGTGTGGGTGGTGGCAGAATAACTCCAGGTGACAGAGGAATACAGACCCTTATCAGCAGAATGAACCCAGCAGCCTGCTTACCTTCCCTCTCCTACACTCAGATATATTATAGCAGCTGAAGATCTTCCTCCTGGCAGCACTATCAGCAGAGAAAGGGTCCCCTAGAAGTGTGAATTCATCAGCCAGGAGGAAACATTTACACCCACAGACAGGGCTGGGTTGTGCCTTGGGGTGTGTGAGTTTTTTCTCCATTTAAAACAGTGCTTGAATTAACACAGCCCAAGGCAGAACTGATGCCAGAGTGGTTTGGGGCAGGAAAGCAGACCAAGGTGTAAAGATGGCCAGGGCCTTCTCTTCTGACATTCATTTACAAAACTGGCCAAGGAGAACTCACATTTTGTTTGATAGCATCACTCCACTCGAGCGTGGAGAATTACTTGGGGCTTTGTGCTGAGTGTTAGAGTTGCTTTTTACTCCAGGAAACAGCTGTATGAGGCCACCCAAGTGTCTGGGGGTAGGAATTAAGCTGCAAGATTGCTGGTGAGGTCATTGAACATAATGAAAGCTGTAATTTTTCTGCAATTGATTTCCTAAAGACAACTTGTGATCTACGTGCAGTGAAAGCTGATTTCAGCAAGAAAGGCTCAGTCCTTCCAGCACACCTTGATTGGCAATTCTGATAAATTTGTATAATTGCTATTGAACTCCACAGAGGGTTTTTGTTTGTAAAAGCTGTTGCTGAGCTGACAGCCCAGCAATGGAACAAACCAGGGGAAGGGGAAAAGTTGCATTAAGTGCCAGAGCACCCTGAGTCATCTGTGGTGAGGCACCAGTCTGCCTTCTCTCTCCCACCAGCATCTCATTCCTCACAGTCAGATGATGCACACTGAAGTTTTGTTCTGTTTTCTGGCCAGGTAGTTTCCCAAATGGTCACTTATTATTCAGCCCTTGGAGCAAAGTGTTCCTGACTCATGTGGCTTTTAGTCATAGGAATAAAATATTTACAAGTGTGAACCATTTCACAAGTCTCCAGGGGCTTTAGCAAGTATTGAGAAATTAGGATTATCATCCAGAAGTCTTTTCATGCCTTTTTTCAAAGTCACAAGCTTAACAATGCTGTGATACTGCCCAGTGTCTTCATCTTCTGATTTCTGATTCTTCGAGTTGCTCTCGCTTTGTTCTCAAGCTTTTGTCATTCTCCCTCTCTTTTTTTAAGAAGCAGAATTTGTGATGGTTTTTCAGTGATTCAGCTGCTGAAATTGTAAGAAAAAAAATCAATTGAAGCCAAAAGATAAAATAGCAAACCCAACATTACCAACAGTACTCCCCAAAATTAATCAGGAGTTTTGCAAAGCCTTAATCTCTAAGGAATCTTTCCAGATCTGGTTGAAAGTTGTTCTTGCATCAAAGCTTCCAGGATGAGAAGAACAAGGAGCAGAGATTTTTCCACTCAGAACTACATATATCTGGTATTTGTTTCTAAAAGCAAAGCAGCTGCTAAGCAGCCAGAGGCCATGCTGAACCACCCAAAAGCAAGCAGAAAGGAGGCTTGCCACACACAAGTCTGCCTTGTCTGCATTAGAAATCTTCATACCTTAAATCTGCCCAATTCTGTGGGTGTGAAAAGCTCAGCCAGGAGCAGTGTTTCTTGCAGTGAAAAGTGAGTGAACACAAAGCAACAGCAGGGGAAAAGAACAGCAGGGAAAAGGAGTGCCTTGCAGGAGCCCTCTGCTCATTACTGCAATGATGATTTGACTCATGCCCTTTTGCTCTGGGGCTTTTTTTCCCTCTTACAGCCAGAACACTTAATGATAAAATACCACCTTTGTGAAAGCAGAATTAATATTTAAGAGCTGCAAAGCAACCAGTTCACACTGGAGCCATCTCCTTCAGTGGAGTAGGAAGGGGGAAATGTCAAGGGCACAGCAGGGGCTGCACTTTCCTCCCAACCTGCTCCTCTCTGGTTGGAAAGTGAGTTTATGGGTGGCTTTCCAACCAGACACAAGCAGGTTGGGAGGAAAGTGAGTTTATGGGTGGCTTTCCAACCAGACACAAGCAGGTTGGGAGGAAAGTGAGTTTATGGGTGGCTTTCCAACCAGACACAAGCAGGTTGGGAGGAAAGTGAGTTTATGGGTGGCTCGTGCCCAGGGAAACTGCAGATCTGGCACCACAGGGGTGTGTGTGGGGCTGGGACCTCTGCAAGTCACTGCTGTGACCACGCTTGGCTGCCTGGCACCTCTCTGCACCTTGCAGAGGTGTCCCCTCTGGTGCCACCAGATCCATGTGCACACCTTCTCACACACTTGTGTGGCACTTGGCAGACTCAGGAGCCATGGCCCTGCTCACCTGCACTTTGCCATCTCTTCCTGTTAACTGCATCATCCTAAATCCATCCCTTTCTTCCCACTTTTCCTCACCATCTCCCTGCCAGCACAGCCCTGTGGTTGCCAGGGGGGTCACTTTGTGCCTTGTGCTATTGCAGTGAGCACCAGGATTTGAGCTGGTTTCTGCTGCCATGATGCTCCTCTCATTCCCCCCATTTCTAAGTAATTCCAGCAGCTCCTTGTTACTGCAGGACACACACTCTCTAATTCCTCTCTGGAATTCCAGGCACCTCCACACACATTCTGTGTTCCAACCAAAGCTTGGGGAGTGCTCTGTGTGTGCCACCCCAGGTTCAGGCACAGCATCAGTAATTTGGGTGAGGAAGGAGGTGAGGGAGCAGAAGAGCTTCTCCAAATCCTTCAGCTCTTCACTTGGACACTGAATGAGAGATTTAAAGACGTTGCCGTGGAAACAATCAAAGAGAGGGTCTTTGTGTGAGTCTGTGTGTTTTAGTAATCCCAGAGGGGGTATTTAATTGGAATCAACCACGGCTTTTTAACTGTGTTTTAAATTGGAGAGAAATAAAAAGAAGCTGCCAGAAAAGGAACATTAAATAAAAGGGGAGAGGGGGGGGGAGGTGTGTGTGTGAAGCCCACATGAAACAAGATGGGGGGAGAAAGGGAAATCAAAAGAATAAATTTACTGTAACTGGCAAAGGATTCATTAGGGTTACAACAAAGCTCAGTTCAATTTCCCTCCTATTGACATTAAGGAGTTTGATGTAGGTCCAGCCTGCAAGGCAGCAGGAATCTTTCTCTCCTGCTCTCTGCCTGGTCCCAGGGGACCAAGCAGCTGTCTGGAAATTGCTGCACACAGGGGAATAGGGTTTCTTTTCTTTCCTCCTTGAATTTTCCTCTGTCCAACCACACCCATACCCTAGGAGGCTGCCTCACCACTCCTCACTCCTTCTCTTCCTTCCTTCTGGGCTCTCTGCCTGGGAGAAGACATTTTATTGCCTATGAACCTGAGATGTTGTTTACTGCAATCCTGCAGCTTGAATATATTTGGCTTACCAGGTTTGTTTGGTCCCAGCAACAGCCCCTCCAGGCTGTAATGAGCTATTATTACTGTTAATGTTACTACTGAAGTTGCTATTTCAGCTGAAGACGTTGTTAGCATGAGAGCAACCTCACTGTGAGTAAATCTGTGCTGGAAATCAGAGATTTCTGGGCACTGGAATGACTGGACTAAGGGCTGTGGGAGAGGAAGCCTGACAGCTGCAAGAAAAAATGGTGATGGGGGTATAATTGAGATTTTTATCTCCAAGAGCTGAGCTCCAGAAGGTCTTTTCCAATCCCTTGCTCCTACGTTTTATGCTTTTTGTATTAAAATGAGATGTCAAAGGGTCTGATTTACAATGCAGCGTGTGGTGGGTGACACACTGAGAGTGGGAGCCAGTTCCTGACCGTTGTGTAAGAAGACAAGATCACATCTGAGATTAATTTGGCCTGGACAGAGGTGGCAGCACTTGCACATCAAGGAAGGGCAGTGCTCCCAGATCCCAGGATCAGGCTCTGATGTTCTGCTGCTGAGAGCCAGCACAAAATTAGCACAGAAAAGAGCAGCTGGGAGGAGTCCAGAGGCCTAGGGGAAGGCAGGGGTTCATTCGAGGTCCAGTTTGTTATTTTTAGATTCAGAATGTTTTCAGCACTCTCTGGGAAGGCAATGGAAGGATGAGGCTTGGTCCTACTGCTTTCCTGAAGGACTTGGAGCTCAGGTGGCAGAAGTTATGGGTTTTGGTTGTTTTTAATCAACTATTGAAGTTATTCTACACTGGGAATGCTCAGGGAGGAAAAGAAATCAGAGCCTGAGCAGGACCAAGCTCACTCAGCCTCAGCCTCTCTGGGTTCTGAGGTTGTGTGAAGGGGCTGTGGATGATGGAAATGTCCCAGTGCAGAGGAAAAGGAGCCTGTCAGGGATGAGCCTCAGGCTCTGGCACACTGTCAGGAGCAGCTTTGCCTCCTGGACATCAGGATGTGCTGAGCTCCCATCAGCTGCAATCATTCTCTCTTGGCAATATTCTCCCTTCCCACTTGGCCATTCCTTGACTGGATCTTCCAATTCCCAACCATGAGAGCTCCAAGCACCAGCTCAAGTGCTGAAACCCCTGCTTTTCATCATCAACCAAACCATTCCTGCCAGCCTTCCCTCCTCCCTCCCCCCTACTCCTTGGAGCCAGCACCTTCCTTGAGGAATAGCAAGGAAAAAGATTATAACTGCAATAGACTTTCCCACTGGAGTGGACATTAAATTTCAGGCTTTCCTCTGGACACCAAGTGCTTGGAAATTAACACACCTCAAACCAGCAGCATAAAACAATCCCCATAAGAGAAAGAGAGAGAAATGGTGGCAGAGATCAGAAGTGATCAGAATGCAGAGAAGAACCCCAGCTCCCGGCATAAAAATGATGGATGGGAATTCCCTGCATCCTTTCCTCTCTTTGCAGGGGAAGAAGGGAATGAGCTTGACAAGAACAAGGGCTCCTCGTGTGAGGAGGATCAGAGCAGGAAGGATTTTTCTCCAGGAGATTCCCAAGGCCTCCTGCACACATAAGAAATTGCCCTTGTCACTTTCGGGAAACTTAGGAAGCAAAGATCTCCAAAGCCAGCAGAGACAGTGAGGAAAAAGAACCAAAGATTCAATCCAGCCTTTCCCTTCCTCTGAGCAGTGCTGGAATAACAGTGGGCAGCAGCAGGGTCATTTATTTGGCCTTTCATCCCCCAGTATGATGGATGAGGGTACTGATAAATACCTGCCTCTGGGAAACTATTTTTGGTCCCTGGATGAATTCTCCTCCTGGTCACCTCCTGCATGAACTTCGTGTTCTTCTGGATCCTTGGATGCTGTGTGCAGACTTAAAAGAAGATCCTTATGTTAAGGGCTGGGGATTTTCTGCTCCCTTTCTGTAAATAAAAGCAAGTTTCTTCCTTGCTTACAGTCAGAGCCTTCCCGTGGGACATTGCCTCAAAGGAAGCCCCACGGATGCCCCTGGGACTGCAGGAAATCTTTGTGGATTTCACAGCCTGTGAAGTGTTCTGTCCCTTGGCATTTCCCAGCTCCAAAGGTTCCCCAGGGACTGAGCTGCTCCAGCTTCCAGGCCAAGGAACCAGAGCTGCAGATCCTTCAGGAGAGGGGGAAATGGGGAAAAATCCTCATCACTTACAGGGAAGTTTTAGGGAGCCCTGGCATGGGAGTGGTGTGCAGGAGGCTGAGGTTTTGCCCCAGCTCCCTGCTGGGACTTTGTAGCAG
Source organism: Heliangelus exortis (assembly GCF_036169615.1). Classification (NCBI taxonomy): domain Eukaryota; kingdom Metazoa; phylum Chordata; class Aves; order Apodiformes; family Trochilidae; genus Heliangelus; species Heliangelus exortis. The sequence continues at coordinate 1,418,161 of NC_092451.1, read as the reverse complement.
TCACTTGTGCTTTTTTAATTTTCTCCTCTGTTTCTGAGGACATTTTCCATTACTTTCTGTCTTGTCTCTGCACAGCAGAACTCAAGATAGATTTCTGTACCTGCATTCTGTGACTCTACATTTCCTAGTGCCATGGGACACTGATTTCATTTGGACCTCTAATTTATTTCACAATACTGTGGAATAATTAGAATTATTAAAGCCAAAATGTACTTTGCTGCCTGCTTCTATTAGGCAAAGCAGCTCAGACTGTCAAATCTTTGGGGAGGGAGGAGGAGGCTTGTTTTTTACCCTCTCCCAACCTTTTCTCCTTCGTGACCTTTCCTTCTTTTCCTAAAATTACCATTCATGCAAAAATTCAGTGGAAGGTGGGTCCCTCATCCCATTGCACCAAATGTTCCTGCAGAGGGAAAGGTTATTCTTTTCAGAGCTGTGTTGTAAGGTTTATTGGATGATATGATCTGCCCTTTCTGAGCCTAAATCATCAGCTCTAATATGTTTTCCTCCTTTCATTATTGCTTTTACCTCCTCGGAACACGGATGCTTCCCACCTTGGCTGGAACATCACTGTCTCTGCTGGCAGGAGAGGGAAAGCCAAGCCTGAGATGCAAGTCGTGTAACCACCAGGAGCCAGCAGTGAAATGCAATGGTTTCTAATGAAAGCCTTCAAGTTGCTGACAGAGCTCTTTCTTAAAAAAAAAATAAAAAATAAAAAAATCCAGAAAAAAACAACCCCAAACCACCACCACCAAAAAAGTTGCAAAAACCTCAACCTTGAGGCACAGCCAAATGTTCTGGTAAAGTCCTCTCTTTAAGAGAATTCAGAACTGGCTTTGATGGGACTGGGAATCTGCAGCTTTTTATTGGAATAAATCAATCAAGTGAGAGCTTTCCTGGACATAAACAAGAAAGAATTTCCATGCTATGAAATCAGGCAGCCACATTTTCTAAGGGAGGGTTATTGATGGAAGTCCAATTGGGAACATCACTTTGGGGTCTAATCAGCTGAAGCAAATCAGGCCCACGTAGTCCTGAGTCCATGCTATGAAAATCAGAATTTCTGTGTGCTGGGGAGAAGCAGTGTGGCTGCATTTGTCCTGAGAAAATGAATAATTCAGAAAAGGCAAAACATTTTGGTTGTAGCTTGTTAACATAAATGGTTAATTTTGGGTTGGCCCAGTGTGATTATTCCCCCCTGCTGGTGTTTGTCATTCCATAAAGGTCCCTGTGCACAGGTGAGGTTCACCTGTGGGTGCTGGGACATTGGCTCCAGGGGCAATTTTGCTTCTTAAGCTGCATAAGCACTGCAGAGGTGGCAGCTGGAGCCTTCCTGTGTAGCCAAGGCAAGAGGATGGGGATCCAGGGGATCCTGCTGGATCCAGGGGGTCTGGGTCCCCACCCTGCCCCACGTGGCACTGCAGGAACCTCTCCTGAGCTGATTCCAGAGCATCGTTGCTGGGCTCATCCCCACCCACCTGAGATCCTTCCCTCCCTCACTTCCTAATCCTGTCCAGCCAGGTCCTTAGGAACCAAACCCTGCACTTGGAAGGGACGAGAGGAGCTGATTTTTTGAATCCATTTCACTTGCAAATTTAGCACCTTGCCGTTGTTATGTGCTTCAGAGCCAGGATGGGATGTTAAAAACCCTCTGTATTTGCTGCCTTCCCCTTGTCCTGCTCCCCCCCAGCCTCCTCATTCCCTATTCAAGGAGCCTGGGGGAGCCTTTGTGCTCCCAAGCCCAGCAGTCCCCCTGCTGCCTCGGTTCCATCAACAAAGAGAACCCTTATCTTCTGATGGACACATACAGCACATTCTCTGTGACATTTAAATCTCCCTTTGTAGCCAACTCAGATATTTTTGCTGTTAAAAGAAGAGCGTGCAGCCGGGTGATTTCATTACTGCAAATGTTATTACACTGAAAGCCTGGTTGAGACATAATGTCACTGAAGGGAAAATAGGATCTAGCAGCAAGTGTGGCCTGATGAAGGGTGCTGGGATTCATCACAGGCTGAAAGAAATCTCTCCAACATCAGACCTGCTAATGGGGCAGCTTTTTTCTTCATCAAATCAAACCCGTGGCTTCCTCAAAGCCCTAAGGCCAGGAATTAGAAAGGAGATTGGAAGGAATTAGGCACCCAGCTCTCCCTGACTTTAGATCTGAGCTCCTAAGCTGCTCTTGCTGCTTTAGAAATGATGCTTGGGCTATGGGGTTCTCAGTGCCCCAGACAGAGTGTGGGGAAATCATTGAGTTAAGAGCAGCCCCCAGCCCCTGCTGCTGCCTGGCCCTGCTCACCCGGATCCGAGCTTGGCCCAAGAGTACTCAAGAGGGAAATAATCACAGCAAGTCCCATCCTCCCTGAAATCAGGGTGAATTTCTTGGGGACTGGTCCTGCTTTCTACCAGGACACAGATATAAATCGTCCTTTCCTTTCTTTCCTTTCCTTTCCTGACCTTTCCTTTCCTTTCCGTTTCCTTTCCTTTCCTTTCCTTTCCTTTCGCTTTCCTTTCCTTTCCTTTCCTTTCCTTTCCTATTCCTTTCCTTTCCTTTCCTTTCCTTTCCTTTCCTTTCCTTCCTTTCCTTTCCTTTCCTTTCCTTTCCTTTCCTTTCCTTTCCTTTCCTTTCCTTCTTCTTTCCTTTCCTTTCCTTTCCTTTCCTTTCCTTTCCTTTCCTTTCCTTTCCTTTCCTTTCTTTCCTTTCCTTTCCTTTTCCTTCCTTTCCTTTTCCTTTCCTTTCCTTTCCTTTCCTTTCCTTTCCTTTCCTTTCCTTTCCTTTCCTTTCCTTTCCTTTCCTTTCCTTTCCTTTCTTTCCTTTCCTTTCCTTTCCTTTCCTTTCCTTTCCTTCCTTTCCTTTCTTTCCTTTCTTCTTCTCTTCTCCTCTTCTCTCTTCTCTCTTCTCTCTTCTCTTCTCTTCTCTTCTCTTCCTCTTCTCTTCTCTTCTCTTCTCTTCTCTTTCTCTCTCTTCTCTTCTCTTTCTCTTCTCTTTTCTCTTCTCTTCTCTCTCTTCTCTCTCTTCCCTTCTCTTCCTTCCCTTCCCTTCCCTTCTCTTCCCCTTCTCTTCCCTTCCCTTCCCTTCCCTTCCCTTCCCTTCCCTTCCCTTCCCTTTCCCTTCCCTTCCCTTCCCTTCCCTTCCCTTCCCCTTCCCTTCCTTCCCTTCCCTTCCCTTCCTTCCCTTCCCTTCCCTTCCCTTCCCTCCTTCCCTTCCCTTCCCTTCCCTTCCCTTCCCCTTCCCCTTCCCTTCCCCTTCCCCTTCCCGATGTGCCAGGCTGAAGTGAGCACTTAGAGAGCATCAGGATTTCACAGCAAATTTTGCCAGCAGCTTATTGGTTTTTCAGTTTTTTTCTTTTTTTTTTTTCTTTTTCCCTTCTAGTCCTGAGCTGTCCCAGGCTTCTCCCGTCTGTGGATGAGAGACAAAACGCATCCACCAGCAATTCAGAGTCTCCCTGCTAAAAAGTGACCATAAACACTGCAAGTTTCCAACAACAACAACAACAAAGCAGCTGTGTCTCTCTTTCTGGACCAGGACTTGCTTCTTCCCAAACTGAGGCTCTGCAGGTGCTGCAGCTGTCAGACAATGAGTCTGGGGCCAGTTATTTCCTCCTCCTTTTTCTTTCTTTCTTTCTTTTTTTTTTTTACCCTTTTTCTTTCTTTTAATGGAAAATATCTCAGGATTGCCAGAACTCCAGTGACCCCTTCCAGCAGTGAATCAATACAGCCAGGTGATGAGGCTTTAACTTTCTGGCTGACACTCCTGGAATGGGCACAGGGGGGTTGTGTTCCTCACACAGCCTCCCTTCCAAGCCTTTATTACCTTCCAGCACATCCCTTGCAGGGAATCAGATATTTATTGGGGCTGGGAGAGGACTTCCCAGCACACAGCTTCTGTCCCAGGGGTGCTGGGCTGGATGTGGGGGAGCCCCTGGGGGGGTCATTGCCTTAAGCTTTGTGATTTCCTTCTGGGCTGCTGGAGCATGGATGGAGCCCCAAAAGAAATCTTTTATCCCTGACCTAAATGTAGGCAAGAAGAGAGTGAGGATTGCTCTTTAGTACTTCAGGACTTTGAGAAAAAGTTGATTTTGCCCCGGATTGAGTGGCCACACGACCTCAGCCCTTATCAGATAAATTTTTCTCTGATTTATTCTGAGGAATACATCCCCACCCCACTTTCTGGTGCTTCATCCATGGTGCAGTTAGAGAGGAGCCTTTGCTGCAGTGAAAAGGGGGGGGATTTATTGCCCCCAGCATCCAATCCTTCCCAGGCAGTTTCAGTGCTCAGTAAATCACATTTATTCACACCTCAGCCACTCTGGGGCTCCAGTGCTGCCATCATCCTGCACTATCCTTGTCACCAATGTCACTTTAGCTTGACTTTACCTTACAGGAGCCTCAATTCTACCTTGTTGGGCTGCAGCCACCTCTGCCCTCTGCTCTCCCTCCATCTCCCACCCTCCTCTGCACCGAGTCTGGCAAATAGCAGAGGCTGGGACTACAAATATTCTTCCTGTTTATGGCTGAGGATAATAAAACCTGGCTCTCCTGTGCTTTCCAGGTGGCTTTTGGACCTGCAGCATTTAGTGTGCAAAGTGATTGATCTCTGATCTTTAAAAGAGGGCTAGGAAGATCCCAGGGAATTTGCATGCACAGGGGAGAACAACAAACCAGGGAAGCAGCAGCTCTGAAACTCTCCAACCCTTGCCCTTTGTCTCCTTGTCTCGAGTTTTCCAGGGCTGACAATGGGCAGAGTGGTGATTTATGTAAAACCAGAGCAGCCTCCAGTGGTTGGATCTGTGAACTTTTCCAAAGCTGCCCTTAAGCTCAGCTCACTTTGGGGTTTTGCAGGCCCCAACCCCAATTCCTGCTCCAAGCTGAGCCCTGGGAGCTGCAGGTGCCCAAATTACTCAGCTGGGAGCTGATTCCACCTCTGTTGTTGCTGAGCTCTCAGGTTTTCAGCAAGAGGGGAGCTCCGGGGATACCACAGCTGCCTGCACCAGCATCCTACCCCATCCCAACAGCTTTAAATTCTCTCCCTGTGCCTTGGTGATTAATTCTTGGGGTGTTTTTTTGCTTCACAGGGCTCTTCAGGACAAAGCTGGTGGCAGACAGGGCTCTGACCTGGAGGTGATGAGGAAGGGGCAAGGAAACTGAGGAAGAGTCAAAAGTCCCAACAAACCTCAGATGGGGTTTGGGCCCCCCTGAGCCTGCAGACCAAGTCCCAGGGCTCTGAGTGTCCTCTCTGCTTCTGGAGCTGATAAATCCTGCAGCCCAGTCCTTGCTGCAGCTCTGATGTTCATGGAAAACAAGGAGAGGAGATGAAGCAAAGAGGTCTGGGTTGTGTCTAAGAAAAATCCCCCATAATAGGACAGATTGCTGATGCTTTTCCTGGATGCAGCTGCCCAGGCATTTCAAAGCAACTGAGATGTCATTATCTAAGAAGCAGTCCCGGGCTTTGCTGGGGACTTCTGGCTGCTCTACAAAGCAATTTCAGTATTATTATTATTGGAAGAAAAACAACTACTAATCCTCTGTTTAAATGACCAGCAAGCTCCCTGCAGGCAATGCTCTGCCAAAACACTTCTCCACCTGATTTTATTTCATGTAGGTTTTGTTGTTTTCTTTAAATTCAGCTTTAACTTTTGTAATGGGGGTTGTAGATGCTTTTGTCAGGAAAATGTTTTACAGACCACTGGGAATGTGATTCCTTGGTGCAGGGGGGGGAGGAGGTGGCCTCAGCTTGTCCACGATCAAATTGTGTTACAGAGGTGTGAAAAGTGCAAATTTCCTTTTAGGTCACTCCAAGCCCTGTTTTTTGGAGGAGCACTGGGGAATGAAAAGCTAAATTTTTAAATTTTTTGCAGGTAAGTAGAGTTCTGGTGTACCCTGCAGCTCTGCTTCTGTGTCTGCAGCTGGTGGCAGAGCAGCTGCCTGAGGTGTCACATCTGAGGTGTCACATCCAAGATGTCACATCCAAGATGTCACATCCGAGGTGTCACATCTGCTGCCCCAGTGTGGCTGAGGAAAAGGAACCACTCCTGGCCCAGCCCCTGAGCTGTCTGGGGAGGAGCAGTTGGGATGGATGGAGCTGGAGCCTCTCTTCCCTTGGGATCAGGTCCCCACAAACCCTCTGGAGCTGCAGCTGAACCTTTTAAGTCTTGCCTGGAGGTCTCTCCTGGGATTTTTTAGCCCTGGGTGAATATTTCTGCAGGTGCAAAAGGAACTGGAGCAGGCAGGAGGGGTGTCTGCCAGGGCTGAGTTCATCCTTCTGAGATGGTGTCCTGGGATAAACACAAGTTCAGCTGAAAAGAGGACAGGAAATTTATCCCTTTTTTTACTCAAACTGGAGGTAAGGAATGCCATGAATTTTCCTAGGAAGTGTCCTTTGGCCTGGAACAGCCAAACAGTTGTTTTTCACACCCACCTTTGGTTTGAGGGAAGCTTTTCAGTTGAAAGCCAGCCCTTCAAAAGGGAAATGGGGACTATTCTGCCTGGAAAATGTTTAACTGAAGTATTGCTGCACTTCTGAAATGAATGATGTAATTTAGAAGATGTCAAAACAGAAAACTTCCATCTTTCAACTTTCCACTTTTTTCTTTTCCCCTTTTTTTTTCCTTTTCCCTAGAAAAACAAACAAAAAAAAAAAGAAAGTATTCCCTGGCTTTGACAGGGATTTGTAAATAGTTTGTCATCTCACCACATGCATTCCCCCCCCCCCTAGGCTGATTTTCTTAGCAAATGAAATAAATGCCACCAAGCCCAAGAGGACCCAGCAAAGGGGGGGACACAAGTTCAGCTGAAATGAAGCCCCAGAGGAGCAGCAGCCTGCAGAGCTGGCCCCAGATTTATGATCAGGGTAATCATGCCTTCAGCACCACTTTATTGCCTTTCTCCCTTCTCCTTCCCTGCACGCCTGTGGCTTTCAGTTTGCTGGAGGAGGAGTGAGAGAAGAAGCTGGCAGGAGGAATTTTCCTGTCTTTTTGTTGGGTTTTTTTTTGTTGTTTCTTTTTTTTTTTTTTTTTGTAGTAATGGGCACTCTGTGTGTGTGCGGGCGTGCACACCGGCTCTGCCTCCCTGTCCATCTCCTTCCTCCCTGCTCCATCCATGCACAGCATGATATAAACAAACCTGCCTCTGGACATGTCATGGCTTAAAATAGATGTTCAGACATCAGCCTTGCCACGGCAGCAGCAGCAGCAGCAGCAGCAGCAGCAGGAAGGACATGGCCGACTGGATCTGATCCCAGGCTTCGTTTGGAGCTGAGCAATCCCAGCCCCTCACTAAGGTAGAGTTAAGGGGGTGGGCATCTCCTCCCTCCCTCCTGTCTCTCTGTCTGTCTGTCTGTCTGTCTGCAGGCTCAGCAGCCTCTTCTTCAGCACTGCCCCTTCTCAGCTGGCTCTGGGCACCAAAGCAGCTCTGGATCTCTCCCCCCTCTCTCCAGGGGCTCCGGATGCACCCAGCAGCATGGGGGGATTCCCTGGGCTTGGCCAAAAAGGGGAAGGAGGGGTGTGGGGGGGTCCTGTGGGGGGGTCTGAGTGCCAGGGATGCTTTGAGGTCCTGGAGATGGGGCAGTTTCTCTTCCCCTGCAGCACTAAGGGGGGGTGGCAGGGTGGTGTGGGGGGGCTGAGATGCTGGGGGGAGCTTTGGGTCCAAGGTTTTGTAGAGCTACATCCCAGGGGAGGTATGGATTGCTGTTTCCCAAACAGCTGCAGCAATAAGAGGGTCTGCTGCTTTGTTTTTAGGGTTTTTTGGGGTTTTGTGGGGGTTTTTTTGGCTAATGAAAGGCTTATCCTGATTATTTAATTGCCTTTTCCAGGCCCTTCTTCTGGTTGTTTCTTACCAGTGCCTGGGGCTGGTGGCATGTGGCTGTGCTGCAGCCAAGGTCACAGCAGGTTTAAGGGCCCCAGCACATGGCCAGGCCAAGTGCCTTTTCCTGCTGGGGTTTGCCAGCTCCCAGCATGAAGGAGTCCAAAATTCATCTGAGCAGGGGAGATGTGTCAGGGTGAAATCTGAATTCCCCCACAAGCTGAAGGAATGGGATGGGATGGGATGGGATGGGATGGGATGGGATGGGATGAGCAGTGCAGACAGCCTGGGCAGCACCCCAGGGTGCCAGGCAGGCTCAGAAGTGGGAGCCTGGAGCAGGGAGAGGGAAAGATATCCAGGAGTCTCTCTCTGGATTCCCTCAGAGCTCTCCCATGCCCTTGCAATGTTTTCCTCCTCTGCAGATTTGCCAAGAAGTGGCTGGAGGCTGCTGGCTGCTGCCTTGGGAAAAAGGGCAAAGCAGAGACAGACAGACAGACAGACAGACAGACAGACAGACAGACAGACGTGCTCTGATCCAGCCCTGAGGTCCCTCTGATCCCTCCCTGGAGTCCCAGAGAGAACTGATCAGTGCTGGGGGGCTGGGGGGGGGATGCTCTCTGGCCACTTTCCAGGGCAGGGAATTTTGTTCCCATGTCTGGGGGCAGCAGCAAAAGGAGGAACCTCTGAGGAACATCTCAGGGACTGTCACCTGCTCTGGGGGGGTTTCTTGGCATGATCTGAAGGTTTGAGAGCAGAGCTTGGTCCTAGAGGATCTGCTCTGTAAAATGAGCTTTCTCATCCTCTGAAATTAACTCTTCCCATCCCAAACCAGTCCTGAACTGCTGTACTGGGAGGGCTTCATCCCATCCCTCCCTCCCCGCAGGTTTTTGTGCTTGGTCTGCAGGAGTTTGGGTCCTGGCCAGACTCTGTGTGGTGCCATATGGAATCCTCCACCTGTCTGGGGGGGTTTTCCTCCTCCCCAGTCCTGGTGGCTTGCCCAGACCTGGCCGCTTTTCATCGCTTCTGATCCCAGGTTGGCAACATCAGTTCTGGAGCTGGCCTTGTCCTGCTGGCAGGCAAAACCCCAGAGCCAGCTCAGAAGGGAGGTGGTCCTGTGGAGAACACTCTTTGCCAGCGTGGCCTCAACCCAAAGTCTTGGGGCTGGAGCAAAACCTCAGCCTGAGGAGACTCAGCCATCTGCCTTTCTCTCTGGCTCCCTTTCTCAGCCCCTGGCATCAGCAGCTTTTCCCCAGCAGTGCTGCTGCTCCAAAGGGAGTGTAGGTGATGCTTTTGGCTCATACTGGGAACCACTGGGGAGCTGACTTGACACAGCCCTCTCAGCAGGAATGTGAGAACTGAGCATCTCCACCCAAAGGATGCAGCAAGAGGTCTTTAATTGCTCTGATGTTCTCTCCACTGCTTCCAGAACAGGACCGTGGGTGGCAACAGCAGCAGAAGTGACCTCCAGGCCACTCTCCGGCCTTCAGGAACCCACAGGTATGCCTTGTGGGTCTCAGCAGCTCCCATGGCATTCCTGTCCAGGTTTTCCAGGAATGGCACCAGGTCACCAAGCCGAGGCTCACGGGAGGAGCGACACCACCACCCCATCCTCAGCGTCTTTGAGCTGGAGAGGTTGCTGTACACAGGCAAGACAGCCTGTAACCATGCTGATGAGGTCTGGCCAGGGCTCTACCTGGGTGATCAGTAGGTATCAGAAAGGGACAAGAGCTTGGGGGGATGGTCCTGGGAGTATTTTTGTCAAATGGGGAAATCTGGCAGGGGGAGGTTGGGAAGAGCGAAGGGAGAGGAGGGGGAGGTGCACGGGGACAAAGGGGGGGGACAGAAACAGGACACAGGACACTGCTGGGGGGGGTGCTGTGCCCCTGGGGTCAGGGACTGAGCTTGGCTTCAAGTTCAAGAATCTTCAGTCTGGTTTTTCCTTTGGACCCATCCTTCTCGGAGGGAATTTTACAGGAGGACCCTGGCGCTGTCTTTGGAAACTTCACAGAATCACAGAATTGTCAGGGCTGGAAGGGACCCCAAAGCTCACCCAGTTCCAACCCCCCTGCTATGGGCAGGACACCTCCCACCAGCCCAGGTTGCTCAGAGCCCTGTCCAGCCTGGCCTTAAAAACTTCCAGGGATGGATGGGGCTTCCACCCCCTCTCTGGGCAACCTGTGCCAGGGTCTCAGCACCCTCATGGGGAAGAACTTTCTAACATCCAACCTCAATCTCCCCTCCTCTAGTTGGAATCCACTCCCCATGTCCCATCACTCCCTGACAGCCTAAAAAGTCCCTCCTCAGCTTTCTTGTAGCCCCTGCAGATACTGGAAGGTCACAATGAGCTCTCCTGGGAGCCTTCTCCTCTCCAGACTGAAAAACCCCAAATCTCTCAGTCTGTCCCCACAGCAGAGCTGCTCCAGCCCTCTGATCACCCTCCTGTCCCTTCTCTGGCCACTCTCCATCCCTTTCTTGTAACGGGGGCTCCAGAACTGGACCCAGAACCAGGTGGGGTCTCAGCAGAGCAGGGCAGAGGGGGAAATCCCTTCCCATTGACCTGCTGACCACGCTTCTCTTGATGCATCCCGGGATCCCGTTGGCTTTCTGGGCTGCCCCTTGTATTTCCCTAACCTGATTTTCCTCACCCCTTGCACTCCCTCTCACCCTCTGCAGAGATATAGCAGCCAACAGGAGGGAGCTGGCTCAGCTCCACATCACCCACATCCTCAATGCCTCCCACAGCAAGTGGAGGGGGGGTGCTGAGTACTACGAGGGCACGGGCATCCGGTACCTGGGCATCGAGGCCCACGACTCCCCTTCCTTTGACATGAGCCCCTACTTCTACCCTGCAGCTGATTTCATCCACCAAGCACTGAATGAAGGTCAGTGGGGAAAAGCACAGAGTCACAGACTCACAGAATCCCAGACTCAACTCACAGAATCCCAGAGCCACAGAATCCCAGAATCATTTGGGTTGGGAAGCACCTCAGAGCTCATCAAGTCCAACCCTTGCTCCACTCCCCCCGTGGTTCCCAGCCCATGGCACTGAGTGCCACATCCAGGCTCTTTTGAAATATCTCCAGGGATGGAGAATCCACCCCTGCCCTGGGCAGCCCATTCCAATGGCTGAGCACCCTCTCCAGAAAGAAATTCTTTCTCATGTCCAACCTAAACCTCCCCTGGCACAACTTGAGACCTCTTGTGCCCTCTTGTCTTGCTGAGAGTTGCCTGGGAAAAGAGCCCAACCCCCCCCTGGCTCCAACCTCCTTTCAGGGAGTTGGAGAGAGTGATGAGGTCTCCCCTGAGCCTCCTCTTCTCCAGCCTCAACACCCCCAGCTCCCTCAGCCCTTCCTCACAGGAATTCTGCTGGATCCCTTCACAGCCTCCTTGCTCTTCCAGAAAGATTTCTGGGACAGAACTGGTGGAGCAGGGATGGGATGAAACCAGCCCAGGCAGGTGGGAAGTCAGATCAACCTCCTGCTGTTTAAGTGTTGTAGGAAACAGAAGTATTTCTACCCTGGGATGGTGTCTCCTGCACTGAATCATCTCCTCCAAAGAGGCAATAGGCTGGGGGAGACCACTGGTCCCCCAGGTCACAATCCCAAGCTGTGGCTGGTCCTGTCCAGCCTGTTTTGGGAGGTGAAAATTCACTGGTGGAAGAGGAGGCCCTCGGTGCATCCTATCCATCCCCTAAGGGGCTCTACATCTGACCCCAGAGGCTGAGCCCCAGCTCCAGGGTGCCCCATGCTGCCAACACTTGAGGTCCTCAGGATTATTTTATTTTTTGTTCTGCTGTGACACTCCCCTGTGTTTCACACCCCCCCAGGAAGGATCCTTGTGCACTGTGCTGTTGGGGTCAGCAGGTCAGCCACCTTGGTCCTCGCCTACCTCATGATCCGGCACCACATGCCCCTGGTAGAAGCCATAAAAACAGTCAAGGATCACCGTGGGATCATCCCCAACAGGGGCTTCTTGCGCCAGCTGGTGGCCCTGGACAATGCCCTGAGGCTGAAGAGGAGTGCCTGAAGGAGGAGGAGAAGAGGGGACGTGTGGTGGGGGTGGGTGGTGCTCCCCTTCCATTAACCCCATGTCCTATTTAACCCCAAGCCCTGGCTCTTTCCTTTCCCCGTGTCAATGTTTAAAAATGTCAGGAAAGGAACGTTTCAGGGTTTGTCATCTCTGCCACCACTGCAGTCAGCTTTCAGCTGGGGAAGAGGAACAAGTAACAGAATGATGTTGCCTCTCTGTGGATATTTTAGCCACCCACTGGGTGTCACCCATCCCTTTCCAACAAAGAGAGATTTCAGGGGGAGATTCCAGCACAGATTGCTCCATGGGTGCTGCTGCAGGACAGAGGAGGAGCTCTGTGTCCTCAGCACCTCAGCAGATAAATCCAGCCCTAGATCTTCATCCACTGGAGGCCACCAACCCCCTGCCCTGCTGCCTGCTGAGTGGCTGGGTTGGAGGTTTTCCTCCTTGGCAGCTCGATGGGTGACATGGAGCTGGGTCCTGGGCCCCCCATCAGCTCAGGGGGTCCCCAGGCATGTGAGTTATTCCCAGGGGTAAAACACAGGCTCTCAACCTCCAATCTTGTCACCTGGGCAGGCCTGATGTGCAGCCTCCTTCCCAGCCTGCTTGCTCCAAGATGCCTGGGGAGGGATTTGGCCCTTTCCTCAATCCCTCTTGGCTCCAGGAAGCCTCCAGGGCTTCATTTCTCCCCCGTGGCAGATGCCTTTGCCAAGTCCTGTCCCTCCCTCCCCAGGGACTAAAGCTCTGTGTGTTCCTTGTCTTGTTTCCTATTTGTTTCTGGTCTGTGTAGCAATGTGAATTATTAGGTCTGGTGTGTGGGCTTGGGCAAAGAGGCCTTTTTGGTGTAGTGTTTGGGTGCCCCCCCATCTCTAGTGTTAACCAGTGAAAAATAAAGGCAGTGCTAAGGAAAAACCTTGTCCTTCCCTTGTGTGCTTTGTGGTCAGGCTGGGATCTGTCCCAGGAGGCAGAGAAATCACCCCGAGTGCTCTGGGCTGAGATGGACCCGAGTTCTCCCAGCTCCTTGGTCCAGGGGCTGAAGCTGTCAGACCCCACTGCTGCCCAGTGCCTGTGCTGGGCTTCCCCACTCATTTTATTTTATTTTGTTTTGTTTTGTTTTATTTTACTTTGTTTTATTAAGTTTTGTTTTGTTTTGTTTTGTTTGTTTTATTTTATTTTGTTTTGGTTTGGTTTATTTTGTTTTGTTTTGCTTTATTTTGTTTTATTTTGTTTTATTTTATTTTGTTTTGTTTTGCTTTATTTTGTTTTAGTTTGTTTTCTTTTATTTTATTTTCTTTTATTTCATTTTATTTAATTTTATTTTTTTATTATTTTATTTTATTTTATATATTTTATTATTTTATTTTAATTTTTTTTTCCTAGCAGTGGGGACAGCGAGTGAAGCTCCTGAAGGAAAACGGAGCCGGGCTGGCAGTGCCCAGGGTCAGCAGCCATCAGGAGGTGGCGATGTTGGTCACCCAAAGGCCGGCACCGAACCAGCACCCACCCAGACTGGCAGCAGGGTTGGGTTTGCAGGGGGGCAGGAACAGTGGGTCCGAGGTGGCACCAGTGGGTTCTGGGCTGCTCTTTCAAAGCCCTGAAAGTGCCCTGGGGTGCTGAGGGTGCTGAGGGTGCCAGGAGGACCTGGAGGGGAAGGGAGGAGCTGGTGTTGGGCAGCGTGCAGGGTTTGGTCCATGTCCTGCAGCCCCTCTGGGTGGTGCTGGGGGTGCTGGAGGTGCCAGAAGGTTCGGGAGGGGAGGACTGAGGGGTGGGAAGGTCCTGGCCCGTGTGATGGGTCCCCCGTCTGGGGTTTTGGGTTTGTTTTTTTTTTTTTTTTTGCAATTGGGGTTTGTGCTCCTGGCTGCTGCTGCTCAGCCCCCCCGGTGGGATCAGGGAGGCTCCGAGCAGGAGGTGAGGATGGGTTTGATGGATCAGGAAACAAATCCAGAGAGGGAAATGCGTGACAAGAGCCCGTGGGGTGCTGGGTGCTTGCAGTGGGATGGGAAAGCATCCTGATTTGGGGAGCACAGCACAGCCCCTGCCCCCAAACCTGCCCAATCCCTGGGGTTTTGGTGGAGGGAGACGGGCAGGACCCAGAGGGACAAGGTGAGGGCAGGCAGAAGGATTTCTCATCCCCTTCATTCTGGTCACCTGCAGGGTTTGGAATTCGGGTGGAAATGTCACGCGTGGTCAAACCCATCCCTGGTGGAAGCCTGAGAGCCAGCAGGAGCTCGGTGCCTTCCAGAAGGTTCCCCCAAACGGGCCGGGACAGACAGACGGGTCTGTCCATCTGTCAGACAGGACATCCCAAAAATCCCTGGCTGGGAGGAGAGGAGGAAGAGGAGGGAGGAGGAGGAAGGAGAGGCTGATGTGCTGAGCAGCCTCAGGTGTGGGGTGGGAGCCATCATCCCCCAGCTGGGGACAATCTGCCCGATCTGGGGGTTGGATCCTGTGCAATTAAATTCTGCTGCAATTAAGGGTGCCTGCTCCAACCCTTCTCCTCCTCATTTGTGCACTTTTAGGGGGGTATTTTTGGGACGGGATGGGACAGATGGGATGGGACCCGGGTAACCCAAACCTGGGCCATGTGCAGAGCTGGGTGCCGGGGTGTTCGAGCACCCCCTTTGCCTCCCGTGCAGGGGGAGAGATGCGTGGGGGGTGCAGGCATGGGAAGGAAAGCAAAGCAGAAAAACTCTCGGGGGAGGAAAAACACCCGAGTTTTGGGGGTTCCTCAGTGCCCGCAGCTCCCCAGCCCCGGGGGCCCCCGGGGTGCTCGGGGGGCGGCTCCGGGGGCTGCTGCGGGGGGGTCGGGGCGGGGTTTGCGGGCAGGGCTGCTCCCGGCTCCCGGCCCAGCCCCGCTCCCGGCCATGGGCGCCCATCCGAACCGGGCCGGGCCCGCGGAGCGGCTGCCGGATGCCCCCGTACCCGTGGTGCAACGGTGAGAGCGGAGCGGGGGGCTTGGGGGGGATGGGGATGGGGTCCCGGTCCAGGTCCCTTCCAGGGGAGGGGTGTGGGGTCTGGGGGGAGCGGACACCCCCCCCCTCCCCGCTGCTCCCGGTCCGTCCCAGCAGCTCGGGAAGGTTTTTGTCCTGCTCGCTGCCCATCCCCGCTCCGCAGCGGTGCGGGAGCTCCGGTCCGGTCCGGTTCTGGGGCTGTGCGGGTGGGGGTGAGCCCAGGGAGCAGTTTTAGTTCCAGAGAAGCGAATCCTCCTCAGCTGCCGGGGTTAAAGGCGATGAGTTTGCCGTCGTTTCGTGTGCTGAATGGGAAACAAAAGAAAAGAAACAACCCAAACCAAAACCCCAACCCCAAACTTCTCTCGTGCCTCCACAGAATTGGGATAAACTTCTTTCTAAAGGACCCCAGCCCAGGCCCTGCCTCCTCGTTCTCGTGTTCGCTGTAAGAAATCCTCAGGAACGTGGAACGGAGTCTGCACATGTGGAGGGGGTTTGGGATTAAATGAGAAGTGGTTTATTTTCCTGGCTAAATAGCTGAGAAGCTGCGCTGGGAATTCCACCATCAAAGCCCGGCCTCGGCAACAAAGGCTGGGTTCTTTTAATTTATGAAAAAGTTCCAGGCTTTGAAGCTAAATGTAAAGCAACCAGTGGGTTCCTCTCCTGTAACTCATACCTTGTGTCTTCTTGTGCAAGTCGGGGGATAAGAAGCTGCTGGTCCTGCAGGGTTAGCCCTGGACATGTGGTGTTTCCATGAAACGGGGAAGTAAGTGCTGCAGAGCAGCAAATGCAAACTGGGTTTGTGTTAAAGAAACATCCTAAATATCAGAGGCTTTGCTTACAGAGGCTCTGAGCAGCTCTGAGCTTTGGGAAACACCAGAAACAGAGCCCATCCTTGTTCAAAGGCCAAGCCATGAGTTTAGGAGACCAGCTGTGGGCATCTGACCTGAGCATTTTGGCTTTAAGCCCCAAAGTCACAAATATTCCAAGCAGCAGAGTCCAGCAAAATTCCTGCTCTGTGGGCTCTGAGGGACCTGAAAAGAACTGGGGTTGTTGGTGTGAGACCCAGTTGAAGAAATCCCATTTTTCAAGCCAAAGAATTTTATTCAAAATCTCTCAACAGGCCACGTTGCTGCCTCAGCATTTCAGCTGCTCTTTTGCATCATGGTTTTTCTTCTTGCTGCTCAGCTCTAGGCCAGGGGACTTGGTAGTCACTGGCCACGAGCCAGGTGGCTTCCTTGGGAAGGGATCTGGTTGTCCGTGGAAATCTGCTTGGCTTGGGGGCAACTTTTGCAGGAAACCCATCCCAGCAAAACTTACATGGATCTGCATCCAATTTTTGGACACAAAGCCCACAGCTTTTGTGTGGGAGGAGACAGAATGGTTTTATTTAATGACCTGCTGAGATTCCCATTTGTTTTATTGAACAAGAATTGGGGAGAGGGAGCAGCTCTGCTCAGCAAAAACTCCGTGCAGTCCGGGCAGAAACTTGTGGCTCTTTTGACTTGAAATCCTGGGAAATGCTGCAAACTGGTGTGGTGCAAGCCCCAGCCCTGGCTGGTTGGGCTGTAGCCTTGCTGCTTCAGCTCACAGAGAAGAGGTTTGCATGAAAAGCCCTTTGCAGGCACCCTGAGCCACCTTTCTGACCATCCCTGGAGTGAGAGGAACCCCAAAAGCCAACGTGTGGCTGTGGGGACTTCCAAAGATGTTTCATGAGCCCTCTGGTCTCAGTTTTCAGCTAAATAATTGTCTGCCCGTTCTGGTTCTGGGTACCAAACTGGTAGAATTAAGGCTAGAATTAAGGGGTTAGGTTGAGGTTGGCTTTAATGCCCATCAGGGCTTCATTTTGGGTTGGTTAAAGCCAGATTTGCTCCATTCTCCTCGAGCTAAAAATCTGGTTTGTCAGGCAGAGGGCTTTGTGCTCATGCAAACCATTGCTCAGGCAGTGTGCCCACGTCCCCAGGAGCTCTCGTGGGGAGGAGCAGGAGGGGAAGGGGCTGTTTGGGGTCAAGTTTGGGGTCACTTTTCCCATTGCCTTCCTGAGACACGCTGCTCCAGGGCTTATCCTGGCAGGACCTTGGCTGATGGCTGCTCCCCAAGCAGGGAAGGGAACTTCTCCAGAGCCACCCTCACTTTTTGGCTCTGCAGCCAAATTCTTGAAAGCCTCAGTGACAGGAATGAGCCTTGCTGAGCTGGGGAGTCTAAAATTATCCTTGCCAGCTGTGTTGGGGCTGCCAGGGACACCTTAGACTGAGTCCTCTCTGCTTCCTTCAGTACAGGGCTGCAAGTTACAGCATCTCTTGTGCCACCTCAGTTTTTTTCTGGGTTTTTTTCTGCATAGGGACATCCCTGTGCAGAGCTGTGAGGTCTGGGTGGTTCAGGGGTTTGTTTCTGGGTGGTTCAGGTGAGGTCTGGGTGTGATGTTCAGGGGTTTGCACGCTGGGTTCCTTACTTTTGAGTTCCTTACTTAAACTGAGGACAGAGGATGCTCTGGGGGGGTGAGTGTGGGCTCAGCAGGGTTTGGCATCCCTGGGATTTTCCTTCCCAGCCCCCTTTGTGCTTCTCCAGGGAGCTGGGAGCTGGGTGCAGGGCAAGTCCTGATGCTGGCCAGCAGCAGCAGCCCTCTGGGCCCCTCTCAGGAGGCTCTAATTCTGGTTTTGTTTGTTGCCCCAGCTCTCAGGGCATGCAGGGGAAAGGCTGGTGCTGCTCAGCAGATTCTCAGAATAGTTCTCAGCTGGAAGTACACATAGGAAACGTTATTGTTTTGCTTCTGACCCCTTATTGTTAGCACAAGCTACTGCTCTGTCTGGCCAGCTTTGAAGGAGGCTTCCTCCCTCCATCAGCAGCTGCTCCCTCTGCTCCACCATTACCTCATTCACTTGCTCAGTGGGATTTTTTTTTAGACCTGATACACTCTTTTTATTTTTTTTTTATTTTTTTTTTATTTTTTTATTTTTTTTTATTTCAGGGGAGGATTTCTCAATCATTTCCAGCAGGGAAATGGGGGGGGGGGAGGGAGAGGGGAAAAATAACAACCTTTCCTATTGTCTTTTCCTGCACCTGGTGGTCTCCAGAGCAGAAAGCTGGGAGAGAGGGACCTGACAAACAAATCCTCCCTGTCTTGCTCTGGGGATGAGGTGGCTGAGGAATTATCTCTGGTGATTACAAGAGGTGAAGCTCAGCCCTCTGGAGCAGGAAAATCCCATATCCTTCAGCCCAGCCTCCTGCCTGGTTCCCTTGTCCCTTGCATCCCCAGGGCACATGGATTCCAAGCACAGATATCCAGGGACAGCTGGGAATTGAGTGTCCCAGGGCAGGATCTCAGCCCAGGGATGGCTCCTGCTCATCCTGCTCGGGCTGCCCTTGCTGTGCAGATGTCCCAGGTCCCTCTGGAGCAAACCTGGGCTCTTGCTGCTCCCTGTGATCTCCAGGAGCAAATTGCATGAGAAACAGGCAGAGGAATTTCAGCAGGCTGGAATTAAACCCAGGAGTGTTCCTGGAGGAGTTTTTTGATGGGATTGAGGAGCAGAGGGTGCTGGGTGGAAGGGGAAGGGGGGAGATGCTCTGCTGAGCACAGATGGTTGGACATTAGAAATCAGACATTAGGTTGGACATGAGGAAGAATTTCTTTAGGGAGGGGGTGATCAGGCATTGGAATGGGCTGCCCAGGGAAGGGGTGGATTCTCCATCCCTGGAGATATTTCCAAAGAGCCTGGATGTGGCACTGAGTGCCATGGGCTGGGAACCACGGGGGGAGTGGAGCAAGGGTTGGACTTGATGATCCCAGAGCTCCTTTCCAACCCAAATGGTTTGGGATTCTGTGAGAGGAGAAGGGAAATGGGTTAAAACTTGGAGAGGGGAGATTGAGGTTGGAGATGGGGAAGAAATTCTTGAATTTGAGGGTGGGGAGAGCCTGGAACAGGTTGAGAGAGTTGGGGGTGTTGAGGCTGGAGAAGAGGAGGCTCAGGGGAGACCTCATCACTCTCTCCAGCTCCCTGAAAGGAGGTTGGAGCCAGGGGGGGGGTCAGGCAGATATCAGTAGGATAAGAGGGCACAGACTAAAGAATTTTTTCCTAATATCCAACCTAAACCTCCCCTGGCAGAGCTTCAGCTCTGCCAGGGGAGGTTTAGGTTGGATATTAGGAAAGGATTCTTTGCAGAGAGGGTGATCAGACCTTGAAATGGGCTGCCCAGGGAAGGGGTGGATTCTCCATCCCTGGAGATATTTCAAAAGAGCCTGGATGTGGCACTCAGTGCCATGGGCTGGGAACCACGGGGGGAGTGGAGCAAGGGTTGGACTTGATGAGCTCTGAGGTCCCTTCCAACCCAGCCCATTCTAGGATTCTATGATGGGGCTTGGGGGCTGCTTTCCCCTAAAGCCCCATCTGGGTGAGACCTGATGGGAAATCAGAGCTCCAGCTCCTGTGGGGTCAGGATGATTTTGGGACAGAAAAAGCAGAACTTATTGACTGCCAGAGCCTTCCTTGGCATCAGCTGCACGGGCTCTGGTGCTGCCTTTCCCACCCAAGTGGTTGGGGACCCTCCTGGGGTGGCCACTGGCTCTGCTCAGCTCCTCTGAATTTCCCCCTTGGTGTTGGGATTTTTGAGGCCCAGGCAGTGCCTGGGGTGTGCTGGCACCCAGGTTTTGGGGTGTGCTGGCACCCAGGTTTTGGGATGTGCTGGCACCCAGGTTTTGGGGTGCCAAAAAGGGGACTTGGTCACTGTGGTGCTCAACGTGCCCCAAAACCAAAACCAGCCCCTTGAGCAACGACAGATGCCAACTGGGTTTGTTTTGCAAATTCTTTTTTTTTTTTTTTTTTATTCTTCTTCTCTCTGTCCTTCCCTAAATCCCCTTCCAGCCTCCATGGATTTCTCTGGAGATGGAAGCACGGGGCCTCCTCTCCTCCCAGGTGCCTGGGTGCTGCCTGGGGTCAATTTGTGCTGCTGGAGGAGGATTTTGTGGCTGTGGAAATGCAGCAGCTTGTGCTGCCAGGGCCAGGAGAGAGACCTCCAGTGTCCTGGCTTTGCTCCAAGCTCTGGAGGGGACAGAGTCAGCCCGGGCTCTCCCCCTCTCACAGCACTTTTTTTTTTTTTTTTTTTTTTTTGGTGGTTTTTTTCTTGTTGTTGTTTTGTTTTGTGGGGTTTTTTTGTTTTGGGTTTTTTTTTGGTTTGGTTTGGTTTTGGTTTTTTTCCCCCTCCATCTCTTTTTTTTTTTTTTTTTTTTTTTTTTCCCCTTTCTAAATGCTGATTTTTCTCTTTCCACCCCAAAGGGTGCTCCTGCAGCCTGGGGCTGATTTACACCCCTAAACCCTGCACGATGCCCCCCATCACCTTCCAGGATCTGCCCCTCAACCTCTACATGGTCATTTTTGGGACGGGCATCTTCGTCTTCGTGCTCAGCCTCATCTTCTGCTGCTACTTCCTCAGGTGAGCTGGGGGGGGGCAGCACCCCCTGGGCCATCCCAACACCCCCAGTTTTTTTAGGTTTTTTTTTTTAAAAATCCTGCTGGAGGATTTTAAGGTGAAGGAGGAGCTGGGGGTGCTCCCGTGCCAGCACGGCTCCCACCCAAAGTGGGGGAGGGGGGATGTGGGGATGGGAATTGGGAATTTTCCCCCTGTGGGAATCCCAGTTTTTTGGGGAGCTGCTTGCCAGGAGGATCTGCCCTGAGGAGCAGGGTTGGCTCCTGCTCCCCCAGGACAGGAGGAAAAAGCAGGAAAAGCAGGAAAGGGGCTCTTGTTTTTCCGAGGGATGCATTGTCTTGGGCAGCGCCGCGGGGAGGGGGGGGTGGGGGTGGGGGGTGTGATTTTTCTTGACTTTACCCAACCCGGGAGGGTTATTTTTAAACCCAAAACCCGAGGCAGCAGAGCCCCGGGTGGCTCAGAGCTTCCTTCAGGATATCCCGGCTCTGCCAACCTCCCGTGCCGCTCCCAAACGTTTTTGGGACACATTTTTAGGGCACGTTTTAACTCTCCCCCCCCCCTCCCTTTCCCCCCGGCCAAGGTCACCGCGGGGCCGGGAGCTGAAACGCTGGGAATGGGAATAACGGAATAACGGGAATGATGGGAATGGAGCGGTTCCTGCAGCACCAGGGACTTCCGAAGGGAATCCAGGAGCCTCTGAGCGCTCCCCCTGGGGGCACCGGAGCCCCAGGAGCTGCTCCCGGAGCCTCGGAGCTGCCGCTCCCCCCGGGCGTGACCCTTGAGGGGGCTGTAAAACTCTGATTTTTTGCTGTAAAACTGGCTTTTTCCTGTAAAACTCTGCTTTTTTCTGTAAAACTCGAGTTTTTTTCTGTAAAACTCTGATTCTTCCTATAAAACTCTGATTTTTTCCTGTAAAACTCTGCTTTTTCCTGTAAAACTCTGATTTTTTGCTGTAAAACTGGCTTTTTCCTGTAAAACTCTGCTTTTTTCTGTAAAACTCGAGGTTTTTTCTGTAAAACTCTGATTTTTCCTATAAAACTCTGATTTTTTTTCCTGTAAAACTCTGCTTTTTTGCTGTAAAACTCTGCCTTTTCCTGTAAAACTCGAGGTTTTTTTCTATAAAACTGATTTTTCCTGTAAAACTGTTTTGTTTGTTGTAAAACTCCTTTTTTCCTGTAAAACTCTGCTTTTTTCTGTAAAACTCTGCTTTTTTTCTGTAAAACTCGAGTTTTTTTCACTGTAAAACTCTGAATTTTCCTATAAAACTCTGATTTTTTTCCTGTAAAACTCTGATTTTTTTCCTGTAAAACTCTGCTTTTTCCTGTGAAACTCGAGTTTTTTCCTGTAAAACTCTGCTGTTTTGCTGTAAAACTCTGCCTTTTCCTGTAAAACTCGAGGTTTTTTTCTATAAAACTGGTTTTTCCTGTAAAACTGATTTTTTTGCTGTAAAAACTCCTTTTTTTCCTGTAAAACTCTGATTTTTTTGCTGTAAAATTCTGCTTTTTGCTGTAAAACTCTGCTTTTTGCTGTAAAACTCTGCTTTTTTCCTATAAAACTGCTTTTTTCCTGTAAAATTCGGCCTTTTTGCTCTAAATTCTACCTTTTTGCTGTAAAACTCTGATTTTTTTTGCTATAAAACTTCCTTTTCTTCCTGTAAAACACTGATTTTTTTTTCCTGTAAAACTCTGCTTTTTTGCTGTAAAACTGATTTTTTTTCCTCCCCCTTCCCAGCAAGCTGCGGCACCGGGCTCAGAGCGAGCGGTTTGGGTACAAAGAGGTAAATTCTGGGGGTTTTCCAGGGGTCCAGGAGGAGGAGGTGGGGGGGGGGTGGGATGGGGTGGGGATGGGGTGGGATGGGGTGGGATGGGATGGGGTGGGGTGGGATGGGATGGGGTGGGGTGGGATGGGGATGGGATGGGATGGGATGGGGTGGGGTGGGATGGGATGGGGTGGGGTGGGATGGGGTGGGATGGGGATGGGGATGGGGTGGGGTGGGATGGGATGGGGTGGGGTGGGATGGGATGGGGTGAGATGGGATGGGGATGGGGTGGGGTGGGATGGGGGTGGGATGGGGTGGGATGGGGATGGGATGGGGTGGGATGGGGATGGGGTGGGATGGGATGGGATGGGGTGGGATGGGGTGGGATGGGATGGGGTGGGATGGGGTGGGATGGGGTGGGATGGGACGGGATGGGGCGGGATGGGGTGGGATGGGGTGGGATGGGATGGGATGGGATGGGGTGGGATGGGACGGGATGGGGCGGGATGGGGTGGGATGGGATGGGACGGGATGGGGCGGGATGGGGTGGGATGGGGTGGGATGGGATGGGGTGGGATGGGGTGGGATGGGACGGGATGGGGCGGGATGGGGTGGGATGGGGTGGGATGGGATGGGGTGGGATGGGGTGGGATGGGGTGGGATGGGACGGGATGGGGCGGGATGGGGTGGGATGGGGTGGGATGGGGTGGGATGGGATGGGGTGGGATGGAGGCTCCAGCTGCCCCTTCCTGCCTCATTTTTCAGCCAAATCCTTCCCGTGTTCATCCTCCTCTTCCTCTTTTTTTTTTTTTTTCCCCTTCAGGTGGTTCTGAAAGGTGACGCCCGGAGGCTGAACGTGCACGGGGTGCGTGGGAGCACCCACGGGTGGGGCTGGAGTGGGAGGGGCTGGGGTGGGAGGGGCTGATGCTCCCGAGCACATTCCCCCTGCTCCAGAGGGTGGGGGGAGGGAAACCTCCATCCCCAGGGAACCCGACTGGAAACCCCCGGGAAAATCCCCACCCGGTGGGAAGCAGAACCACGCGTGGGGGTGGGTTCGGGGGGGGGTTCTGACCCACTCTGCCTCCCCCCCCCACAGCAAACCTGTGCCGTGTGCCTGGAGGACTTCAAGGTGAAGGAGGAGCTGGGGGTGCTCCCGTGCCAGCACGGCTTCCACCGCAGGTGAGTGCGGCGTGGGGGGAAGTGGGGATGGGAAGTGGGGATTTTCCCCCGTGGGAATCCTGCCCACCCCCTCGGAACCCCCCAGGTGCCTCCTGAAGTGGTTGGAAATTCGCTGCGTCTGCCCCATGTGCAACAAAACCATGGTGGGCCCGGCCCAGCCCCGCCCCGGGATCGGAACCATCCTGGATGAGTTGGTGTGAGCAGCGCCAGCCTGCCGGGATCCCACCGGCACCGAGAGCTGGATCCTGCTGGGATCCCGCTGGGACCGAGAGCTGGATCCTGCTGGGATCCCACCGGTACCGAGAGCTGGATCCTGCTGGGATCCCACCAGGACCAAGAGCTGGATCCTGCTGGGATCCTGCCCGGACCGAGAGCCGGATCCTGCCGGGATCCCGCTGGGAGCGAGAGCCGGATCCTGCTGGGATCCCACCAGGACCGAGAGCTGGATCCTGCTGGGATCCTGCCCGGACCGAGAGCTGGATCCTGCTGGGATCCCACCAGGACCGAGAGCCGGATCCTGCCGGGATCCCGCTGGGAGCAAGAGCCGGATCCTGCTGGGATCCCACCGGGACCAAGAGCCGGATCCTGCTGGGATCCCACCGGGACCGAGAGCCAGATCCTGCCGGGACCAAGAGCCAGATCCTGCCGGGATCCCACCGGCACCGAGAGCCGGATCCTGCCCAGATCGAGAGCTGGATCCTGCCGGGATCCCACCGGCACTGAGAGCCGGATCCTGCCGGGACCGAGAGCCGGATCCTGCCGGGATCCCACCGGCACCGAGAGCCGGATCCTGCTGGGATCCTGCCCGGACCGAGAGCCGGATCCTGCTGGGATCCCGCTGGGACCGAGAGCCGGATCCTGCTGGGATCCCACCAGGACCGAGAGCCGGATCCTGTCGGGATCCCACCGGGACCAAGAGCCGGATCCTGCTGGGATCCTGCCGGGACCGAGAGCCGGATCCTGCCGGGACCGAGAGCTGGATCCTGCCCGGACCGAGAGCCGGATCCTGCCGGGATCCCGCTGGGACCGAGAGCCGGATCCTGCCGGGATCCTGCTGGGACCAAGGGCCGGACCCTGCTGGGATCCCACCAGGACCGAGAGCCGGATCCTGCCGGGATCCCACCAGGACCGAGAGCCGGATCCTGCCGGGATCCCACCGGGACCAAGAGAGGGATCCCACCGGGACCGAGAGCCGGATCCTGCCCGGACCGAGAGCCGGATCCTGCCGGGACCAAGAGCCGGATCCTGCCGGGATCCCACCGGGACCAAGAGCCGGATCCTGCTGGGACTGAGAGCCGGATCCTGCGAGGATCCTTTCGGACCAAGAGCCGGATCCTGCCGGGATTCTGCTGGGACTGAGAGCCGGATCCAGCCGGGACCAAGGGATGGAGTGGGAATTCCACAGGGACCGCCCCCCCCCGGATGGAGGAGGCAGCCCCAGCCCCAGGGATCCAACAATCCCGGGAGGATTCAGGAATTCCGAGTTGGGATT
This sequence comes from Heliangelus exortis, assembly GCF_036169615.1. NCBI lineage: Eukaryota > Metazoa > Chordata > Aves > Apodiformes > Trochilidae > Heliangelus > Heliangelus exortis. Next base: position 1,393,539 of record NC_092451.1, on the reverse strand, counting down.
TTTAACTTGTGGATCATCCGGCATTGCTTGTATTTTCCGGGGTTTTTTTTGGTTGGTTGGTTTTTCTTTGGTTTGGATTTTTATTTTTTTTTTGGGGGGGGGGGTTTGTTGTTTTTTTTTTAATTTGTGTTTGGTTGCTTTGGGTTTGTTTTTTTCTCTTCGTTCTTTTGCTTTTTTTTTTTTTGTTTTTGCTTCTTTTTGTTTCTTTTTGTTATTTTTGTTGGGGGTTTTTGTGTTTTTCTGTTTTTTGTTTCTTTCTTGGGGTGTTTTTTTTTTTTTTTAGTTTGGTTGGGTTTTCTTGTTCTTTTTCGTTTGTTTTTTTTTTGTGTGGTGTTTTTCGTTTTTTAAATTTGTTGCTTTGTTTTGGTTTTTTTTACCTCATTCTGGCTCCGATCCCACTGTCACGGGGGGGGGGGGGGGGGGGGGGGGGGAGGGGGAGGTTTCCCCCGTGGGAACCCGAACCCCTCCCCCCCTTTGCCACACTGAGGGTTTTTGTAGCAGACCCCACGCCCCGGGGTTTTGTTCCATTTGGTGGAAAACTCGGATTAAACGGGCAAATCCTGGGGTGCGCTCAGCCGGGGCCCCGAAACCCCAGGAATTCACCCCAAAACCACCCGCACCGAGTCAAAATGGCGCCCGCTCACTTCTGTTAGTTGAACACTAAAGTATCTGACGTCATCAGTGACGTCACCCCCGGCGCTCAGAAGGGTCCATGTGTGCCACGTCGTAACGTCAGGGCGCACACGTCACGCAGCCGCGTGCCGCTCCCATTCATCATTCGCATTGAACCGGAAGGATCAACCGAGAACGCCCCCCAGCGCCTCATCCCACTGCCCCGCTCCTCACCTCGAGGTCAGGGCGACACGAGGCCGCTCCCCGTTCCTCCCCCCTTCCGCTGCCCGACGTCCCGCACCAAGCAGCCCCCGCACCCGCGGCCTCCTCCTCCTCCCTTTCCCTGCCCCGCACCGTCGCGCCTTCCCCGCAATCCCGCTCCTCATTACGCATGCTAATTTATTCACGCGGCGCCACGCCCCTTCTCGGCGCTTTACGGCAAGGAGGAGGGAGGCTTTGCGACACGCCGCGCTTTGCGGCAAATGGCGGCGCCCAGGCTGCGGCTGCCGGGGGTCTCTGCCCGCAGAGCGCTGCTGGCTCCAAGGGGAGAGCGTGCGGGAGTTTAAAAGCGTTTTAAAGCCGCGGGAGGTTTTGTTGCGGGGTGGGAAGCGGCCCTGGAGTGCGGGGGAAGGTGATGGAGCTCAGCGGTGCGGCGCGGGCCCGGAGTCCGGAGGGTTCGGAGCCGCCTTCCCCCTCCCCCCCGGTTCCGCCGGGCCAGGAAATTCTCCTCCAGCTCCGGAAAGTCCTTTCCCAGGGAGCCGGCGGCGCCAGCGAGGAGCTCAGGGAGCTGAGCGCCCTGGTGGAGGCTGCGGATCCCCGGGGGCTCTGGAGGGGCTGAGCCCCGCAGCGCTGGGCGAGCTGGCGGCCGAGCTGAGTGGCCACGCAGCCCCCCCGAGGCACGAGTGGGGTGCTGGGGATCCCCCCGGCGGGGACAGCGCCTGCACTGCCACGGCTGAGAGAGCAGCAGAGGTCGGGGGGGTTTTCCTGCACCTCCTGGGGAAGCTGGAAGCTGCCAAGGCCGAGGAATCCCTGGGTCCCCGCGTGGTGGGTCCGGTCCTGACCCGCGTGAGGGGACACGTTTACATCTTCGCTGTCACGCACCTCGTGGAGAGGCCCTGGACGAGCAGGAGGTCCCAGTCGGTGGCTGAGGAGGTGCTGGTGCTGCTGGTTCGGGCTGCAGGGTGTGGACAGTGGCTGAATTCTGCGGGGGCAGCAGGAGGCTGAGGAAGGAGGATTTGGAGCAGTGATGAGGATCCTGAAACAGGAGCTGACCAAGTGAGTGGCACGGGGAGAGGGAGGTGTGGCTGGAAATCCACCACCTGCTGAGGCCACACCTGGAGTATTGTGTCCAGTTCTGGGCCCCTCAGTTCAAGAAGGACAGGGAAAGTGCTTGAAAGAGTCCAGAGCAGAGCTACTGAGATGATTAAGGGAGTGGAACATCTCCCTTATGAGGAAAGGCTGAGGGAGCTGGGTCTCTTTAGTTTGGAGAAAGGAGACTGAGGGGTGACCTCATCAATGTTTTCAAATATGTAAGGGGTGAGTGTCAGGGAGATGGAGTTAGGCTTTTCTCAGTGGTGACCAGTGATAGGACAAGGGTAATGGGTGTAAATTGGAGCATAGGAGGTTCAAGTTGAATATCAGAAAAAATTTTTTACTGTAAGGGTGACGGAGCCCTGGAACAGGCTGCCCAGGGGGGTTGTGGAGTCTCCTTCACTGGAGACATTCAAACCCACCTGGACACGTTCCTAGGGGATGTACTCTAGGGGCCCTGCTCTGGCAGGGGGGGTTGGACTAGATGATCTTTCGAGGTCCCTTCCAACCTCTAGGATTCTATGATTCTATGATTCTATGAAATCCTGGGAACTTTTGGGAAGCTGGGAGGTCATAGAATCCTAGGATTAACAGTGGGAGCAATAGGAACAGCTTTCCCTTCCCTAACACCCTGCACAACAGCAGCAGCCAAAGCAGAGGTTCCCTCCTGCAAGCTCCACCACTGCCACCAGGGAGATGGATGCATGGGACAGGGACTTGTGCTCCTGCAACAACTTCTGTGGGAGCTCTTCTGCCACTGCAGTTATTCTGCTACTAAAACTCACCACACTTGATTTTTTTTTTTGCTTTGTAATTA